>NC_141785.1:13113329-13424571 GCF_054643075.1 Acanthaster planci | reverse complement strand
AAATTACACTGTAAATTACTGTGTTTATACATGTAAATACATCCAAAGTGTTACAACTGAGTTCGGATGCCCCATTTTCAAGACAATGGTGTTCAGTCATGCATGACAGGAGGGATACCATCAAGGTATCATTAGAAAGAATACTGCTTCTACTTTTCGGAGATCCTTGTACATTATAATCATATCTCATGGTTTGGGCATATTAACCCCTTTCCTCAGGGTTTGGTTTTTTCTGGGACACCGTGTACAGCCACAATCATGGACACCATGAAACTATTGCACCCATAACTGGGCCCTGCCTGTGCATTGTACATGTAGCTTCCTTTACCCTTATGAAGTTTTTATGAGTTTCAAAACGTGTGTCTTTTTAAGATTGTGGATAAAATAAAGTTTAAAAGTGTGCCACATGTAGTTATAGTTGAGACTCGATTTTCTGGTTTACAGGTACATAAATTGCTTGATGACAGAGCAAGTTACTTGCTTTTTAAAAAAATGACAACATTGCCACTGTTCTGCTGGGGGCACCCTTCCATCTCACCCATGGTCACTATTCAGTACAACCTGCTGATTTTCCTAGGCTACTCTGGGGGCACCCTTCCATCACACCCATGGTCACTGTTCAGTACAACCTGCTGATTTTCCTAGGCTACTCTGGGGGCACCCTTCCATCACACCCATGGTCACTATTCAGTACAACCTGCTGATTTTCCTAGGCTACAACACTCCAACTTCTCAAGACTACATGTATTTTTAAAAAATCATTTAACGACCTCGGTGTGAATGCACAAAGCAGTACAAATTGGGCCGTGTTCATCAAGCGCTCTTCCATTTTGAGGGACCTCTTTTCTAATCCAGTGACAACCTCAGAATCGGTTTGTTTTTGCATACATTCAACAAAAAAACAGGCCGCCCAAAATTCCTTTAACACCAACATTCAGATGCAAACATACAGGAACTTAAATTGGCTTCATTTATTTTCTAAAGGTTCTTGTTTCTTGAAAACGGACGGTACTTTAGTCTGGAGTACTACTGCTGGTGCTTGTCTAAACGACAAAAGACACAAACCAAATGAAATGCAAATGAAAGGGATTAGTTTGAGTGCCTTTATTTAAATGCTTTTGACTTCGAACACATACTCTAAATCTTTCTTTGTACTTTTACAGCATCCAAACACTCTCTAAAAGCATAATACTGGAAAGGGAAAAACAACACACAAACGAGGACATTTTTATCATAAAGATTTTTCAACAGATCAACTTTACTTGAAATATCAAAAACCTCAGGCCAACACATATTTACAATAAAACAGAAGAGTTATGCAAATGATATACTTACGTATTCATAAGTTGATACCGTGCACGATATGGGGCCGATGGGTACCCCCCCCCACATGTCCAATCCCTATACACACTCTATAGAGTATTGTTACCTAACACATCCTCCCTAGAAGTCTGCAAAGAATTCCTGAGATTCTGATCAAACAATGACCAACACCAAGGCGGGGGGGGGGGTTCTCTCCACCCTATATCTTGCATCATATGCGTAAGTTGCTGTACGGTGCGTTGATCCTGACGTGAGTTACATAATAATTGCAAGCATTTCCAGAATTACTATACAAATATATGTACATAAATCTGCTAGTAAATGATACTGTAAGTGATGCAATTTTGTTGCAGGTGTTCAGAATTGATTGCTATTGAAAACAAGAAAAAAGATGCCAAAAGAGTAAGGACTGAAATGATTTCTGGCGGCAACTCGGGACAGAATACATTGTAACTCAAGTGAGTCAATGACATAACAGACCAAAAATATCGATTGCATTGTCAGTGGAATGCAATTACTTGAAATAAATGTTCAACCTTAAAAAACGATCACAGTTGGATTTCCACCCCAAAGTCCCCTTAGTGTGAATTTCCACATTTTTCCCCATATTTTTCACATGAAGCACAGAATATTTGCTGTAATTCAAACTTTACTGTAATTTCGGTTCAGCCACACAGACAATGCGGATCATGCATTTATGCATTGGTTCTGCCTGAGCACAGCTGTGGAAAGTCAATTTATACAGTCACTGACTGATTACACAGTATTTCTCCCACGTCACAAAACTGAATGGCAAATGCTGATTGTCTGGCACCTGGAGTTGATTGTGCAAAACGTGATTCACCTGAGTCAATATTCATGAAATTGCTGATAGTAGCAAATACCAAATTGCAGATTTTCACAACTAAGAAATGGCTGTGAACCAGTCACATGCTGTCTTATTAAGACAGTTCCACTGGTGTCCTGACTTGGCTAAGCAAATATGCTGTGTGCGAAGCGGATTCTTGTGTTGAGTGGTTGCATGGAATTGGCACATTAAAAACTTGCTAGCCAGTATTCCAAATCACCGGTTAGCAATTAGGATGAAAATGAAGCTTGCCAGCTGGCATCTATTTGGCTGCTGACAATTTCAAAGTTTTGACAGATAAAAGAGGCTTAGAAAAACAGTCTCAATTTTTCGCATTAATTACATCAAGATACAGAAAACCTCACAATTTATTTGAGATTAAAACTACATGTACAATGAAAGGGGACCAGCCACAAAGACACACTTCTTTTCTACTTTATACTGCTCTTCAATATATGAAAACAATTTGACATCCTTTTGGGATTGAGTGTATTGGGAAAGGCACCTTTTTCAACCTTTGAAATTTTCTATACTTTCATGTTCAACAGAGGGCAGTGCTGCTCTGTTGTCAACTAGGAAGACACTGCTAAGCTGACATGGTTTTCTTTTAAAATTGTGAACCCAAACGTTGTTCCCTGAAAACATATCGGAGAAAGTATTGCATATTGGTTTATTGCCACCTACTCAAACAATAATGAATGACCAAAGAAAAGGAAATTTAGACCAGGAAAATATCAGATATACCAACTGCTTATGTGCAAATCAATACAATATAAGGGATTTTTCTCCTTGGAATGGCATCACAGCTTCGCTCATGAATATGGAAGTTCGCATTGGTATAAAAAAACCGAAAAGGCACAAAAGTAATTTTTAAAATAGCAAAACAAAAATTTGAAATAAGATTAACTGTAACACAGAAGTGTACATGTGCATACATGTGCCCAGCTGGCTGGCGGATGCACACTCCTTGTTCTTTCTGATACAACACCATCTCAGCCATCCAGCCAGAAAACAGTCTGCACCACAGTGGTTTTTTTTTTTAGCTACAGCTCTGGTCATAACACAGAGACCATGTATGATTATAAACCTGGTATTCCTGCCAACCATTTGTCACCCGCAACTCCAATCTATTCCGGATGTATCAGACAAATCCTCATTATCAACAGATTGTAAGAATGCTGGTACTTGTATAGGCATTATTGAACTCAACCACGGTATGCCATTACTCAGGCAATCTATCACACAATAAATAATTTATAATAAATTTTTGAGTTTATTCAATGGAAATTCTGGGTTCAGCTGAAGGCAAACTACCGTATGTGTTGCTGTGATGACAGTGTGACGTGGGAGGGGCCTTGGTACATGTAAGCGGAGGGGGTTCAGCACTTGGTAAGTTAATGCACTGAGCATGTGAATATTGATCAGAAATATACCAATTTTCAAGGGCAAACCTACATGTAGATTTGGCAAGTCCGTCACAAGTCCTCCCATTTTAAGCTAAGTCAGAAGCTGTATATTCGAATGAACTGTGACCAAGCACTCCTTTGTCATTTGTTCACCTTGTTACCTGTCCCTGGACGTAAGACAGGATTGGTGATGGACCAAACCACAGCACTGCCCAAGAATGCAGATCAAACTGCTAAAGTCCCGTGTAAATTCTGCCAGAGATTTGAAATTTTAGGAATTACTGAGGAAGAGCTGCTTGTATAGCAGACAAGGCAACGATGAAGTCCGTCGCGTTGACTGTTCCGCCACTGCCTGCCTGGCTCAAATGACGCAACGTCTCCACAACTTGCTGCTGACATGAACTCCTAACATTCTGAAAATGAACACCAGAAACCAAAATCTGAAGTACATAGATGCTTTCTGAAGCCAATGTTAATACTCTGACCTTCCCTGATACTTCAAAATCTATCAAGAGGTTTGTAAGATGTTTGTAAGATGCTGTTGGATTGAAATAGCACCAGTCCAGTCATTTTATCAACAGTGAACTTCACAGTCCTTTAAAAGCTTACATATTAGGAATGTGCCAGTGAAGACGTATGCCTTCAAAATATAACGTTGTTTCATAATTTTTGAAGGTTTGAAAGATGCACCGGCATTGAAAAAATGATACAGGGCAGTTGCCATTTAACATGTTGCTGTGTTATCTGGTCATTTGTCACAGCCAATGCTGAAAATGTGAAGCACTACTGCCTACCTGTGATGATGTGTTGCTACGGCAACTTCTCCTAAGATGAGGCAGTCCCAGAACTTCTTGCCTGGTATCCTGCAGCAGTGGGTGGAGCTATATAAAAAGAGAGGATTCCTGTACAAGCCATGCGGCAAAGAATTGAGGTCTCAGACTGTGATTACTACGAAACAAGTTCTGCGATTAAAAGCCTGTTTTCATATTTTGGTTGCATTACCAAAACCAAAAAACAATGCATTTCTCCATCAATTTTAAGAACAGTATGTTCATAAGCCGTACAAATAAATGAAAAAATCTCATTTCTTGGCGAGTATCATTCTGGAATGTAATGAAATCAACCGTGGATCTTTAAGGGGTAAGCAGCATGCTGACTTCTCAATAAATGATGAGGTCCAGCGGATCACACAGACGAGGGTGAAAAAGTGCAACATCAATTGGACTAACAACTTACTGTACACCAAAGCTAGCGCAAGTTTCAAATTTTACTTTTATTGAGCTGCGATGTTCTCTACATCGCACACAACACCACAAAACAAATGCAAACTACAAGACAATAACTAAGCCTGGTACTGTAGGTAAGATGGAGATCGTGGTTTCATGGTTTACGCCCCTCTGCTGTGGAAAAGATTACCAGTTTTTCTTAGAAATATTGAGAATTTAGGGACTTCTAAATCACAACTGAAGACTTTTCTTTAAAAGATGTTAACTTTGAGTTTAGTTTTATTTACTGTAATGTGTGTTGTGTGCGTAGAGTGTTGACATATCATCCAACTTGTTTTAAATGTAACAATATGATATATATTGTACCTATACATTTACTTTTACTCATTAATCGTGGATTACTATTATTTTTTTAATATATGCTGTGAAGCATTGGAGACTTATTGTGTAAAACGTTATATGAAGAATACATTATTATATTATCATTTGCCTTGGCAAACTACAAATGATAAATATAAATGATAATAAAGGGGAAGACGTAGCCATAAAACGAGCAACTCGGAACACAGCTTTAGGCGAAACAAGTCAATCTGCTCAGATATTCTGCAAGCTTATTGTTTTCTCCCTTGCAAACAACAAATTAAAACACAATGCCTAGTTTCTTACCTCCTTGGCGATCTCTGAATTGCTGTCACTGTGGTCTTGCTGATCTGTAACTTCAAGTCTCTCCAATTCCTCCTCTTTCTGTTCGAGTAACCTGTTCCAATCCCCCAAACATGACCCAAAAAGTTAATCTTTACTGAGCATTTTATCTTCTAAACAGACTTCACAACAACAACCTTTGTTCTAGATTTTGCCAGCCACATTTTGTTTGCAATCCTTTTCTTGTGCCTATCGAAAGCAACCTCAGGCTCACGACTATTCCACCAACAGATCTCACATCATACTGTGTCATTGTGGCCATGGGTCAGTGAATGCTCTGTTGGATTGAATTTAGGAGATGTTTGAAGAAGATTTTAGAGCTGACAATGAAGCCAAAGTGGAGATGAAGATTGGATTGTGGCACAGACCTTTGTTTTTTAGAACTTGTGGTGTGGTGAAAAGTGGTGATGGTTTTGGTATGTTTCTCTGGCAGCAAATGGAGAGGCACTGAGCAGGTTTTACCTAAACTTAGTTCCACAGCTCAATAAATGACACCCACAGCAAACCTGGAGATCAAGCTGAAGTTTGGAGGAAACCATCTATGCCTCTACTTACTCTTGCTGCAGTTTAACTTCTTTCTCCAAGCATTCCACTTGGTTGCTAGTTTCCACAAGGGCTGCTTCCAAGAGGCGCTGTAAGGACAGATTGACAAAAACCACAACCTCAAAGGAATGGTCGTTTGTGAATAAACCCAAAACTAGGCACCGCATCACTGGCTTCCCAGGTGCCTCACACAAAGGAACCCCCAATCACAGACTGTTAAAAAAAAATTGGTATTTCACTACTTGACGATACACCATCCAAAAATTGTTTAAACATTGCCTGCAAGATAGCGTGCTACTGAATTTTCCTTCTACCGGTAAGCTTCTCAGTTTTTGTAAGAAAAACCTGAATGCAAGTCATGCTGGTAGGCAGAGGGGGAATGCTACAATGCAGGCCAATCAAGCAAAAGGATTTTGAAGTGTCAAACTGATTCATAGACATTAGAAACGTCATTGTTGAAAAGAACGACTCTGACACTTTTAGATAATTCCATTAATACCAAAACTGTACTGACAGTGTGTTTTTCCATGTCTTTGTAGTTAGGCTGTCTCCTACTGGGAACTTTAAGTGATGCAAAGCTCTTCAACAGCCTGCAAAATACATAGACAAAGAATTGGTCAAAAACAACATCTAACACTTATTTGCAGGCAATCTCATTTTGTCTTTTTCACTGAAGGTTAAAAGACTGTTCAGCTAATATCACTCACAAGTAAGCCAGTCAGCTGGGCAATTTCTTTCTGGAAATTGTCACAATTTAAACTGAAAAAAATGCAAGAATGCCACGAAGGAATAAATGGCTTTTAAGAGACAAATCACAAAGGTTTTGTTTGATCTGATTTGGAATAAAGTTCCAACCTTGTTTTTAAGTTGTTGAGATGGTCTTGAATGTCATTGTTGATAGGTCTATCTGTCTCATTCAGAACAACGCTGTGAGAGAAAAGAAACAGAGATGCCATCAACACGGTCACATCTTATCTTTTGTTGTTGAATACATGAAAATGGGGGTGCATGGAGGTGTCGTTGTCAGCGAGTAATTCCATATGAAGATGCAATGCGATGACTACACAGGCATAACTCAGATAGGGGTATCACTGAATGGCACAGTATGGCTACTTCTGAGAGCAAACTAAGGTCATGTCTTGTCATTCTTGTGAACTCACGGCTTTGCATGTGTAAATGACGTGCCATGCTTGCTACTAATTTCCCAAGTCTGGAAAAACTACTATAGGCTAATTTGGCACCTCCAAGTTAGAAACCGTTACAGCGGTAGTACCATGCTTGCATACAGCTGGGGCCAATTTCAAAGAGCTGCTTAAGCACAAGATTTATGAAAGGTTACCAGCTCAAACTCTATCTGATTGTCATGCTAACCAAAAGACAGCTAAATACAATCCCAAAACAATATATCTAACATGGAGTTCAGGCTGGTTACCTGATTTATCAAGCAAGGTTTTCTCACGCTTAAGCAAATTTGTGCTTAAGCAGCTCTAGGAAATTGGTCCCATCTGGTGTTATGTACAGGTTAAGCACCTCTTTGACCAATAGGATGTTTTAATTTGCTAACTGCACGCAAACGTCCAGCTCAAGAATGCACACAGGAGTACGGTGTCATAGCAGTAATTATGTCTCGTTGGTTTAGTCTACATCTTACGCAATAGCACTGTCGGCAATCTGGTGCAAGAATTCTTGGGTGGTCTTGGTCATGGTCTGCCATTTAGCGATGCTCTGGGCTGACACTTGTCGCTCTAGGTAGTCCTCCTGGCCTAAGGCTTTCCTCTGACCTACACGATTAAAATTTAAGACTGAACAGTGGGTAGCAACTCTAAACGAGCTTGCCGAGACAAGCATGCCAAGACAACTCAGCAGACTTGCTGCTTAGGCATCTCCTGAATGGATTTGAATTTGCCAGGGCTCATCTTCAAACTACTGTTGAAGATATCAGGTTGAATTTAAAATTTACAAATCGTCATACCGGTTTGGCGTCTCCGTTTAGTGGGACTGCCTTCTCTGCTTCCAACAGGAACTTCTCCCTGATGAAATAAGTATACAAATGAATTAAAAACTTTATCAGATCCAGTTTATGGTCTTCCTAAACAAAAACAAGACTAATTCATTCCAAGCATGCGAGTGAATTACTGCCATAAATGATTTTTGGATGTCTTCTTAGGCAATAATCATGCGAAAATCATTTATGGAAGCGATTCACTTGTATGTTTGGAATGATTCAAGTTTCCTTTTTTTCTGAAATGCTACAGTTGCTTCACTGTCTGCTCTGCTGCTAAGTCACAGGGGCAATTGGTGAGATCAATCCTAAGCCCATAGAATCATGATGGCTCTTTTCCGGAGTCCCTGAGCTGGAACAATGAAACTACAATTCACGCTTCTTCCGAGCAAAGCAGGAGCGACGGCGTATGTACATGTAGGTGGGGGTCAGTTACATTGGAAGTAACGATACTGACAAGAAATTGTTGAGATTCCAGATTCAGCTGTCAGTTGACAATCAAATAGGTAAACTTGCAATACGTGATGCAAGTAGATTGAAAACAGAATGCCAATTCTTACCTGATTCTTCCCTCTCATTTTATGACTTCTTTTTACTCCAGTTCCTTTTTTCTCTCCTGCATCTCTTTGCGAGTCACCTGGCACATCATCAGTCTTATCTGGTACCCTTCCTTTCCTAGCCCGCCCACTGCCTCCCTTTGAGGCTATTTCTCCCCAGCCCGGGCCAGCAGGGGCGCTGCTCTTGGCTGTATCTCCTGTCTTCTGCCTTCTCCCAGGTGGTCGTTTCCCCCGCCTGGAGGGGTTTAGCTGTGAGGACGAGTCCGAGGACCCCGGACTCGTCATCTCCAGTGTACCTGCCACATTGGCAGTGGACTTCTTGGCTGGCTTTCTCCCTGAGATGGTAGGGCCTATTTCAATACAAGTCAGTCAGGATCTGATTACATTGGCTTGGTAGCACCTTCATATTCTGTTGATGTATCTGGATAACATCCTCTTGCCATTTCTTTGGCAATAGCTGCATTTTTTAGGTTCAACTTCTCAAAAAGCAAAGAAATTTCGAGGCCAAACCCCTTTCACGAGGGATAATGAATATAAGGTTGTAATTAAGGTGAAATGTCTTCAACTGGTCCCTTTTATAAAACTTAAACCTAACTACAATTGATTCATAATATTTGGGTGAACAGCGTACCTCAATCACTTTTACATGAAAAAGTTCTTCATGTCCTATTTTACATCTATTCCAGACTTTGGCAGATTCCTGGGGAAATGTTCCAGGAGGTCAGCTGATACATGTACAGTTACCTTTCTTAGCTTGAGTTGCTGCTGCACCCCTTGCGGCATCATTCTTCTTTGCAGTAGTCTTGGCTCGAGGCATGGTTTCACGATGCTAATGAGTTTGACAGTGGTACATTGTAAACGCATCTACACATACTTTTCTTGGTATCTCCTTTCAATTTCAGTGGTTTTGCAAGTTGCACTCTCTCATAAGTACAAACCTAGAGGAGGAAAAGGTTGAAAGCAAATTTCAAATTTATTACAAGAAAAACAGAGGAACATTGTGCTAGGTGATCAGAAAGACTATACACGTGTGGCTTTCACACAAAAATGAAGAATTATTCGACTATACGTGTCAATTTCTCAGTTCAATTTGAAAGTTAGGCAGCAATCAAAAGTTAGTGCAATGGATAGGAAAGACACAATGGTGAATAAATCTAAGTTACTTCATAGACTTTATTGATTCTGCACAACAGCTGCAAAGAAGTACGGGAGTACAATTAAAAAGGTTTTATATCTGATCATTTTCTGTTCCAACAATTCTTTCTGGCCATTATGCAAGATTGAAAATGATGCAGATTCCATCTATCCTCGTACATGTTGTATTTTCATTCAACGTAATTTATGAAGCTTAATAAACAACCACCGCCAACAACAATCTGACACTGTCTGAGCTAAGGAAGAGTTGTTCTTAGGTTACGGCCTATCCCTAGAATGTTGAGGTGTGTCATCCACTGCACTACCATGAGTGCGCCAGATAAAGAACCCAAGACTATTCATACGGAGTATACAGAGCCTGTGTGGAACACCCCCCCTGTCACCGCTAGCTAATGGTCAATCTGGTTCTGCAATGATGACCCCCAGATCCGAACATAAATCAAGAACAACTGAATGAATGAAAAGAGACCAATGAATTCTTTTTAAATTTGTGTATTTACACTCTATTTACACATCTATTTACAAATTTACAGAGGAGACATGAATCTGAGAAATATGCCTATTTACAAACTCACTCAGCTTACAGTTTGGAGATTCTAACTCTTCAAGTCGGCAAATAAGCGAACAACTACAGAATTTACAAATAATACAGGTATTCTTAATTTGACTTACTTCGAATTGAGTGAATCACCAACAGTTAAGTTTTATACCAAATTTATTTAGTTGATGAATATGGAGCCAGGTTCTCCCTCAATATGTGAAAATAATACCGACGCTCTCGTGTCCAGCTAGTTCAGCGTGACTAGGAGTAGGAAGCCCCAGTTGGAGAACATAAGTCTCGTAGCCTTCTCTCAAGGATGGAAATGGAGTCCTAGCTAGTGCGTCACATGGTGGGGAGGGAGACGTCAAACCCAACAGTTACCGCCATGTATTAAAGTAAAATTCAACCGAATACATGCAAGTATCGTGCCGACATTACCAATCATTCGTTAAAACTCTTCTCAATTCTGTGACATTACTCATCTTTCTTACAGTACCCTTCAATAAATATACAGGTCAGTCAATTTTCCTTCCTAATCCAATCATCAGGTCAGCTATTCTTCTATCGACGTCAATGTTACAAAAAATGATGAATTATTTCCTCATACACAGCTTCGTTTATTTTCACAGTTAAAGTTGTAATAATTCAATAAGTTATATCTTCCAAGTTCAAAATATTTTCTGCAGTTTTACATTCTTAAGTACAAAATTCGTTCAACTTACGGTTATGTCCATCATAACTAGACAATGTCTAGGCTGATTGTTGCAGAGAAGGGGATCGGTTTCCTGACAGATCGTATTGGCACTGAATTTTGCCAAAACTCGATCTGATCGTGCCGGGACTGGAATTCTCCGGCCGATCGTCGCCTGCTGGATCAGGGACTTCAGCGAAGTTGACACCGGTCACAAATCTCTCACTCAGCTCAGCTTTCACTTTAGGATGTTGTCAGATTGAGAATCAAAAATCTTCTGCCAACACTCTCATACACACCAAACTCAACTCCAAAAAAAACTACACCATCCTACGAATACAGATAAAGAAATTAGTGGGGAAAAAAACCGGACCCTAACACGAACAAAGACAAAAGTATGTTCGGACAATAACCATGGCCGGTGGTTTTACGTAATTCATAGCAACGAAACCGCGCGTCTCTCGATCGCGATTAAGACGCCCGATCCGTGATCGACGAAGTTCTACTGGCTGCTAGGAAAACAAGCGCGAAATTTTGATTGGTTAAAGAAGTGACGCGTAAGAGAGCGAGACTATTTGCTGCCAGGGGAGAAATTTAACAGACAAAAACAACAAATAAATAAAACTACCAATAGTTTCAGAGGGATCTTAACACCCCCACATGTTTTGTTATTTAGATTTAATGACAATGAATGCACCAAGGGTTTACTCGAGCCTATCCTAGAGGAAGAAAGAAATGCCCTCTATTTCTCTAATGTGATGTCATATGCAGGTCCTCTGTAATGGAGAACTCGTGTGGTATCTTTGAGTTCTCAACATGCTCGAAGTATAACATATGTACCTACCGTACAAAGTCACGAAAGTCACGTAGTGTGGCCAACTTAAAAGTTGTAACTAAGCTGCTGCACAGTGCAGTCCTACTCCTAGGCTATGGTAGGTATGTGCAAACCTCCGAAAGGTGCCCACACAAGCATTAGCCTGATTATCTGTCTGCAGAAGGTGTGTTCAGATTTCGCGCTGTTGATTGGCTGTTGTAAGCAGTCTGGTGGACAAATTAATGAATATGTAATGAGAAAAACATGAAGTACACGTTCGTTTTCGAAATTTTCCAATCGACTTCCATTACGGAGCCACTAAAGTTTGAGCTTGAAATTTCACCCAACTTATCCTGATTTGTAACAAAGCATTGTCATTTTAAAGTGAATCATTGTGAAACATAACTCTTGAGCTGTAAGTGGGTATAATTTGAGCAAATTCTGAGCCTTCTGAGCACGGGGTGTTTAGTTCCATGTGGTGCAAGCGCACTGTGTACGCCATCTTGCCGTGATTAACGGTGTATAGAATGGCCGATGTTCAAAGAAAGTGACACATAACGCAAAACACGGATTGCGGGTCACAGTTTTTCAGAAGATTCCGATGTTATTCAATACAAATACGGAGGCACAAAATACACCCATCTAAAATTCTTTAAAAAATCACAACTCCCCAACCCAACATCGCATAATATTGCTTTTGGTATCATTAAAAAGCTTATTTTAACCCCTTTGCGACAGGATTATTTTGACCACCACTGCTGGGCTGTGGCATGCCCTGAATGGAGGGCTTTATCCAGCAGCAGGCCCCATTGAACCAGCAGCTGCATGGTGAAAACGTATGTGTGGTATGCACTAATGCTCACACAAACATGGCAAAGGTGCTGTAGTAGCAGTCATCCGTAGCGAAGGGCTTAAAACCTATCTTTTGGCATATGTTACATCTAAATCAGACTAACTTGAAAAATTGTCACATGCCTAGCTATGGCACGCAGTTTACTCTGTGAATTGGAAAGAGTTCCATATGCTTCAGATGCCAGTCATGCCAGTAATCTTTCCCTACAATGAACTTTAAGAACGCAAATATGTGTCCAGAAATGTTCAATTTGGGAGGGAAAATACCAAGTTGTTTACTTAGAAAATACTTGTTGTAGAATGTTTCAGACTAGTCACTGGGTTTGTACACAAACCCTGCCCACACTGTCACGGTGACTGGTCTACGTGTACGTGTATGCCGCGCCGTGGGGGTATGGAACTCTTTCCTGCGAATCTATCACCATTTTTAAAACCTAAAAACATTGATACTGACATAAAATAGAGCTAAATAACATGTATATTCATTCCGCAGATCTCAGAAACAATAAACTTACTGCGATTCCAGTGAAAAAACGGTTTGCAAACCTGGCATGATCTATCATCGATCGTCACGACTGTGCGTTGGACATGTCCATGTTGTTTACATCAACCTCGTACGTTCCCAAATAAACCATCGGATGTTAAAATATAAGTCCTCTGAGAATGATACAGACTACGTCCAAGGAAGTAAGAACGTTATTGCCTATTGGAGTAATCTAGAAGCTAGTTTAGATAAGAGCCAATCACAGAGAATTTTACACTTAAGTAATCTGTGACCCTCTGGTGGCGCGAAACATGCAGAGAGAGCATCACACCAGCTGACCAGCGTGGACTGAATCGTACAGCAGTAGTACGGCCCCCTACGCTGGAGAACGGACACAGCAGGCCTAGTACGTCTTGTAGGCCTTGAAGTTATAGTTACAAAATTTGCCTCAAAACTTTCATCAACTAACAACACTTGCAAATCAAATTAGGCTCAAGAGAAACTGTTATCATCTTGGGACTTCGGGAATCTCGGCCGTTTTTGAAATGGAGGAAAGTATGGAAACTGAATTAACACTAACAGACGTGGGGAAGCAGTCAACATCGACGGACAAATCGAGTAAAAAGTCGAAGTACGAATTACCATGGTAAGTCAGTCGAGGCTTTTGACATGACAAAGGGAAAAGATGTTGCATCCTGACTCCACTTCAGCAGTTGTGTACAAAGTCTATGGGGAGAGAAGAGAATTTTCTAAATATTTCCCAACAACATTGGTTGGATGGATGTCTTGCTCAGCTCAACGCTTGCAACGAACACACGGGGGGGGGGGGGTGATGCACTATGTGATCGACCCTCCTCAGTCCTTGCAGTAGTCACAATTTTTGCAATATAAATTTGTATAACAGTGGCTAACCTAAATGTTTCTCGGTCCAAAATTCGTGTCTTTCCAGCATTTCTATAATGACTGACTTTTATTGAGATGATACCTAGGCCTTGAGAAAAGTGGAGTCAGGATGCAACATTTTAGCCGGCTTTTTTTTGTAAGCAAAACAAGATGGGGACCATCAGATGATCAGACCATCACTTGACTATGACATAGTTTGATACTACTGGCATCAGGTGAATGTTGCCCAGATTTGTCAAGCACAGTTGTGGAGTGGCGATGTTGATTTATTGATTGATAAAAGGGAGATGGGGCCTACTTAGGGACCCCCCAGTTTTGTGTCAATAATCTTGCAAAACTGGTAAGTACCCCCCCCAAAAGGAAAACTCTCTTTATTGCACTGACCCTATTTTTTTGGAAATTTCAAATCGTAAATTGTGAGAAAATGTGACTTACTGATAATTACCCATGCAAATTGGAATCCACTATGTGTCATGTGTTCAAACTCAGTTTTCCCTTGTAATTTCCCTCAAAACTCTAAACCCTACCCTTTTTGACAACATCAACCCTACAGTTATTGAGCATGATATCACAGTTACCAACCACGGTGAATTCAAAAGCTCGAATGTAGCTCTCCCTTCTATTATAGGAACGGGGTCCCCAGTTTACATGTACAATCCCCTAAAAAATAGTATTGTATTGCACAATTCGTCTTTTCATTCTAATTTACAGTTGTGAAAGATTGCTTCAAAAAGGAACTGTAAAGTTGGAGATACACATGATTTATTACACGATTGATGTAGCATACTGATGGTACAGACTGACTGATGGTGCCCAAGTTGACCACTGCACATGATCATGAGTTAGAGGCGTCAGTTGTCCACCCAGTTGTTTTCAAACCTTTTTCCCCTTTAAATAAAGGGGAGGAGTTCCTTATACTGACACCAATTGACACCCTGTGCACAGCCCCAATGAGCTGGTCTGAAAATTTCAAGTGTTTTCTAAATACTTTGATATTTTTTCCCTGCTGACTTTGTTTTTTTTGGACATGTTATCACTTCCTGATGGCTTGTAACTACTGTTCAGAAAAATGAGTGATGTTCGTGTATAGAACTCTTCCCAATAGAATTGTCCAGAGCAAAGTGCCAGTAATGACGTAATGTGCCGGTGAACGGGGACCACAGTCTTCCTAGAAAAGTTGGTTTGGTATAAAAAAAAATGGTATGACTTCGGCATGGTCTTTCTTCTGTCAGGGTTGAGAAGTACAGACCAACTCTGCTGACTGACATCGTAGGGAACGAGGAGACCATAAGCAGGCTGGAAGTCTTCTCCAGGGAAGGCAACGTACCCAATGTTATCATAGCTGTAAGTGTTGAGGTTTCAAAATGGCGGGAGTTCCAGATCCAGCCACGATGTACGTGTTCTTGCAACCAAAAGTGGGGTAAAAAATTCTACTTCACCTTTTTTATTTGGAAGACAACTCCAGTGAGCTTGGGAATAACTGAAATTGTCAAAGGAAGAGTTTCGGTTGGTCATATTAACTGCTGAATTATGAATCTTGAGAATCATGTTGGTCGGATAGGGAACTTTTTCCCACTTTGCACTTGCGCATGTCAAGCCCACTGGCCAGGATTTCTTGTGGGATATTTTTCCCCCCTTAGCGCAGTTTTTGGTGTGATCTCATCACGGCTGATACATTCAGCTTGTGACCTCAACGGTTTTTCTCAATGAAGGGCAGTCCCTGGCAAGACCATATATGCATGTATAGGGAGCATCCAGTCAAATATTTGACACCCCCCTCGTCGATCAATCTCGTTCTGTTTTTGAGAGTTAGTATTGAAATCAAGTGATTGATGGAGATTTTCTTGCTGTGGCTGTGTTTCTTTCAGGGGCCACCAGGCACCGGTAAAACCACAAGTATCCTATGCCTGTGTCACGCATTGCTGGGTCCTAACTACAAAGATGCAGTGCTGGAAATGAACGCATCCAATGACAGGTTCGTGAGAAATAAAAATCCGTTGTCTGTTGTCAGAATTGGACACGGCCTAAAAAGTACATTAAACTTGTAGGGAGAACTTTAAAACAAAGTAGTGTAAGTCTTTTTAGGACTTGTCTTTTTGAACTATGATTTTTTTTTTTTTTATTTTGGGGTAATTGTTTGTGAAAATTCAGAACTTGACGTAAACCAGACAAAATACTGCAAATCTCAACAGGCCTGTGTACAGATGACGCCGTGCTTTATTCATGTATGCTTTCTCATGGAAACTTGGAGGGGAAGTCTGATTGAAAGCTTCACAGGAAAGTGAACTTGTAAACAAAGTGCAACATAATCAGTACATAAATCTGTTTGACAGAGGTTCTTGACATGTGCCACAAAATGACATGGGGTACTAGGTAATTATGGAAGGCACAAGGTAGCTATATAACTCCCCCGCCCCAGCTAATACTTGAAATTGTAACAAGTGCGGTTTTTAATTTAAAGTCGGATCTCATGGTTTTTCCTCCATTTTGTAGAGGCATTGATGTTGTCAGGAACAAGATCAAAACATTTGCTCAGAAGAAGGTCACGCTGCCCAAAGGTCGCCACAAGGTCATTATTCTGGATGAGGCAGACAGGTGAGAGATGGCTGCAGGGCTCAGAATTGGGCTGAACTTTGAAGAAAGAAGCACGTACTCTCCACTTTCCTGATCTTTTTTAGTCTGTGATAGCAGGTTGCCCCAAAGAAGTTTAGAGCTATGAATGTAATTAACCAAATGTTTAAAAGTAATGTCACTGAGAGATTTCTACTTTGTCCTGTCTTTCTGTCAGACCTGAGGGTAGCTGAAAGGAATGCTGTTTTGTTTTATTGGCTACAGTTCATGAACAGTCATATCTTGTGAAAGATGTGACTTTTTAAATAGAAAATACAATAAACTAGTCTAAGCTGACTAGCTTGTATTAGATACCAGTTGGTTGAACTCGGATCTAACTTCCTGCAGGCCGTTCTCGAAATCATAGCTTCGTCAGAGCTCACTGCTTTATTTCAATATCAAGAATCAGTTTCAAACCTGTACAATTTTAAACATACTTACTCCAAACCTTAGCGTTGGATGGTTAGATCTTTCCATCGTAGCAAATGGAGCTGCACTGAGCTTAACTGTTTTCACTGTAAGGGGGACGAATCTGCCAAATTGGAGCTTAAAGTCAGTAACAGAAACAAAACAGGACCTTGAAAAATCCTCATTATCCTGGCTGTCCTAATTGGGTTCTGCACTGCCACTAATCTGATACTAGGCATTCATCTCATTAGGATGTTTCTGAATGAAGACTACTGACACCAAATTTCTCAGGATTTGGGGGATTTGTAACCAGAAAAAAATTGTGAATGTTTAAAAGTTCCTAATCATTCAGGTTTTCCTGCTTTAAGCTCTTTGTACAAACAAGCCAAGTTCCGGATTCATATAATTCTGGCTATTTGTGAGAAACCTTTTTCCCTTTTCAGCTATTGATAGCCTTGAAAAGTGTCAATATTTTATTACAGTTACTGCCCTTTTTCTGTATGTTCTGTGGATATATGTGCATCTATCCGACGATAGTATGACCAGTGGAGCCCAGCAAGCCTTGCGCCGCACCATGGAGATCTACTCCAAGACCACACGCTTTGCCCTGGCCTGCAACGCCTCGGACAAGATCATCGAGCCCATCCAGTCACGCTGTGCCGTTTTGCGGTACTCGCGGCTGACTGACAAGCAGCTTCTCCAGCGACTGATGGAGATTGGAGAGCAGGAAGGGGTGGAATGCACAGACGATGGGCTGGAGGCCATCATCTACACAGCCCAGGGTGACATGAGACAGGTAACCTTTTTCACATTATATACACGGTTCTTCGGTGGGTTGCTGTCTCCTCCTGTTGCACCAATCTGCTACAGTGGAAAAAGGAACCAGACCAGTCTGCAGTGAACAGATCTTAGACAGTACTCCTTTAAAACAATCCTGGGGTTATGAAGGTACCAAAAAAAGCAGAAACAAATCGTCTGTGGAAAGTAAACATAGGATCTGCTTGAAACAAATAAAGAAAAGGATGAACCTAAGAAAAAATAAAGAAAAGACAATTGGTGCTGGGCTTGAACTAGGCTCAGGTTACATGATAAACCATGTGTGTATCAACCAGGCACCACATATTTTCACTGACTGGATTGAATGTGAAACGTTTTAGAGATTCGCACGGCTAAATGTACAATGCAATTACAACAACAGTTGGTCACTTATTTTTTGTTTTGCTTTGGGTTTTTGTCACTTTTCTTCACTTGTAAAATGAATTAACGACTGATATAAAGTTAGTTATCAGTTCCTTCACAAATATTAGGACATTTCTGAGGAAAGGAGAATGTATTTTCAATATTTGTTGTAGCACAGTGATTCCATTAAAGAAATGCTTAAAATTCAAATGAAAATTGTGCAAAACTTTCAGCCTGTTTGTTTTCATTTTCAGGCAATAAACAACATGCAGTCAACGTATTCTGGGTTTGGGGTCATCAACAGCGAGAATGTATTCAAAGTGAGTCCATTTTTTCTAGAGACCTTTCACCAAATTCAGTAAATCCAATAACTGGTAGTTGTCCACCTGTTCTACGAGTAGTTTGTAGTGTGCAAGCATTATTAAAATGTTACTTCGTCTCAAGATTTGCCAAACGTGACTGTCCCATTTAAACATGTTTTTTCAGCATCCAGTGCTGCATTACCGAATATTAAACTGTGTTCCAACCTGGCAAATTGAGTCAAAAGTCACCAGATCTGCCATTCGACAAGCGCTGTTCGATTTCGCTTGGTACCCATGTGTAGGTTACCAAGCAAAGTTTACCACTGGTTCAGAACCAAGGGGATTGGAGTAGATTAACCCAGCCAAGCAGGACTCGGTCATCATGGAGGCTAACCCTTGAGTTGGTGGGGCAAAGACAGACTTTGAACTGGACAGCGACTTGGATGAGTGTGCGATTGACAAACCATCCCAGGATGAACTTGGCCAAGACCCGTCTCTTTTTCCTTCTTGGGCAGGTTTGCGATGAGCCCCACCCCATCCTCATCAAAGACATGTTTGCCAGGTGCATTGAGGGGGACGTGGACAAGGCCTACGAGGTGATGGAACACATGTGGGACATGGGCTACGCACCTGAGGACATCATCTCCAACATGTTCCGGGTGTGCAAGACGTACGACATGGCCGAATACCTTAAGCTGGAGTTCATCAAGGTCGGCCTATGCTTTGACCTTCCTGTGCCCACTGTTCTAGACTTGACGAGTAGTCGTGCCCCGTGATAAATCCCTGTCGTTGGTTGGCAGGGAAGTTCTTTAAAGATTCAGCCATTCTCGCAATGACACCGTGTCATGTGCCACTGTGGTACTATGTGGCAACCTGTCACATGGTGTCACAAGGGCCCCCCCGGAAAAAAAATTGAAAAATGAAGAAGAGGGAATGAAATGAAAAATCACTAGAAATGAAAAAAGGGAGGAAACACCCTGAAGAACCAGCATCTTGCTTGAAAACATTTCAGTACTGACCCCCTTCTGTTTATGGTTTATCAGGTTGCGGCTAACGAGAGGCTTGCTCCCCCTGGGAAAAAGTCCTGGCAAACCCAAGTGTCCTGTCATGTTCCGTGCTGTGCTGTCCTTATGCATCATCTATTTTATACCCACCCTTCACAACACCTTATCTCATTTCAGGAGATTGGCTTCACGCATCTGAGGATTGCAGAGGGAGTGAACTCACTGCTACAACTCAGCGGTTTGCTGGCCAGGCTGTGCCAGAAAGGGGTGTTACCCACTGAGGAGTCTTGATTCCTGCCTTCGAATGCACAGACTATCCACTTCATGAGACTGCCTCACTTTTTTGAACCCCGAAATACTGTGCAGATGTAGGTCAGACTAAATATCATTTCAAGTATTTTTTCCTACTCGACCACTGTAACATTATGGATAGAAACATATATATTTAAGTACCTCTCCACTGTTTAAGGGATGCCCTCGTCTGGTTGTGCTCTGAGATGATAAACTGGTTGTCAAGAGTGGTTTGCCTGAACTAACATTGGGTTAAGAGTGTCAGGAATTGTATCCTGTCCATAGTGATGGAAGTCCTGCAGTTTCTGGCATTTTGTTTGACATTTAAACTTGTCGCACATTTGCATGTCATTAACTTTCCCGCTAACTCTTAAGGGCCATCCTATATTCATATTGCCACCCCTGCATCTACAGTGTCATTTATATTATTGCTTTTATTGTACACGATGATTTCAGTACTGATTTTGGCACTGAAAAAGAGAAATTCTTGTACGTGTATATTTGTATGGCCAAATTGCAAACAGAAATCAAAATAAACAGTGTTCCACAGCATTATTGAATGCTTATCGTCCAATTAAGTTTTATTTCATTTATTCAGAGTTACATAGAGTCTTTAACCTTTTCTCCCAAGCTTTTCCAGAATACCGTTTAAAATGCCCCCCACCTTTAAATGTGAGTTGTATAATCTTTCATACCATATCTATAAGAAGAGCACGCTAGTAAGAAATAATTAATAGGGAACAAACCTCGAAGAACTTTAAGATATTTGACTTCACCTCTTAATTGACTTCTAGACAAGAATACAACAGATACAAATTCTCAGCTTTGATTTTAGTTGACATCTTTACTTGGGCCGGATACATATGGAAAGTGTTGTGTGAGATCCCCCCCCCCGTCAGACAATGGATGGAGCTGAGAAGATCTGCTAGAATGCCCTTTTGGCGGTTTCCCTCTGAACATGTTTTTGGGAATCTGTTCACACCACATCTATTCATTGAAGCTCTGCTCAAGCCACATCGAGCCGGCAGGTGCCCCCACCCCCCGGTCTCAGAAAAACGACCGGTCCACCACAGAGCACCATCCGAGATCGTCGGGCCAATCCACGAGCTCGGAGTAGGCGTCACGCTGCCCACAGATCACCAAGTTTTCGGTGAGTTGAGCCTTCTCTAGACCGCACGTGAACAACTGCTTCAAGACGTTCACCATTCCGAGACTCGGCTGTACGTAAGAAAGGAATTTGAAATTGAGTCAAGCTACACAGGTTGCAGAAAACGTAACTGTGCGCTCTTTCTTTCACCCTATTGGCATAATTATTCAACATGTTCCGGATTCGCCCGCTGGCATGCGCAGCGTCATTTGTAAAAATGAGACATTGACGTTTGTGATTGTGGATGTCGGCTGGGTTTTGATTTTCAAGTTACTGTTTGCTATAACTGTTCCGTCTGTGGTTTATTCGCGGGTTTGATCTGTGACTCGTGGTGTTGGTTGAATGGTTTTGGTTTTAGTGGCTCATTATTTGGATTTTGGCTTTGACCTAGACCCAGTAACAACACCCCAGTTACCGGGCCTAAAGGGTTAATGGTTTGTACTTTGAGGGTTTGTTTTTGTGGCTTATGATTGGGGTTTGGTGTTAATCGTACGAGTTCATTTTTGGCTTGATATTTACATGTTCAGGGGTTTCGTGGTTACGGTTGCAGTATTAATAAGGCCGTGTCCGAAACGGGCTTCCAGAGCTACGGCTAGGTCTATCGTCTACGCGTCTCCACACATTTCAAATGGAGCAAAGACCTAGACTTAGCTCTAGACAACAGATTCGGATACAGCCTAAGTTTAAGATTAAGATTTGGTTCCCTACCAGTGCTTGACGTCTCTTATGTAAAACAGATAACTGCCGCTTTCAAAATGTCCATTTTAAAGAGCACCTCTAAGGAAAACATGTTTTCTCTGATTTTTACCTGGCCATTGTTTGGCGTGCCCAAGGGATTTATCCACCACGAACACAGGGCGAGGGTTCCCCTCGTTTTCTGTGTTTTCTCAGAATGACGCAATCTACATTCAGAATTCACATCTTGGGCATGAACCAAAAAAAAAAAAACCCTTTTAAGCTTGTTATAGTTGAGCTCTGAAGACAAATGATTCTGCATTCGATTTGGATGCTTCCATATTTATTTGAACAGATTAAATCAAAGAAAACATGTTTTCATTAGAAGCGCTCTTTAAGATGCAGCGTGCGTGAACATTGTGCTACGAAAACCTACTTGCTGGGGCTTGGTATTAGTTCGCTAAATCTTTCACGTACCGGGCTATCTGTGTAGTTCCCAATCAAGGCGATGACCACAATACGGGGATCGTAGGAAATTTCACTGGTATGTGGCACCACGGTTTCCCAGCCACGCCCTTCGTAGACCCTGCCGTCTCCGCCAATCACAAAGTTGTATCCAATGTCGTTCCAACCTGGACAGTGTTAAATTTGTGATAAGTTTAGCCGTAGGAATGCATGTATCGTTATGTTGAAATACTGAGCAAAATAAGATTTGAGTGAGATTATAAGTCTTTTGTGAGCCTGCTGAGGACTCTCTCTGGCTGAAAAAAAATGCAAAAAAGCCTTGAAAAATTCTGACCCCCATCATTCACGGTCAACCAGGGATACAAACTTGTAGGGTCCCAATATCCACCTCCCCGAATCAAAATCACCTTACTACGTGTTATTAATCCTAAAATTAAAAATACCTTGAGGTTAGGTTTTGAATTTCCCCTTTCTCCTGTTTTAATATTCTTATTCTCACCCTTGCTGTCCATGTGGTAATTCTGGATATTTTGCATCAATTCTTCACAGCTCTGGGACGTGTTACAGGGTGAGGTCGCGGTGTGGCGCACCACGACCACGTGCTTGGGTCCTTTCATGACTGGGCTATCCCAGGGGGATCGAGCGTTCCATTCGTCCCGGGAGACGACGGAGAGACCAACGCATGGGTTGACTGGAGGTGCGAGAGAATTGTTCTGGTGTAAGATCCACGAACTACATCGAGTTTTGAAGTGAACGAGCTATATCGGCAGAAAGCAAGCCAAACTTCTAACTCCAATTGGCCAATATTGAGCTAACTCAAACGACTGGTCAGAATCCCAGTTTGTTGTGACAGGCCTAGAGGAGTTTGTTGAGTCAGGCGTGGATCCAGCAGGGAGTATCAGACCCCCACCTTCACTCACTGACATATAATTGAGGGCGTTGGGGCTAACGTCTAAGGTTGGAAGACCCCACAAGCACATGGACAAAAATAATGAGATTGCATGGCTTCACCAATGGCGACAACTACATGCCCCCCTCGTATGAACAAATATTTCCCGACCCCACCCCAAGCAAAGTACCTGGATCTGCCCCTATGGGTGGGTGATGTCTTGTATGTATACATGGTTGTGCACCGAATTCGTAAAATCTGGAAGTAAAGTTCCAGTCAGATCTTCGACTTAGGGTGCGTGAAACCACATGCATTTTCACATTCAAAGCGTTCACCTATTCGCGGACGTTGTGGAACCTTCACAGTATTGGAAAACCCTATGGAGTGAGCACCAAGTAGGACTACCCAGTCTATCTGCAGGTAGATTTGCAGTTGCTAAAATTTGTGTCAACTATTAACAATATTTCTGGGATCCGGACGTGCTTCCTTTATTCAATACTAAATTTCGTTATTAATATCCGAGAAATTCAAATCGACAAACCCATGATAGAACTGTTGTAGAATTCTTTGGTGAATTCTCCACCGCTAACATGCTCAGAATACTGTCTGTTTGGAGCAGAGGACTGAGCGATCGCATACTTACGGAACTTGAGAAGGCTCAGTTTCGGCAACCGCGATCTCGGATGGGGTACGCCAACCAGAGTGAATGTGGTACATGTATTTGCAACGCACAGACACAACAAAACAGTTACGGACAAGCGACTTTGGAAACCCATCTCAAATGTATATGTATTCCTTGTCGGCTCCTTGCCACGTATTGGTGAATACCAATCGTGAAGCCTCTTTTATATCTCCCATATCAATTGTAAAAACAGTCCAGGAGGATTCAATCGAAGTTTGAAATTAATTACTTTTGAAAGAGGGCATTAGATACTGGAAACATGTAGGCATTATTCCATTTAGGCATAATTACTGAGCTTATTTAAACAAAGGCAATAATTCCTACCATAAAATCATTTTAAATTACAAGTTACTTTAAAAGAGTTATTTAAAAGGACCAAGGAAATACAGTAGCGCTTTCATGTTTCAATTAACCTTATTTTCCGTTTAGTTTGTTATTTTCATCTGTGTTTTGGAGCATTTTTTTGTATTTATACAATGCGAATTTCCATGTACTATCACCATGTTACAATAGCACATGTTGTATTGCTACCTAAGTTCAATGCACGGATTGACCTTCAACAGTAGAACCACTTTCCAAGTAATGAGCCTCACTTAAGGAATGACTAGTTGAACCACAAGGCCCTTGGGGAGGAAAGCAGGGCTGGACCGGATGGGTCATGAGGCAGCCCACTGGCCTTATAAGGAAAAGTCAGTGTTCATTAATTTGACTAACCCTACCCTCAAATCCAAATGAACCAAACATATTCATGCACGCTGTATTAATATTCAAAGACTAGTAGCTAATACCTAATAAGGCAAGGAAACTTGTATGATGGATGAAAAATGGAATGTCCAGCAAATGTATAAAATCCCTATGAGTTCTGGCAATTGGGCAGAGAGCCGCACATCGAGCCAGCCGAATAAACCACATCAACTACAGTACAACTTTGTCTCAAGTCATCCTCTTGTGTCGATTCATATAACCTGTCGGGTTATATTTGGTGGAGAATCCGGGTAGCTCTCTCTACGTCAAGTCTTTCATGATCACACGATCGAAGTCCAAGCAACAGCTTTCATCAGCCATGGCATGTACAGCACATATCGAATCTATCCTCCCAAAGTTTACTGGGTATGACTCGGAGGATCCCGAGCTTTGGCTTGACCGGTACGAGAGATATGGTCTTCAAAAGACTTGGACTGCAGCACAACAAGCCAGCAATTTTCCTCTCTATCTTTCAAGTGCCGCTAGCTACTGGTATAGAGATCTCCCTGGGGAGACTAAGGCCGCCTTTGCAACACTCAAGCAGGCGTTTCTCAAAAAGTATCAGCCCCACGAAGGCATGCGATGGGTTAGACTCTCAGAGCTCGCCGACCGAAAGCAACAGACGAACGAAACGGTCGAGAAATACCTGGTGGACATAGAAAAGCTGTGCTGTCAACTGAAGAAGTCACCGGAGGAAAGGATGGAGGCCTTCATCAGAGGACTACGCCCCAACATTCGAGCATACGTCATCAAGGCTCACCCAAAGACCGTGGACGAGGCGGTGACTCAAGCGCGGATAGCGCAATCAACGTACACACAAGACGAAACACCTTCCACCGAAGTCAACTCGGCGATTAAACATTTAACAGCCCAGATAACCGCCCTGAAAGATCAGCTGACAACCATCTCTGCCACCCAGCCAACGCCCCAACAACTACCAAACGCAGGACAGAATCAGCTCCGCCCTCAGCGATCCCAAGTTTTCCTGCGCCAACGCCAAGGCCGAGGACAGCAGCAAGCACAACCGACTAGGCCTCCGATGATGATGTACCCGTGCCGTGGATGTGGAGGTGAGTGTACAAGTAGGCAAACATGTCCGGCCTGGGGTATTGAATGTAACTATTGTCGTAAGTTTGGTCATTTTGCTAGAGTGTGTTTCCAACGTAACCGATCTAACACCGTCAATGATATCCACCTGTCAAATCAATGACTAGAAAATCAGACATCTCCGGTTCCACACCTGACTAATGTTTCTGCCATGTCAGGCGGAAGCAATTTAGTTCAGGTAAAAATTGGCTCCGATAAACGATTCGCGTTACTCGATACGGGTGCGTTAATATCATGCATGACTAGAAATACATACGCGCAGTGTTTTCCTCAAGATCAGTTCCCTTTGGGCCATTCAGATGTGCCCTTAATTTCAGGTGTTGCTGGTCATGTAACTAGAGTTATGGGCAAGGTTGTTCTGCCGCTTTCTATTGGAGAGCAGAATTTTGAACATCCATTCTATATCCTGGAAACTATGAACCACGAAATCATTCTTGGTGTAGACTTCTTGAAAGCGCATAAGGCCAAGATATCGTTTGAGGAAAATCATGTAGTGTTCCCCGATTCCCCTTCTATTCCATTAGTAGGTAAAGAGGCAAAGAAGGTAACTGTCCGGGCAGTGTGTAATGTATCATTGGCACCCAGAACACAGACTGTACTTCCTGTTCAATGTAGAAATGTTAAGGCCCAATACGGCATTATTGAACCTGTTCCAACCTTGTATGAGGACACACAGTTAGTTGGCGCCAAGTGTGTTGTTAAATCTGTTTGTGGTAAATCTGTATATCAGCTCATGAATCCTTCTGACAATTCTGTGCAGATAAAACGTAACCAAGTGGTTGGCTATTGGGAGCCACTCTCTGATGATATGTATATTGAAAGCTTTGAGGTCGGCGGAAAAGATACCCCTACGGTTAAGCCTAAACAAACAGATGTGACACACAAACACACTGTAACCGTGACCGAAAGTGTTGAGCACCCTGACATTGTAGAGGAACTTGCTATCACTATGGAGGATTCTGATTTAACATCAGATGAAAAGCAACAACTTATCTTATTTTTGGCTCGGAACAAGGAGGTTTTCTCGAAAGATGTAACTGATTTGGGTACCACTAATATTCATCACCACAGAATAGACACGGGTGACGCACAACCAATCCACCAACGTTTCTATCGCACTTCCCCTGTTCACAAAGCAGAAATTGACAAGCAAATCCAAGATATGCTCAACGCTGACATAATTGAACCATCAACCTCACCCTGGGCTAGCCCGGTTGTTCTTGTGAAAAAGAAGAATGGCGAATTCCGCTTTGCTATCGATTACCGTCGCCTCAATCGAGTCACAAAACCCATGTCTTTCCCTCTACCACGACCTGATGATGTATATGATACCATAGGTGAATCCCATGCTACGATATTCACTGTACTCGATCTTGCGTCAGGATTTTGGCAAATACCTCTGGATGAAGATAGCCGCGCGAAAACGGCTTTCACATCTCATAGTGGCAATTACCAGTTCAAGAAACTTCCATTTGGTCTCATGAATGCACCAGTTTCCTTCCAAATGGTTATGACCCAAGTCTTGCGTGGGCTGACTTGGAAATTTGCACTCGTGTATGTGGATGACATTATCATTTTCTCACCTGATTTTGACACACATCTGAAACACTTGCAGGCAGTCTTTGACCGGCTCCGTTGTGCAAACTTGAAATTGAAACCACAAAAATGCCACTTTGCTGCCAAACAGGTTACCTATCTTGGGCACATCATATCGAAGCAGGGGATTAAGACTGATCCCGCCAAAACATCAGCGGTTACTACTTTCCCTATCCCTAAAGACCCATCAGAAGTTCGTTCGTTTCTAGGACTCTGTAACTACTATCGTAGGTTTGTGAAAGGTTATGCCAACATAGCCGCACCCCTTAACAGACTCCTACAGAAAGACGTGTCATTTGTATGGACAGCAGATTGTGATCGTGCTTTTCACCAGCTGAAACAAGCACTTATCTCCCCACCAGTTCTCGGCTATCCCAATTTTGATCGTGAGTTCATTCTCGCTACTGATGCTAGTGGCTTTGCAATCAGTTACATCCTCTCTCAAACCGACGACAACGGTAAGGAGATTGTGATTCAGTACGGTGGGAGAGCACTCACAAAAGCTGAACAAAAGTGGTCTATAACTGAAAGGGAGGGGCTAGCTGTTGTCGAAGGTATTCAGTTTTATCGGGTGTATCTAGCTAACAGACGTTTCCGTGTCCATACCGATCACGTTTCTCTGCAGTGGCTCAGATCTATACACAATGCAATGGGTCGATTAGGCCGCTGGTCTATCGTGCTGCAGGGGTATGATTTTGAAATTGTTCACAAATCTGGCACATCCCATGGTAATGCCGATGCCCTTTCCCGTCGACAATATTCCATCAGCGCCTCTCAAGTTCAAACCCCTAAGGCAGATTCACTCCCGGTAGACACTGTGCATCAGATCCACACGCTCAGTCAATCACGGAAGGAGGAAACATACGAATACAAATTGACGTACGCTGCTATGTCGGAGAAGGAAACCGTATGTTCTATCGATAACCCAGACAGTTTGATGGACCCATCCATTGATATCAAAGCTCGCCAGCGACGTGATATTTCCCTACGTCAGTACATTGAGTATTTAGAGGATGGTAGTTTGCCGCCCGATGCTCATGTTGCTCGACGAATAGTCGCTGAAGTTCAGGATTATGTCGTACAGGACGGTGTATTGTTTCATTACTATTATCCCAGGGGCAAAGGTCACAGAGTTGACAGACAGATCAAACAGTTAGTCGTTCCTCAATGCTTACACCATGACGTACTCCTTGCATATCACGACTCAGTCCTGGGAGGACACCAGGGAATCGATCGCACATACAACAGTATTCGCCAGAAATATTTTTGGCCCCGAATGTTTTCTCAGATTGAAGCCTATGTGAAGTCATGTACAACCTGCCAACGCATAAAGGTTAACCATCACGCTCAGCGCGCGCCCCTCCGACCACTGCCTGTAGGGGAGGTGTTCTCCAGGTTACACATTGACATACTTGGCCCTTTGAAGCCATCTCCTGAGGGGTACAAGTACATTCTTTTGATTGTCGACTCGTTCTCAAAATGGTGCGAAGCTTTCCCCCTCAAGACGCAGGATGCCGAGGAAGTAGCCAAAATACTGTACAATGAAATAATATGCCGATACGGTGCTCCTTCCTCCCTCCTCTCTGACAGAGGAACGCAGTTCATGTCTAAACTTATCAAGCAGTTGTGCAACATCTTTCAGATCACCAAAGTTCAGACCAGTAGCTATCATCCACAAACGAATGCAACGTGTGAGCGCATGAACAGTTTCATTTGGCAGTCCCTTCGCGCTTATTGCAAGCCAGACCAATCAAACTGGGTGGAGTTACTTCCCAGTGTCATGTTCGCTTATCGAAGCACACCAGCCACTGAATCCACACAACTTAGCCCGTTCATGATTCTATTTGGTCGTGAATGTCATCTGCCGATTGATACCGCATTGCTACCCCAAGCGCAGGCCGGTGCCCGGTCAAATCCTACACTTGAGCGTATCATGCAAAACCTCGACACCGCGCGCAAAATTGCCGCAGAAAACACGAAAACGTCACAAGCAAAATACAAAGCCCAGTTTGACAAGAAATCTAAAACCCCAGCTTATCAAGAAGGACAAAAAGTATGGTTGTACTGTTCGAAACGTCAAGTTGGCTTATCGCCCAAAATGTGCCATAAGTGGCTAGGTCCCTACTATATCTGCGAGGCTCGAGACAACTTCACCTACAAACTTCGCAAGTGCAGCGATAACAAACTTATGTTGTCCCCAGTCCACGCGAATCGGCTGAAGCAATACCATGATCCTCAGGACAGACCAGTTCACATTCCTGATGGCTTAAACGGCCACACTGAGCTGGGTGCTGAGGAGTTTGAGGGCAATGACACTTTAAGTGACCTTGCGCAGGACCCACCTAATTCTACACCCACTCAGTCTGACATCGCACACGAATCATACCTCCCACCCGTTGTCTTGGGCAGTCCCACACAACCCTCTGGCGATACACCAGCAGCCGTTAATGACCAAGGTCGTAGTGATTGGTTTATCGTTCATAGTCTCAGACGCTCTGCCATTATTGACGGCAAGCGTCATTATCAGGTAAAGTGGAAAGGGTACGACAAAACAACTTGGGAACCCGAAGAAAATATTCCTGCCGAATTGATCCAAGACTTCCACATACGAAAAACCAAACGATCTAAGGCACAGTATCGCAGAAGATGAACGTAATTGTATTCGGGCCTCAGTACTTGTAGTTGATAGTCTAGCTTTTTGATAACGTCCTAATATGAATTTTCACCGTAGTTATGTAATGTACCTTCTAATCTTTAATAGCTATTTGTTCATTCTTCTTAAGTATTTGTCAGTTTGTTACCTTCTTTGCTTCGTACTATATGCCGGCCATGGACATGATTGCAGTGCCTGTACACTCATTCTCTTATATTTCTGTGGTTTCATGAAGTTATCTATTGTTTTTATTTCTCGACTTTTGTTAATGTATTATTATTATTACTAATTTTTGTTTGCTTAGGGTCACCAGTACGTTTTATCACTGCTTTTCTTTTTTTTTTACATGTTGTTTCTGTTCCTTATTAAGTCGGGAGACTTAAGCTTCGAGGGGAGGGCACATATCACCATGTTACAATAGCACATGTTGTATTGCTACCTAAGTTCAATGCACGGATTGACCTTCAACAGTAGAACCACTTTCCAAGTAATGAGCCTCACTTAAGGAATGACTAGTTGAACCACAAGGCCCTTGGGGAGGAAAGCAGGGCTGGACCGGATGGGTCATGAGGCAGCCCACTGGCCTTATAAGGAAAAGTCAGTGTTCATTAATTTGACTAACCCTACCCTCAAATCCAAATGAACCAAACATATTCATGCACGCTGTATTAATATTCAAAGACTAGTAGCTAATACCTAATAAGGCAAGGAAACTTGTATGATGGATGAAAAATGGAATGTCCAGCAAATGTATAAAATCCCTATGAGTTCTGGCAATTGGGCAGAGAGCCGCACATCGAGCCAGCCGAATAAACCACATCAACTACAGTACAACTTTGTCTCAAGTCATCCTCTTGTGTCGATTCATATAACCTGTCGGGTTATAGTACTCGTTGGCAAGATTCTGATGTCTTGCATCGCAGGCACTGAAACGTAATGTTGCACGGATTGAATTGGTGCACAAAATTATTGGAATTTAATAGCTGTCGCAACTTTCTGATTCTTTGTTATCATAAAAACCGAGCAAGCAATCTTTTCCTAGAAATGTTTTTGAAAGAGCAAATTTGGGTTTGAAAATTTGAACACGAAAAGCTTGTCTTCCCTGATTAAAGTAACAGTATCAGCGCCCTCACTTATCCCGTAAAGCTTAGGATAGTGTTTAGTGTTTCAAAACAAGCGCACATTTTGATACGCTTAACCCGGCCCAAAAGGATTTCAAACAATTTTCCTATATCAAAGAAGGGTATAAAGATGCACAAAACGTGAGTCTAAGAAAATTCATTTTCACGGATCTCAGCTTTGTTGGTTTTCGTCTAGACCTGTTTGTTCGATACGTCCATACACAAGCAGCCGCTCGACAGCAAGTAAATAAATTTCTAGTTGAGATTTCACAAAAATAAACATTCTTTGGCAATCAACGTTTTCTTTGAGAATCACTGTTATGCGAGGATATACTCAAGAGTAAATCTAATCCCTTTTAATAAAATCAAAATTGGGTTTGCAACGGCCAAAATCAGTAACCACATTTGTATTTGCGTTTCAGTCCACGTACTTGCCATCTGCTGGAAGGAATCGCGTGACAATTAATGAACAGGGAAATTGCGACCTGCCTAATCCTGTATGGCTGTGCCTTCTGGAATATTCTCACGGCAATCGTTAATCCACTTGATTACCTGTGTTACCAGATTTTGGTTATCATATACCATGACGACGCATGACGAGACTGACAGGATTTTTTGTTGTTAGAGCCAGAAATGGCAGTTGGCGTTAACGTAAACCACGCAACAACCCTTTCCTTGGGTTACTTTCTCCATGGTCACAAGAGGGCGCTTGTCATTACAGCCAGTTTTGTCTTCAGCTTAAGTTAGGCCGGCCATTAGAAAAGTGTACCATTAGCTTGAATTCAAAAGCCTTTGAGAAAAACGGTCATTGATGACAACGTTGAAGATTATGAGACGCCTTCACTGATGGCCTTGAAAATTCTAGCAAGTAAAATCCATGTACATGGAAGACTGACAATCAAAAGTCGATAAAAGTGGCGATTAAAATGTGAGAAATCATAAAATGACAAGTTACAGGTTTCTTTGGAATAGGGATTAAAGTTCATGTCTAAAACGTCCAATTATGCTCATGTTGCTTGGTTGTGTCAGAAAGGAATGGACAGGAAATTCATTAATTGTCAGTGCACATTATTCACGGTCTTAAAATTGTGAATTCAGAATGGGGATCTGAGTCTACAAACAGGGCTCATTATTTACCCAGTTCTGTGATTTTTCCGAGGCAATGTTTTGTTCTCCACCCATTAACCAACGACACTGGCGAACTAACCCTCGATGGCATGCACACCTAATTTCGACGGGAGTTTGTAAGAAAACGTGATTTAAGTGGTTCGTGCATGCTGGACACTAGAAACTTGAAAGTTCGGACTCATGGGCCGTGGCGGCGGTGGGGGTGGGGTAGGTCAGGGAAGGTGACACCGGTTTGCACTGGGTGGGGCAAGGCCATAGACTCCATGTGTATAAATTGCAAGATCCGGGCTTTCGATTTTCCTCAATTGAAGTGGTCTTCTTTCATGCTTTCGTTTGCACTGTTAGGCTATTTGTGCTGTTTTGCGTGGTCGTGACCGGGCCTTAATCGACGTCTTAAATGAAAACATGGTGACGATGCTGTATCCCCTTTTCTCCCAGCGGAAAAGAAGGCGATAATTCGTTCCATTCCTGCAAATTTATAGAATCTTGCTCGCTCTCAGAGGAGGGGACGCGTGCGTAAATTTTATTCAGCTTCAATTAATAATAACGGCTTTAGTATGAATTGCATGCATACAATTCTCGGTTTAAAAAAACACAGCCGAAATCAATGGCTGTCTGACGACAGCTCTTGAAAACTGTCTTACACGATGACAAGGGTTAGGAGATGTATACTCGCAATGTTGAGTGGTAATTTACCGCGCTGTTCACGTACTCTTCGCGTCAACACTTGCGCCATGCGTTGCCTATCCGTCAAAACTGCTATGAGAATGATTTTGACGGCCAAACCCAATGCACACGTGTGCTATGCTATGCAGATGTGTGTGCTTGTGGTGTCCGTGGAAGTGAAACGCATGGACACATCGTGTACATACGCACACACCCAAAAACGTACCTATGGAAAGGCGCCTTTGTGGTTGAAGAAAGTGGAACCAGCGTGTTCCCCTATTGTGTCCTAGCCACACCCTATGTCCACCCTCTCGTGACCACCAATCAGAAAATTGTAATCGATATCGTCCCACCCTGCAGATGATGAAAGGAAATATGGTGTATTAGAGACACGACTTGGGTACGAAATCATCGATCCTTCGGTTGTGATGAATAAGACTCCGCTTAACGCAACAAAGGTGTGTCATAATGTCAAAGCGTGTGTGAGATTTTAGCTGAACAACTCGAAAATATCGGCACAGTAGGGGAAGTGCATTACGGGGATTTCCTAAAAATGTTCAATCGAAGATGGTACTTTGGCTCTTCTAAATTTCTCACAGAAAAATTCTAGGTCTAAATTTATAAATCCGTTGATAAATATCTTTTAGACAATCCGTTTATAAATATCTTTATAAAGTTAGCTTAATAAAGCTTTATAAAGTTTGGCATTATACAATGCAAATTTCAGTTGTTCTATTCGTTGTGCAAGTCCACACTGTCTCCTCAGTGGGAAACTTCAGTGGCAATGGCATGTGTACCACCTTAGACAGAACATTCACGAGTTATAGTTACACGACAGGTTCTTTGTACTCCCAAATACTGTGCAGACTCAGGTCAGACAAAATATCCTTTCAGGTACTTTTTCCTACTCGACCACTGTAACGTTATGGCTAGAAGCATACAAGTTTAAGTACCTCTCCACTGTTTAAGGGATGCCCTCGTCTGGTTGTGCTCTGAGATGATAAACTGGTTGTCAAGAGTGGTTTGCCTGAACTGACATTGGGTTAAGAGTGTCAGAAATTGTACCCTGTCCACAGTGATGGAAGTCCTGCAGTTTCTGGCATTTTGTTTGACATTAAACTTGCAGTGGGTGTTGCACACACATTTGCATGTCATTGGATTTCCCGATAACTCTTAAGGGTCATCCTAAATTCATGTTGCCAGCCCTGCGTGTAAAGTGTCAATTATATTATTTGATTTATTGTACACGGTGACTTTGATACTGATTTTGGCATTCACAAAAATCAATTCTTGTATGTGTATATACGGACAGATTGCAAACAGAGATGAAAATAAACAGTGTTCCACAACATTATTGAATGTACTACGATGCTTATCGTCCAATTAAGTTTTATTTCATTTATTCAGAGTTACATAGAGTCTTTAACCTTTTCTCCCAAGCTTTTCCAGAATACCGTTTAAAATGCCCCCACCTTTAAATGTAAGTTGTATAATCTTTCATACCATATTTATTAAAAGAGCACACTAGTAAGAAATGATTAGGCCTAATAGAAAACAAACCTCGAAGAACTTTAAGATATTTGACTTCACCTCTTAATTGACTTCTAGACAAGAATACTACAGATACAAATTTTCAACTTTGATTTTAGTTTTATCTTTACTTGGGCCGGATATATATGGAAAGTGTTGTGTGTGATCCCCCCCATCAGACAATGGATGGAGCTTGGAAGATCTGCTAGAATGCCCTCTTGGCAGTTTCCCTCTGAACATGTTTTTGGGAATCTGTTCACACCACATCTATTCATTGAAGCTCTGCTCAAGCCACACCGAGCTGGCAGTGCCCCCTCCCACGGTCTCAAAAAGACGACCAGTTCACAAGATATCTGTTTTCGACATCGTTGTGCAGTTTCCGATATCGTTCTTCCAACCCACGGTCTCGGAGGCGAACCGGAAACAGACCAACACGTTGTCGATGAGTTGACCCCTCCGCATACCGCACAGGAGCAACTGTTCGAAGCGGTCATACATTCTTTCACTGGGCTGTACATCAGAAAAGAATCTGAAATTGAGTCAAGCTACACATGTTGCAGAAAATGTAACAGTGGGCTCTTTATTTCACCCTATTGGCATGTTGTACGTGTTCTAGATCTGAGCAAACTGTTTGCATGTACCCCACGGCATCATTTGTAAAAATGAGACATTGAAATTTGTGATTGCGGTTTGAGAATGTGGCCCGGGTTTCGGTTTTGTCCCGTCCGTGGTTTATTCGGGTTTTGATTTGTGACTCGTAATGTTGGTTGAATGGTTTTGGTTTGAATGGCTTTTGGATTTTGGCTTTGACTTAGACCCAGTAACAGCACCCCAGTTACCGGGTCTAAGTGGTTTAGGGTTTGTAGGCCTACTTTGAGGGTTTGTTTTTGTGGCTTATGATTAGGGTTTGATGTTTATGGTACGTGTTCAGTTTTTTGCTTGATATTTACATGTTCAAGGGTTTTGTGGTTACGGTTGCAGTTTTAGGTTTAGGATTTGGAGGTTTAAGGTTAGACTGGCTCCCTACCAATGCTTGACGTCTCTTATGTAAAGCAGGTAGCCACCATTTTCAAAAAGCACACAACATAATGCCTGAATGTTACAATGTTCAGTTTAAGATGCAGCGTGCCTAATCCATTAGTATCCAACTTTATCGAGCATTGTGCTCCGAAAGCCCACTTGGTAAGGCTTGGTATTAGTTCGCTAAATCTTTCACCGTACCAGGTTATTTACGTAGGTCCCAATGAAGGCGATGATCGCAACATGGGGGTCGTAGGAAGCTTCATCGGTTTGTGGTACCGCTGTTTTCCAGCCACGCCCTTCGTAGACCGAGCCGTCTCCGCCAATCGCAAAGTTGTATCCAATGTCGTTCCAACCTGGACAGTGTTAAATTTGTGATGTATTGTTATGCTACAATGCTGAGCAAAATTAGATTAGTCTTTTGTCAGCCTGCTGAGAGCTCTCTCTGGCTGAACAAAAATTGCGAGAAAGCCTAGAAAAATTCTGACCCCGATGGTTCGCGGTCGTCCAGGAATACAAACTTGTAAGGTCCCAATATCCACCTCCCACAATCGAAATCATCTTTCTACGTGTTATTAATCTTAACATTAAAAATACCTTGAGGTCAGGTTTCGAATTTCCCCTTTCTCCTTTTGTAATACTTGTATTCCTACCCTTGGTGTCCATGTGGTAATTCTGGATATTTTGCATCACTTCCTCACAGCGCAGGACCGCATTGCAGGATGAGGTCCTGGTTTGGTGAACTAAGACAACGTGCTTGTATCCTGTCATGTCTACGCTATCCAGGGGGGATCGAGCTTGCCAATCTCTCCGGTAGGTGACGGGGAGACTACTGCATGGGTCGTCTGGAGGTACGAGAGAATTGTTTTGGTGTAAGGTAGACGAACTACATCGAGTTTTGACGTGTAGGAGCTATATCGGCAGAAAATAAGTCAAAGGTCTAACTCCAATTGGTCAGTTTGCTAATTGAGCTAACTCAAAAACGACTGGTCAAAATCCAAATTTGTTGAGTCAGGTGTGGATCCAACAGGGCGTGTCAGACCTCCACCCCCACTCACTGCTGGGGCTAACGTCTACCATTGGAAGACCCTACAAGCATATGGACAAAACAATGAGACTGAATGGCTTTACCAATGACGACAACTACATGTAGGCCTACCCCCCTCGATTAAAAAAAAATATTTTCGGAACCCCACCCCAAGCAAAGTACACTGGGTCCGCCCCTGTGGGTGGATGGTGTCTTGTATACATGTTGTACACCGAATTTGTAAACTCTGGAAATAAAATTCCAGTCGGATCTTTTACTATGGGTGCTTGAAACCACATGCATTTTCACATTCAAAGCACCAAGGCCTATTCGCAGACGTTGTGAAACCTTGACAATTAGAAAATCCTATGGAGCACCAAATGGGACAACCTAGTCTATCTGCAGGTAGATTGATACATGTAGTTGTTAAAATTTGTGCCAACTATTAGAAATATATCTAGGATCTGAACGTGCCTTCTATAAAATAATGCTGAATTTCGTTGTTATTAAAATCCGAGTAATTTAAATCGACAAACTCATGCACGATAGAACTATTGCAGAATTCATTAGTGAGTTTTCCACCTTTAACGTGCTCAGAATATTGTCTATCTTGAGCAGAGCACTGAGCGATCGCATACTTACCAGTCGGGTGAAGAAAGCCTCTCAGAGAGAATGTGGTATTTGCGACGCACAGACACAGCAAAACAGTTACGGACAAGTGACTTTGAAGACCCATCTCTACGGACGTATTCCTTGTCGGCTTCCTGCCACGTATTGGTGAATACTACTCGTGAAGCCTCTTTTATATCTCCCAAAGTAAGTGTAGAAATAGTCCAAGAGGATCCAATCGAAGGTTAAACTTAATTCCTTTTTAAACAAGGCATTAGATACTTGAAACATGTGGGCATTATTCCATTGAGGTAATTACCGAGCTTATTTAAATACAGGAAATTATTTCTACCATAAAATAATTTTTAAATTACAAAGTTACTTTAAAGGGACCATGCAAATATAGTTGCGCTTTTGTGTTTCAGCTAACCTTACTTTCCATTAAGTTTGTTATTTTAAATCTGTGTTTTGGAGCACTTTTTTGTATTTATACAAATGCGAATTTCTATTTATTATTCGTTGGCAAAATTTTGATGTCTTGCGTCGCAGGCACTGAAACTTAATGTTGCATGGATTTGTGCACAAAACTATTCTTTTATTAAGATGTCACTTCTTTCTGATTCTTTGTTATCATCAAAACCTTTGCCTAGGAATGTTTTTGAAAGAGCAATTTTGGGTTTCAAAGTTGTGTCTTCGCTGATTTACAGGACAGTAACAGCGCCCCCACCTTCCTGGTAAAACTTCGGACAATGTTAGTGTTTCAAAACAAGTGCACTTTTCGATACGCTTACCCCAAAAGGATTTCAAAGAGTTTTCATGTATCAAATAAGAGTATAAAGATGCACAAAACGTGAGTCTAAGAAACTTCGTCTCCGTCTAGACCTTTTTTTTCTAGAAGTCCATACACAAGCAGCCGTTCGATAGCAAACAAATAAATTTCCAGTTGAGAATTCACAAAAAAGTATTCTTCGGCAATCAAGTTTTTTTTTGAAAATCACTGCTATGTCAGGATAAACTCAAGAGTAAATCTAACTACTCAAAGTTTTATAACGTCAAAATAGAGCTTGCAATGGCCAAGATCGGTTAACCACATTTGTATTTTTCTCTCAGTCCGCGTACTTGCCATCATGCTGGAAGGAATCGCGTGACAATCAGTGAACAGTGAAATTGCGACTGTATCCTGCCTAATCCCTGGGCTGTGCCTTCTGGAATATTCTCACGCATATGCAGCAAGGTATGAGACGGAGAGAACCCCCCTGCTTTGTGTTGGTCATTGTCTCGCAGGAATCTGGAGAATTCCTTTCAGACATCTTGTTAATTGGGGGATGTGTTAAGTAACAACAGTCTGGAATGTGTATAGGGATTGGACTTGTTCATGGGGTACCCCTCGGTCTCATTTCTTGCTGGGTATAATTCAGTATATGAAATCTGGCCTTTTTTATTTCCGAGAGTTGGATTACGAGCGGACGTAAGAACATGACCAATTATTTGGTTCATTTGTCGGTTGACTGGTCGTGTGATTAGAGGACTGTTTTTCAAATCCTCTTGATAGCAATAGCATGCTTTCGTCCCTTCTTATGGGACTCATCTGTTGCATTATGGGTGATTACAGAGACGGAATCGTACGAACTCGCATATGATTCAAGATTAAATTTGCGAGCCAAGAGTGGGCATATATTTGTGTTGTAGTGGGGCAGCCATTTGGTTTAGCGGGAGTGGAAGCGAGGTTGAGTCCTCTTCCAAAAGCGATCTTTTCAGTGTTTGTAAGTGTCGCTTTGGATAAGTTGGTTATGAAGGTTTCAAATTGTTCCGCTAATAGGTTATCTGGTTGGATTTGGTGATCTTGGTCTTTTGTCAGCATGTTGTGGTGTTGTGGAGACACAGTTCTATTTCCGTTGACTGTGCGTTCTCGTCTTTTTTTTATTTAGTTTTCTTTCAGCCATTACTTTGACTCTGGATTGGTAGTAATAAAGGAGTGTCGTTCAGGGTATAAGGTTGTATTCCTCAATTCAATGTGTGAAGCGGAAGCATGAGACAGCAGTGGCTAGAAATATTCTCTTTCAGAGATGTGGTAGTCTTGAAAAAGACCGTTCGGTTTGAAGAGACTTATCTTGGTATTGGTGCCTCCTCTTGACTCCTTCTGGTTGGGTCTTTGGCCGGTTGAAATAGTCAAACAAGTTGCGGGCTGCGGTGCAGCTGTGGCTTGGTGAGGAATAGTGCCGTTCGATTTTGGAGTTTCTTCCACCGTCCAAGAAAGGAGCTCTGGAATTTGAGCGAATGGTGTGGCCGGGGTGGACGTACCCTGATGTAGGCCTACATGTAGATGTAGTCTGGTGGTGTTTGAATCTCGATTGCCTTTGACAGAGAGTGTGTTTGTCGGGTGATGTGAGTTTTGACAGAAACAAGTCTGTTGACTTTGTTTGCCAGACTCTTAACCCGTTGGAACTGTGTGTCAGTTAGGCGGTGCGGTTGCAGGATTCGTTCTTTGTTGGTTGATGGTTGTTCAGGGAACTGCAGGTCCAGTGAAAATGGAAGGGAATCGTCGTTACCAGAGGTATGTACTGGTTTGTCCGATGGCCTGACTCCACATCACACAGCAGGCAAGAAGCTTTCGAAGAGCATCCAGTAGGCAGTTGCTTGGTTGTGTCAGAAAGGAATGGACAGGAAATTCATTAATTGTCAGTGCACATTATTCACGGTCTTAAAATTGTGAATTCAGAATGGGGATCTGAGCCTACAAACAGGGCTCATTATTTACCCAGCTCTGTGATTTTTCCGAGGCAATGTTTTGTTCTCCACCCATTAGCCAACGACACTGGCGAACTAACCCTCGATGGCATGCACACCTAATTTCGACAGGAGTTTGTAAGAAAATGTAATTTAAGTGTTCTTGCATGCTCACTTTTTAATCTCAACATTTCCTGGACACTAGAAACTAAAACGTTCGGACTCAGGGGCGGCGGAGGTGGGGTATGCGTGTCAACACTTGCGCCATGCGTTGCATATCCGTCAAAACTGCTATGAGAGCGACTTTGACGGCCAAACGCAACGCACACCTGTGCTATGTTAATGGAGTCGATTTTTGTGTCAGTGGAAACGCATGGACGCATCGTGTACGCAAGGCACCCAAAAAACATACCTATGGAAAGGTGCCTATAGGCTGGAGAAAGTGAAACCAGCTGGCATCCCTACGGCGTCCTAGCCACGCCCTATGTACACCCTCTCGTCACCCCCAATCAGAAAATTGTAACCGATATCGTCCCACCTTCGGTTGTGATGAATTTGTCAAGACTCCGCTTAACGCAGCAAAGGTGTGTCATAATGTCAAAGCCTGCGTGACATTTTAGCTGAACAACTCGAAAATATCGGCACAGTAGGGGAAGTGCATCACGGGGATTTCCTAAAAATGTTCAATCAAAGATGGTACTTTGGCTCCTCTAGATTTCTCAGCTAATATAGGTCTAAATTGATAAATTTATTGATAAATATCTTCAAATTAGCTTATTGTTTGGCATTATACAAAGCAAATTTTAACTGTGCCGTCAGTTCTGCAAGTCTACATTGTTGGGAAAGCACACATCACCTGTATTTTGGTAATGTTGGAGTCAATGTGATAATCCTGAATTGCCCGAACGCGTTGCTCGCAGTCGCTAGTCGTGCTGCACGTGGGGCCGGCCGCCGTGTGATGCACCACAGCGAAGCCGAGAGGACCAGGCAAATACTGGCTGGCGTTCGATTTCTTGGCGAGCCATTCGTCCCAGCTCACGTAGATCACATTGTCCCAGGTAACCCCTGTAGGGTGCAGGCGACGACGACAACAGAAGCAGCAATGACAAATAACAGTACGTCATTCTCACTCTCAGCACAACGGAGACTCGAGCAAAATTTATTCGTAAACGGCTTTAATTACATGTAATTCTCATCATTAACACGAAATAGTTCAGGATGTAAGGCACTTCCACTGAATTTGCTCTTTTTTTCCTTCTCTCAAAAATTTAGAAAACTATACGGTGGCTGATCTCCTCCAGGAATAAACTTTTTTATTTCACGGCGTTATAACGCCCTATTACGGAGTTATAACTCCCTAATTTATGGAATAATAACGCCCCATTTTAAGGCGTAATAACGCCCTATCACGACGTAATAACGCTCTACGGTGTCCACGCAATAACACACGTGGCTCCACTTATTGGCATAGTATTTACAGTTATACTGTGGCCATCCTTGGACGGTTTGAATATTGCAAGGTATGTGATAAAAGCCCCTTTGTCTGCAGGGAGCAGAGCGTTATTACGCCGCGATTAGGCGTTATAACGCCTTAAAATAACGCCTTAATGGGGCGTTATTACGCCTTAAAATAGGGCGTTATTACGCCACAAATTAGGGCGTTATAACGCCGTAAAATAAAAAAAGTGTATTCCAGGCTCATTTTGTTTCCACTGGGAGTGATGCAATGTGCCTTAATTAGGCTTAAATGCACTGTGGTGTTGAATGTACAAATCATAGAGGTCGGTGTTTGATCAGGCTTTTGAATTGGAGCATGTAGGTATTTGATCGAATTTTAATTTGCATGATTTATAGCGAAACTAGGTCTTGTGAATATTCACCACTCAAAAATTGCAAACTTGTACAAATTATACACTTATTACAAACAAAAAAAGATTAAGACTAGACTGCATCTCTAGAATAATTTTGCCTGCTGAAAAACAGCTTTCCTTAAAACTTATCAACACGCTAGACTTCAGAGTTTGCTCGGATTGTCTTCCTTCGGCTCAAGGTAGTGAGGCCACCTGCGTATCTCAGCGTACAGCGTATCTCCCGGGCAGGACGTGGGGCCAAGTTGACGTACGTCCCGGTGGCCACGCAGCACGTACCGGTCGGTAAGGTAACCTGATTGGACCCCGCACTCCATCAGCTGATGGAACACCCTGAGTGTTCCCTGATCCGGCTGTTAATTAATTAATGGACAAGTTTATTTTGCAAAAATATTAAACGAAATCTAACAGTCCTTTACTTTTTTGGATTAGAATGGAGAAAGGAGTGGGCACGACACAGGCTTTAACATTTTCAATTTCCCTTGTTACAGACAATTTTCAGAATAAGTGGATTATCATTGCTCCTAGTTAAAACATCTCATACAGATCCGAAAGGTTTTCAGCCGGCTGTTTTTTCAAGGATTTGCACAAGCTTCATCTGAACCCAGCCCTGTGACCTGTGCTGAGGAGAAAAGAAGAAACGTCGTTGTTAAAACACAGTCAGCTGAAGACGAAAAAGAAGTCCACATACCAGAACGCTGCTGTAGTTTCCGATGATTGCAATGCCTTGTGAGTGGTGATTGTAGTAGACAGAGCCGGCATGTGCACCTACGGTGTCCCAGCCTCGCCCTATGTAGACCCTCTTATCACTTCCAATGACAAAATTGTAACCGATATCATCCCAACCTTCAAATATTAATAAACATACAACTGTAATTGTATCACCCCCAACGACACGATGCATGGTGACATTGATAACACCATAAAAGTGTGTCCTGAGCTCTCACACATCCCCACAAAAAGTTGCCACTTGGTATGTATCTTGATCGTTCGTTTTTGTAACTATCCTGGTATATGTACTCTGATAAAGATCCCTTGCTGCAGTTCTTCGAAAGCATTTGAAATTACCTCTGACTTCCATGTGCAATTTCTGGAACCTGCGCATATCTTCGGAACACTCTTCCAGGGAGTGACAAGGCGGGGTTCGAGTGCCGGTGTGGTGCAGGACGGTATAGTCCACGGGTACTGACATCTCCGCGCGTCTCTTGGGGGGCATGGCCTTCCACTGGGCCCTCGTAACGAAGGTTAGATTCCTACAAGGGGAGTCTGGAAGAGATGGAATTGGTTCATGTACAGTTGAAGCAGAGCTCCAAGTTGAACTGCACAGGGGCGCAAGTCCTATCTTCTGATATGGAGACGTGGGAACTCTCCCTCGAGCTTTCGTGTCTTGATTGTAAAATTTTTTCGTTAGAGGTAATCTTCAGATACACCAGTGTAAACCTACCTTCAGCAGCATTCATTCCATTTTCTGACATCTTTCCGAATGCGGCATAGAAAATTATGCTCACCACAGACAACAAAAGCATCAGGGCTGGCATGGCTCGCCCCGTGCACACAATGGAGCTGTGTTTGTTGAACTAGAATGAATAATGTACAAGGAAGTACAGCGTAGGCCTAATGCAACCCTTCGTGTTAGGCAGTTTCGGATGTCCCATTGACATTAATGAAACGAGGAAGCCGGGCCTGCAATCTATTGAAATGGCTGTATTAACCCGCAGTGACCCCATGACCCCCACCCACGGGAACAGTGTAGCGGCATATATTCCTCGGCAATAGACATCTTCACTAATAATTCATAATCATGCATGCACGCGCACAAGTGGCCTGGGCGGCAGGAAGTGTGAGCCGGCCATTGAAAATGTACAGGGGTGCGACTTTGATGATTATTTTCTCTCAGGTTGTCTGGCTTTGTTCATTTGTTTTCTTCAGAATATCCCATTAAATCGTGTTTGCTATTAATTTCTAGTTTAAGTGGAATTTTTAGTGCTATGTGAAAAGACTTCATAATTGCAATTTTTCCTGTGCGCACGAGATCACCATTTCTTGTGTGGCCTCCTTCCATCATAAGAAGCATAAACTACATCGTTAGTGTTCTAGGAGCCAACTTATGCAAATCAAGGCGCATGTTTGTCTTGATGGCCCGTCCGACCTAGAAGAAGTATGGAGGACGAAAAGTGGCCATCTGCTTTTCTGCTATCAGAGTAGTAGAAAAGCAGATTTTATGTTCTGGTAACATGCAATTTCGACTTTTCTACTTTTCTGCCGCCTCAAAAAGCACAACGAGCATTGTTTGGTTATGCATTTTTCTATTTTTTCTGCTTTTCTGCTCAAAAAAAAACCGATGTTACTTTTCCTATGTTCACTGGTGGCCGAAAAGTGGCCGTCTCCTTTCGAACAGGCAGAAATGATCGAACATTTTGACAACAACCGTGAATTCTACTTTTTTGCTTGTTTGATACCGGAGGAGCAATTTTACATAGGCGGCCGAAAAGTGACCATCTGCTTTTCTGCCTTCCATGGGTCGTGAACTTGGTCGTGAACCTCAGGTTATGACCATTTCCCTTCTTGGGGATTGAAGACGTAAACCAATAATTACAGTCCACCCTATCTTTTATGACGAAAGATTCACGTTTTCCTTGGACCAAGCAAGCTTGTGTGTCTATTGGATGATAGTTGTAAAACTGGATTTCCTTTGAGATGCTGTTTTCTCTGCCTCACAGGGACACTGACACTGCCGTATGGGATTGGTCCCCAGAAAGCATGGTTAAGTATTGGTTTCTAAGTCTTCACTCCCCCCAAAACGGAAGTGGTGGTATTACAGGTTCATGACCCCATTCACGGCTCATTGAGGACAGAAAAGCAGATGGGCAGTTTTCGGCCGCCATCAAAAAGAGGAAAGTAAAACTACTTTTGTAGTGGCAGAAAAGCAGAAAAGTGGAAAAGTGCATTACAATAAAATGGTCATTCTGCTTTTGAGGTAGCAGAAGAGTAGAAAAGTAAAAAACTGCATGTTAAAAAGACGTAAAATCTGCTTTTCTATTATTTTGATAGCAGAAAAGCAAAGGTCGCGTGAAGGTACTCTACGATTTTGGATTCAAAACTGCAGTTTTTGGCCAAGTGAAAAAGGTGTGTTGCTGCTACGTGTAGCAAAACTACTAAGCATGGTGTGAGTTTACTCTTGTTTCCTACCGATCCCACCTTAAGGAAAATTTGGGCAGCAAAAGTCAAGATCACCAGGGCGAAGTACTCGGCCCCGTGCAGTGATCACTTTAAGCCGACGTGTTTCTTTGCTCGTCGCCCAGTGCCCGAAGAGGGCGGGGGGAAGGGCTAATGGTTTTGCACAATGGCTAAATTGTGCACGACCTGTATGTGACCACGAGGTCATCACTTCCTGTTAGCGAAGTGCTGTTTGTTAAATTTTTGGATTGCCAGTGGAAATACCAATGACAAAGTGTCGGCTCTATGAAACAAAATGGCTTCGGAACAATCACAGTGTGATAATTGATCTTCTCATAAGAATGACTGATTACCAGTCTTTTGACGATATATTTCAAATTGTTGGTTTCGTGTTCAGTTTTGGATAGACAAATGTAGTGAGATAATTTTCAGTAGTGAGGGATCTTTGAAAGAGAAAAAACTATTGAATTGATAACCGCTGTTTGTGTAACGCATCGAGCGAGCTTGCATGCCTGGCAGAATTTACCCACAATGCTCTGTGCGTCATTAGCCGTGACCCGGTAACCCGGAACGTATTTCATTCACCAAAATCTGTGCAAGCTCCCCCCCCCCCCCGCAGCCCTGTTGGGGCGCTGGGCGACGAGCAAAACGCGCTTCGAAACTGGATTGCATGCCTTCATGGGTGTGACCAGAGAAAGATGCCGTTCCGACACTATGCCCCTGACCAGAGAAGGGCAGGATCCCGAGAAGCCAGCCAAATGCCCACATCCAAGAGGTGCATTGGCCATACGCGAAAGCAATCAGGGTAAGTTTGCTGACAAATACGGGGTGCTGCGGCCCTGATGATTCGTCTGGTGCCCAGACATCATTTCTCGTGACTGATTGTGTGTGCTTCTGTTTGCGTCACAGAATTAAAGCTGCAATCGAATGGGGAGGGGGGTGGCGGTCAATTTTTGAGGGCCTAATAAACACACAAGTAATGAACAAAAATTGTTTTGCTTTTATATCTCATTATACGTATATTAATCACTTTATTTATCAACTGAAAATTGGCTATGACAAATTTTGGCAGCCTGCGCCCTTGCGCCCTGCGCTCTTTAATATAACAAAATGTCTTTTACTTCACAAGGAAACTAGTTCTTTATAGAATGATAAAAACATTGCTATCAAAAACAGAACATAGGCTCTGATCAATTTCTATAGCTTTGACGTTCGTTTGGAGTGGTCTCCAGTGAATGGATGACAAACACAAATCAGTAACATTTTTGGATGACAAAAGTAAATCCGTTCTTGGGGGTAATGACACTTATTTCGGAAGATCATTAGTTCCAAAGCTTCCCTTCCTGCTTTAGACCACGCCCACCAAACGTCTCATTCAGGTAACAGACACTTACACATCGACGTACCAGGATGGAACATTATTTTATTTCAGATTTTAATGCCGAAGAGTAAGGGCGAAAACGTACATTCGGACTGTTTTTGTATAAAAATATCACAAATTTCTAATACGGCTTGGCCCCGCGTCTGTATTACAAATTACATTTTCTTGACATTATCATCTATACAAGGCCAAGTCTCATTAATCATTAGATTCTTTCCTATTCACAGTCAAAAGGATCATGTTGTCATGAATATAGCAATGTATTTCTTTGGTATCCCATTTGAAAAGTTCTTCTACTGCAAGAAGAAACCAGTAAGGAATTTAGGATTAGGTTGAATTGTCTTCCTTCGGTTCGAGATAATGAGGCCACCGACGTATCTCAGCGTACAGCGTATCTCCCGGGCAGGACGTGGGGCCAAGTTGACGTACGTCCCGGTGGCCACGCAGCACGTACCGGTCAGTGAGGTAACCCAACTGGACCCCGCACTCCGTCAGCTGATGGAACACCTTGAGTACACCCGGACTTGGCTGTTGTTGAAAAGAAAAGAACTAGAAAATGAAGCACCGATGTAGTCCTTTGGATATGGAATCATGCGGATTCTGTATGGGGCCTTACTGTTCATTTTGTAGATCAGAAAGGGCTTCCCGACTCCGCTCCTAAGCCACCATCGTTATGAAATTTAAACAGGCTAATTTTGAGAATGGCAAGTTCTCAAGCATCCCCCTTATCAACATTAGCTTCAAACATTTCACAAAAAAATGGAAGGATGGCCTGGAAATTCCCCACTGAATTTCTTAATCCGAATATTCAATTAATTATCGAATATTCGAATATTATTTTCCAAATTTGACTGTTCGAAAGCAAAATTCATGAAAAGGAAGGGAGAATTTTTGTTTTAAATGAGAACAATCGCACTATGGAAGCTTGTTTCAAGCAGATTCAAATGAAAAGCGACAAAATGATATATGAATCAGTAAATTATTCATTAAAAATGTAAAAGGAATAGAAATTTTCAACAGGCCAAGAAGTATTGCTCGTATGATAATTCTTGCTAAATCGTTGCTGGAGATAGTCCTAAAAGTGGGAAGCTATTATAGTGATTATAATGTACAATTGTGTGCGTTATTGCAACTGAATTAGTATATGGTTTGTTCATAAACAATCTGATGAATCTATCCGAAAATTCGGATATTCGATTGAATTAGAAGTCGAATATTCGAATAGTAAAATATTCAAATTGACTCAGCCTTAGGTGCAGCAGGTGGCGAAGACGAGAAAGAGGAAAGATGTTATACAATGATGAAAAAGGACGGAAGGACATTTACATACAAGAACACTGGTGTAGTTGCCGATGATTGCGATGCCTTGTGAGTGGTGGTTGAAATACACTGATCCGGAATGTGCACCTACGGTGTCCCAGCCGCGACCCATGTAGACCCTCTCGTCACCGCCAATGACCAAATTATAACCAATGTCATCCCAACCTGGAAACATTTATGAAGAACATTGCAAATGAGCGGTTACGTTAACTTTACTAGACAATAATTAGGCATCAGCTGGTCCACTCGCTTCCAGTATAGGCCTATACGCGGGACGTGTTGTGTGCGTCGGTCCATACCTATCAACATTGGCCGGGTCGTAATTGACATGAGCGATATCACTGATCAATCTTGACCAATAGTGACGATATCGACAGCAACACGATGATGAAATTAATCACGACGACGATGATGTTTTCATACACAACCATAACGTGTTTCGCTGATAAGTTCACTGTTGTTACGTTCTCGTTGTTTTCAGCGGAATTACGAAGAATGATCCTTCTGACTACTAGTTGACCTTTGACCCAGGTCCAAATTCATTATTACACTGTTCTCACTGTTGCAAGCGGATTAAAAAATACCTCTGACTTGCATGTGCAACTTTTGGAACTTCCTCATATCTTCGGAGCACTCCTTAAGGGAATGGCATTGTGGAGTGTCGGTGTGGTGTAGGACAGTGTAGTCCACAGGTACCGTCATCTCCACGCGGCTCTTGGGGGGCTTGGCCTTCCATTGGGCCCGCGTGACAAAGGTTAGGTTCCCGCACGGGGAGTCTGGAGGGAAGGGTGAGATTGGTTCATGCTCAATATGGATTTAAGGATACCAGGCGCGGATCCAGCCGGGAAGCCCTCGTTTATTGCCATTTTTGTCTAAAGGCTGGAATAGCTCGTAAAAAGCATGCATAAAGCACGTAGAGGTCTGATATTGCGTGTATGGTTAAGCACAAACCAAAGAGATTAAATGGCTTCACCAAAGGCGACTACGTGTAGTTCCCCCCCCCGCCTTCCTCGGAAAACATTCCCCCCCGCACAAATCCTGGATTCGCCCCCACATGCTGAGAATCGCAGGGAACATCGCTATGCTAATACGAATAATGATGAGCCATAAGATTATTCAAGTGTATCTGACAAAGAAGCGAGGAAAACAAATAGCAAACAGTATGTCGTGTTCATGAGACAGTGTTTTAGGCTGTACAGGTTACATGCATGAACAAAAGAGGGCGTCAACATTTATTTATAGCAGGCAGCCAACAAATAATAGAATAGAGTCTAACGTATCCCGTCGCGACGGGGCGCGCCATTTGTGGCCGTGGCAGAATCAGTTGGCTGTGACTTCCGTAATTACATAGTCTCTAAAAGGGAAAGGACAGCTTGAACTATATAAGGACGGAGGGGGATGGGTCAACGGGGGTCACTGCCCTCCCCGAAAGGTTCAACTTGAGAAATCGATTTTGGGAACTACTTCATTTCATTTCCTTCCAAAATGCATGTAAAATTTTAGTCTATCTCCTCGGGGAGGCCACAGGTTACGTCTAGAAATTTCCAAATTGTCCCCCCGGAAAGAATTGGCCCAATCGAAAAATTAGTTCTGGATCCACCCTTGAAATTATACCAGTAATATCATGTATAGCATCAAAATTACGGGCACAACAACCGGCGCATGTTAAAAAAACGAACCAAACCAGACGTGACCATTCGGGCCGTGAGAGTCGTGGAGTCTGTCCCCGTCGTATCTATTAATACTTCCCCCCGAAACACCAATAAAAACCACGTTTCTATACACCTTTACATGGGGTATAGCTTTGCTTGCAGCAGATGGAGCTGAATTTTATTTGAGTGTTAATTTACAGGGCAACATGTACAAACATTTCCAATAATGATAATTGACTGTTGTGAAAACTGAAGTCTTGTCCAAGCCTGTCAGCTAGCTTGGGAGTTTAATAAATGGCCACTGGTATGCGAATAGATGCTTCAAAAAACCTACCGGCAGCAGCATTCTTCATCGCTTCATCGTCTGACATTTTCCCAAATGCAGCATGACACACAAGTACGCCCACTACAGCTAAGGAGATTAAGCCCATCTCAAACCTGCAACCCAGGTCTTGCGAAGACAGGAAAATACAAGCTGAACGCTAACAGTTCACGCTGATAGAAGGTAAGTTCCTATGGTATCAGCCTTGCGAGTAGATGCCCTCACCAGCCTCGTTCTTCTGGAAAGTCCCAGTAACAATAACGCAATGAGGAAATACCTTGTGTCAATGTACAGTTTCACCACAGCAATGGTTGTATTAAAGCTGCACGTGCATTATGATTGTGTTGCTCAGCGAAGCGGCCCTTTGACCCCCATGTTCAATGAACCAGACTACAGCCAAGTGTTGACGGTGACGTTCATAATTTCCTTTGTCAAAGCAAATATTGATGTCAAGCCCAACGTGCGTGCAAAGTGCTTCCCTTTTAATGGATACAAAGTGCTTTTAAAGCGAAAACATAGTCCGTGTACAGTGGGGTTGTACAGGTGGTTGTTGTGGGTCACATCAAGATAGGCAATACTGACGGCGCCTGTCGCAATGAACTACAAGTTACATTTAAGATCCCCATAAATAGCCTTGGACTAAGACAGGCAACTGAAAGATAACATACAGAAATGCTCACATTTTGCCCCCAGGGAAAAAATGGACCTCCAACTTTTGGACCAATGTTCTGAATTCGCCTTTACCCAACTAGTTTTTTTTGTCCAGAGGCCTCTCTATATGTTTCCAGCGTGGCATTATTGACAGATAACGTTTTGGTGATTGAGAAAATTCCCAGCATAACTCTGTATGAACACTTTGGGGCTAAAGACACGTAACCATGAGGTGGTTATGGCCCCAAATGTCATTATGAAAGTTATGAAACCAAGCCCAAATATATTCGGGTTTAAATTACAGCTGTCTACTGCAACAGAGACGATAAAGCATGCATTCTCTTTACTTTAGATAAATGAAGATTTTATTACATGTCACGTGGAGAAAACTAAAACCTATAAAATTGATTTCTATTTTAATTGAATTAACGATATAATGAAGGATCAGTTTAAAATGCATAGGTGTATAAGCTTTAAGTGCCCTTGACATACATTATCAACAAATCTCTGCTTGATTCAGCAACTGCGTACTTTTTCAATCTCCACGAGAGCAACGGAGTAATCTCCAGATCCTATCCCACCCCCCAAAAAAAAATCAAAACAAAACGATAGCTGTGTAACTTGACGGCAGAATGAAACCCCCCCCCGACTGTTTTGACAAGATAAAGAGATCTTGCAGTAAGTGTTGTTTGCTTCACATGGCAACATGGTAAACTTGTATTAGTGACCTTTGGCAAGTTCGCGTCGACAAAGGCAGATCCAGAGAGATCTTTGGGAAGAAAGAGACACAGAATAGAGAAAAAATTGCCTTTCTCTCATAACTTTAAATTTAAAATATTTAGCTCTGTTTCGTATTGGGAGAAGGGTATGGCCCCCTTTACCCCCGGATCCGCCCTTGCACATAGATTCGAAACAAATCTCTTTTGACGAACAGAGCACATGTATATGATGTATATGCCCATAAAAAGACCAATTCTCACGTTCTTTCTTTGCAAGCTAAACCTGCATGCATAATTCAAAATCAATATTTTCGAACAGAGATTAAGACATAACCACATCTGAAAAGCTGCTCTGTTTTCTAAAACAGGCCTTTTTGCTGATAAGAAGAGCGAGACTTCAGTATTTGGTCGATTTGTTCGCCTTTGGTTCGAGGTAGTGAGGCCACCGACGTATCTCAGCGTACAGCGTATCTCCCGGGCAGGACGTGGGGCCAAGTTGACGTACGTCCCGGTGGCCACGCAGCACGTACCGGTCGGTGAGGTAACCCAACTGGACCCCGCACTCCGTCAGCTGATGGAACACCTTGAGTACACCCGGACTTGGCTGTTGGTACATTGAAACAAACTGGAAGTACTTACTTGATGATATTAAAATGACATCCCTTGGTGGCTTCAACGGGAAAGTGACCATCCGTTCAACATGACCTCAATAAATTGGAATTGAATTCGGATCGTCATCACAAACTTTTAAAGTAGAAATATGAACAAAAGGATTCATCCCGGCGGTGTATCCAGCTTTTGGTGTGTGTATGGGGGGCATTCAACAGCGAATGCGGCTTCTGGCTCATTCAGCATGATGTGCGGGGAGAACATAAAACCAACACCTTACGGTCCAGATATCCTTGTTTTTCACATTGTGGTGATGTTTTCTTCTGGTGTTGATTACTTTCTTTAATACTCAAAGTATTTTTAACACAAAAGGGAAAAGGTGAAAACAAAATCCGTGAATGGGCGGGGGGTAGGTTTCCTCCCTGCCCCCCGCTGGATAGGCCACTAATTCATCCTCGATCCTGTTTTGGTTGCGAGAATTTCAACCACCTTCAGAAAATATCTATTTCTAAAGGAGCTCCTTGTGTTTCTTAAACAGACCACCGTGAGCCATCCATCTTTCGGGGATTAAAAAAAAAGTTTGAATTTATTTTTGAACGAGGTGGAACATAAAGTGCTCCATACCAACAGGCTGGTGTAATTTCCGATGATAGCAATGCCTTGCGAATGGTGGTTGTAGTACCATGACCCAGCATGCGTTCCAACGGTGTCCCAGTCACGCCCTATGTACACTCTCTGGTCGCCTCCAACAACGAAATTGTATCCGATATCGTCCCAACCTAGAGAAATGGGAGAGTTATAAGAGTCCCACCCGACTACGCTTGTCGTTTTTCACTGGCCTTGGGGGGCATACACTGAGTATACAGTGTTAAATATACACGTCGGGCAGGGAAAAAAATCCAAAATTAATACAGAGAGTTGTGCTGTAAGCTATACTTTTACAGGAAAGAATTTTCACCTCTGGTATTAATGAAAGTGGCTGTCCAACCACACCATCTCCAAAATCCGCCATTTGATACCTCTCCAGGCGGAAATTGGCAGAATTTCTGTTATAACACACGCCGGAGTTCATAGACTTGACTCAAGTCGGGACCTCCTGTGACGTCTTGTTTTTCTGCTTAGGGTTGCACTACACAAAATAGGCGCACATAGAAAACAGTGTAAAATCGGACCGAAATAGCACGTCCGTCTGTTGACTCTCGTGAAGAGGTTGGAAATTCAAGATTATGGGCAGAAGATTACTTTTCGTTTCAATTTCATGGGGGTTAACCACAAACGCTTTTGAACGAAGACGCCCCCCAAACAGCAATGAAACAAAGCGCTCATTTCTGAATGTAGCCACCCGCCTCTATCCAAAATAGGTCGGCAATTTGGGGCTTTTGTGAAAGAAATACCCCGAACTGGAAACTATCAGTCCCACATTTGGGATTTGTAAAAATATTTCTACGATGCTTCCTGATTATGGCCTGTCTTATTCTAAAATCTCGTGGGGTTACAAAATGTTAATGAGCTCGCGCGCAGAAATACAACCATTTGGTGGAATGCACCCTTAGGATTTGGAGGCCGCGCGTCGTTACTTGCTTCGCGCCCTCTTGTGTCCACTTACTACTGTGAGTTCAGAAATCCTGACTTGACTGCGAATCTGCCAGCCGTTTGTACACAGCGAATCGGCTCATCTACCAACACAGGTAGCATCCAATCAAATTGCTGGACGTGTTTTGGCATCGTTCATACCTCTATTATAGTGAACAAGTCTACAGGTCTGATTACTTTGATTGGTGGAAATTCCGTTTACATTATGCGAGATCCATCGTTCATATGCAATTACGGATAACTGCAAATCACCGACCGGGGGTCTGATTGGCATATCAGTTCAGTCGGACTTACTGACTTGTGACACTCGTTGTACAACCTTTGACGTTGACGCCCGACGGTGTACTACGCGTTATGTGAAGGGTTGGCTGACTGGGGAAGAGCAACGTTAAGTCCGACACGATTCAAGTCTAGAGTTCATTTGGCAATGGGCATGATCAAGCAGCGGTCGGCATATCAGACAATCAGTAATGTGCGAGGACGGTTTCAAGCGTGTCTAAAACCCGGAAGTTTGTGAAATGCCTCATCCTGGCGGCGCGCTGGTGGATATGGGTACAGAGCTCTTTATAGAGAGAATTGCGACATGAGTTTCTCTATCGTATGTTGAAACCATAATTGTGGAAATGCATCAGTGCACATTTTACAATAAGCACACAATAGCGGCATGCTGTACTGCACATTATAATATACAGCTATTTTGGTTCCAAAGTCTGAAGTTGCAATGGCGCTACTCTCTCTATGTACAGCTCTGTACGGGTAGACACCGTCTAAAGACTTCAGCTGATTACTATTACCGTAATATTCTTAAAGGTTTCGAAGGGTTGAAAAGTTACCTCTGTCTTCCATGTGCCACTTCTGAAAAATCCGCATGTCCTGGGAGCACTCCTCGAAGGAATGGCATTGTGCAGTGTCGGTGTGGTGTATTATGGTGTAGGCCACGGGTATCAGCATCACAGTGCGTCTCTTAGGGGGCTTGGCCTTCCACTCAGCCCGTGTGACGAAGGTTAAATTCCCGCAAAGGGAGTCTAGTTGGAAGGGTAGGCAGATTTGGTTCAGGAAAATAAAAGCAAAGGTGTTAGAAGGTGTGCTACGAAGCGTGCAGGGTGTCCTACTCGGTGGCAAAATCTCTTCGCAGAAAAGAGCCACTCTCTATTTCAGCTCTGAATCAAAGTACGACTTTGAATGCTACTACCCATCTATTCTCCTGTTGCTCTCGGGATATGGACTGACAACCTCCCCACGCCATGAGCGCATGCGCACATGACAAAAATTATCAGTTACAGAAATGGGTGCCATCCATATCAAAGCTAAATGGCGCAATGGAACAGTATCAATGGAATCCTCAATGGAATCTTAATGTCCTATCCTAAATTTGTTTCTTATTTTCACATACGTTTTAGGGCTTTTATAATGTTAATGCAGATTTCCACATTGATGAGGAAAACTGTGACGTCTCTTGGGCAATATCTACTGTAGATCGAGCTCTCTGTTGGTTTTACAACTGGACAACTTGCACCATCCTATACGTCTTCGTAATACTATATGTAACTCCGATCACCCTAGGCTCCATGTGTATCCGGTGTGGCGATCTCAGCTGTCTCCCGGTCTCAGCGGTCCCCCTTACCAAATATGGTAAAAATACGTCATGCCATCTCTGCGCACTACAACGGGAGAGTGGTCAGTTTAATGTCCGGCTATTCAAGGGGGACCGCTGAGACCGCCATCAAGAGAAAATGCGTGTATAGGCCTACCAGTTGTAGGTACTGTACAACACAAGACAAACGCATATCGGTGACGGACTTACCTGTATTGGTATGTTTGACCACCAGTTCGTTCGCTGACCTCTGCCTTGCTGAATAGGCGTCAATTTGGATGGAGAGACGGACTACAGCTACCAAGGCTAACCAGACGTAGCCCATAGTGGACGTAGATATGTTGCCTAGCATTCAATGGAAAACACACGCTGATTTTCGTAATTTGTTTGCAGCAGGAAGTAGGTCTCTCTAAATGGCGACCCTTCCTGTTTGGCGAATTCCCATTTCGTATTAACGTGACAGGAAAGAACAGAGCATGAACAGCGACCTCGCTGAAGGAGAGAGTCTGACAAAAGCAGCTGTTCTGAAAATAATCATCACAGAATGTATTTGCCCCTGCGAGTCATAGTTATATGCGAGTTGTGTGGGACGATGACCTTTTTTCAAGATGTATTTTTGCGTTGGGGAGATGTTAATTATATATATAACGGTTTTTGCCCTAACCCAACGTATATTAATAAGCACTGTATGCTCAGTGCTTGTCCAAGAGCTTGCAAACAAACCTCACAAGCTTACTCGGGTGGGACTCGAACCCACGACCTCCTGCTTACTAGTGCAGATGTCTTGACCACCGAGCTTGCCGGTGGGTTAGGGCAAAAACCGTTATATATATAATTAACATCTCCCCAACGCAAAAATACATCTTGAAAATAGTTCGCCGTACCCGCTGCTTCATTTGACTCGGACCGGCCAGCCGACCCCGGCAAGCTCGGTGGTCAAGACATCTGCACTAGTAAGCAGGAGGTCGTGGGTTCGAGTCCCACCCGAGTAAGCTTGTGAGGTTTTTTCGCAAGCTCTCGGACAAGCACTGAGCATACAGTGCTTATTAATATACGTTGGGTTAGGGCAAAAACCATTATATATATAATTGACGATGACCTTCATAAAAAGATATCGTTAAACATCAGTCTTGATGATGGTAAAATTAGAGTGTTTAAAGTTACAATATATAAACAAAAGTTAAAATTTCATAATAACCACAGGCGAGAAATCAGGTGTAAGATCAACTATCATCATACATCATTGAGCGCAACGACTCTCGTAATTTTTCTTTTATTCATTGAAATAAATCGCCAACAATTACTTTCTTAGTACGCACGAATCTACAATTAAAGATTCGCAACTCAAAGGGACCGTGGAAAGCAAGTTTTGAGAGTATAAAGTTCTTCATCAGAAATTTCAACGTCCGCATAAAATGAGTAAAAATGCAATTTACACATACATGTACAACAATTAAACAAGTAAACAGGATTATGAATGATTTAAATAATTAAAAACATTTGGCTCCATAGACAACGTGCGGTTACCGGACCCAGTGTTGAAGACCCTAGACATTCTTTGTACACGGTGATCGCCACTGCGGGGTTGCTGGTAACCGGGTTGCTGGTAACCCACAGACTCGCGGTGTTTCGCTGCGGTATACTGGAGTAAATAAACGGTGGAAAGATGCACGAGGAAGCTGCACAGTACTCTTCAGTAGCACTCAGGAGTCAGCGAGTGATCCCCGCAGATGCGCTCGAAAATTCCAAATCAGCAGTGGTCATGTGGCAAACGTCGGACGTTTTTAAAGTCAGTTATGACATTTTGCGGTTCCGGCGGTAGAGAACAAATACCCAAATATGAACTTCGATATTCATATCATAAGTTGCAATCCCAGTGGTTCCTACGGTTGAGAAGGTGGGAACATGCCGCAGGAATGCATTTGACAAGGTGGCAAGCTAGGTTTCATGCCTGGCCAATTGTGGCCAGTGACAGGAAGGACAACCAATCTTTCTATGTTTTTGTGTGTTTTTTTAAATTTTCCTCTGGACCAGCTACATCACTTTCACTTTTCTTGTCGTGCATTTTAAGAGAGACTTTTAAGGATGTAAAGACGTAACCAGCCTTTCATTATCATTGGAATATCAGGACAATTCCAATGACGGTGGTTTCTGTCTCATGGCAGCCATGTTGAAAGTGCAGAAGTGTTACGGACACGCACGCGCGCTTCTCACAATCCTTTGCAAAAGCATTCCTCGTAGCCCGTATAGTGGCGCGTAATTTTTGTCCTTGCAGCACGTGCAGTGCTGGCGGGGGCCATCATTGACCATTTTGATCTCTGAATGTGCTTACTCCTTGTGTATAATAGCTCCATGCTTCAACATCAAGCCTTCGTATAAACGTTTCTTAAGCAATTCCATCTGTGTTTGCAACCCCATAATTTGTCAATTCTTTAAAATATACTGACCTACAACTTTTGTCAAAGACAGTGTAGATGATCACTCTTAAAAGTAAACGCAAAGACTGAGGCGAAATTTATAAATTGTTTCAAAATTTCATTCTTTTCTAATTCCATACTACATCACACTAGATGTTAAGAAACAATAAAAGATCATAAATATTTTAATTTAAACGATATTCGAACGATGAAAAGCAGAATTGAAATTGCTTGTGATTCTGGGTATTATAATTTGTACATTATATCGCGATAAATATTTATACTACGGTCAGCGATACTCATATTAATTGTGATATAATAAAATAAATAGTATTTGAATGATAAATTGGAAACAGGAAATTTCTGACGATACTTACTATTCTAAATATGCATATACATGGCTAAAACAAAAGCATCACTGCAACAATCGTCTTAATGTGATTTGTTTCACGAGCAGGTGGCAATTAAAGACTCAATAGCAAGGCCATGTTTTGGTGATGCAGAGCTCATCATCGGGACAGGTTGATAATCTCACATCATGGTGTACGAAGTAGACAGGTTCCCAGATTTTCCGCAGCACGCCATCAACTGCCGGAGAACCTCCAGGACTGCACTACATGCCTGTTTAGGAAAAAACAAAGGGGCGGAGGGTAATCCTAATTTGTTCCCTGCTCAGGCTCCTTCCAAAAGGGTTGGGGCGGTTGGGAGTACTGCCCCCATCGGCATGCATCAAAATTATTGTTCTTGTGATTTGTGACCCCAGTTCTGCCGGCCTTGGTCTAGCGTAGCCAAGTCAAGCCAAGCCCAGCCCAGCCCATAAGATTAAAGATAGAGTGGTTACCTGAATAAATAATATTGCCACAGTCAATTCGGAACAGAAAGCATCCTTTCCTGCCGATATTCGAATCTTGGTCTATGTTTACGATCGCATTTGTTCTGGATCCAGGGACAGTGATGAAGGTCAAATTATCGCCAGCATTCACGCCAACCTGGGCAAGAAAATAAACGATGTGATGTCAGAGATTTATAAAATCATTATTAGGCCCTAGTTACAGCTGAAAGTTCCAACTGAGAAAGGACGTGCGTTCTTATTTTCGATGTACAAAACCTCAATTTCGGGAAAAAATGTGGAGGGTATTTTGTCAGACGGGGTGAAATAACGAGAACATAATACACTCTCTCACCATTTCTGAATGGTACACCTGACTTCTCTGTTCTTGCGTATGTTTCTTAGGTAAGAGGGGGCATAGAATTGCTACAAGATTACAAAAATTCAAGCCAAGTGATACTTAAGATAGTTTAATTGCTGAGTGCAGGATCTAAAATAAAAGCGTACTTGAGCAGGAGTTCCGATGCTCTCGCCACCACTAACACCAGCGGGCCAGTTGATTTCCCCGTAATTAAATATGGCGAAAGAAATCTTCCTGTTCGTCACCAGTACGACTTGAAAAGTGTTTGTCTAGTGAAAAAGTGACAAGCTTAATTTTATTATAATTAAAAACCGTGCCACTGAATTATCAGTATTGTTCGCGGCCAACTTTTTTGAAAGGGTTTGATCATTAAAATGTCAACAGCATAATATATATGAGCACGATGCTTCCTTTGTACATACATAGTCTGAGAACGTACAGTCGTTGCTAGGATCCAAGCATCCCTTATTAAAGACCAACCTTCCACGACAGTGAGTTTTGAGTGAGCAAAGACTTGGAACTCAACGAACCTGAACACTGAAAGATTGTTTTGTTTCAGTGCATACATGACTACCAGCAATAAATGTTTCAAAAGCTTGGAAGACACTACCAATAAATTAAACGTGATGTATGATAGGTCAATTTGTAAATGATAAGTTATTTTCTATTCGTGTATTACTTGTGTTTCTTGAAAATGGCGCTGACCGCGCATATGCAGACGTTATACGGGGTTCTCGCTGCATACTGAAAAGACTAAACTGACGATAATCTTTTACTCTACATTGCACATTATCCATTTCGCCCATTTAGGTTCGGCTAAATATCCACTGATGAATCAACCCCTGTGTGATATAAACATTTCAGAAATGAAGTTTGCTCCATTTGTTTCAATTAGTTATCCTACTAAAAATTAGCCATGCAAGTTTGGATAAACATGTTTCCTTTTGCCTGTGGCGTGACTCACGAGTTTCGAGGCGTTGTGTAAATGCCCCCAAGGTTTAATTAATAAGTTCTCCACTTAAAATCGTCTGTTTGCAGATATAATATACAAGAAGGTTTCCCGTTAGTCTGTGGCCTGACTCACGATATTCAAAGCGTTGTGACCACTGGCTCCATAAAACGGGACTCTGTTCCAGGTTGCGATAAACATCCACGATGTGGAGAATGTGGACTGATCGGTGATAGCTCCCTTGATGACGCAATCCGCCTGAGCGAAGATCTCATCATTTTCTGGAACACAGGTAAGCTCACGATAGGTGACGTTGCCTCCGTATCTTACGTCCATGTCAGCCCAGAATGGTGCCACCATTCGTTTGTCTCCACCAAGAGGAAATGCTTCCGGTACATAGCTCCTAACTTCGTTGAGAAAGGAAAGCACGCCATTCGTGTTCACCTGCACTTTTACGGGACAAAGGTTCTGATTGAAACAGTTCTTTGATTGGAATATGCAAGCATGTTTAGCCATGTTGGATACTGCCCTTTTTAATGAAGAATTCAGGTATGGTTATCAATAAAGAAATCGTTTTCACTCATCGACATTTAAAATTCCTAACATAGATGATGGGGACGTTCTTGATGATGTGATAGCCTGGAGTTGTGCACTAACAGCAGGCGAGACGGACTCGTCACAATATTCCTCTTCTGGTTTTCGCTTAAACGATGTAAAACCTCAATCAGCAATATTTTCTGCTTTTTCTCTATTCATAAAAATGGACCTGCTCCACTGGGCCACTTTTGAGACGTTAAGTGGCGACAAAATCCCAGGTGACCGGTCTACTACTACTCAATATTGCGACGCAAACAAACGTCTACAGGTCGCGAGGAGGGGGACCAGTTTGCCGTCACCAGTGAGGCAGTTCGATATTCTAACAGCGTATGCTAGTGTGAGGCTATTCGAGAACCCTGGAGTTCGGGAACCGCTAGCGCTGCGCGCGCAGTGGATTTTCAGTCACGTGATTTTTGACGATCGGCGTTCAGTCTATACGGATGTGCTCAGAAGCGCACACCTTCGAAATCTTTCAACATTCATGCGTACATGAAATTGCCATAGGAAATACCCAGATTTGAAAATGCCCGTGCCTGCACGGATAAGGTACCCTTCCTCAAATGCCTTTCGCCACGTCAATATTACACGTTATGTGAATAACCTCTAGCAGTGTACACCATAGAGTTGAAGCGCTTGCGCGTTAACATAACAGCGTAGTCGCACATGTCGCCCTGTTCTGCTGCCAAATTTGCCTAACGTAAAAGAATAGGCTTGTCATCTCTAGCCTTACAATCCGCCCTGAGCTGAAGTGCGCCCTCACCGGCGAAAGATGGATGGTACTGAGTTTTCGAACCGGGATCTTGCACGCTTTCGACGTGCACTCGCGGAGACCATATATTTCAGACTAAATTCGTTGCGTGTACTCAGCGTGCTCCGCGTCAAATGCACATAGACTTGCGCGGCTATGCAATGAGTGCGCACCAAATGACTGTCAATTTCATTTGAAAACACCTCCTCTAAAATTTGTTGCTGCTTGGGGGAGCGGAACATGATATCTTGTCGAGTTCGAACAACCTGTTCTTGACATGGGTTTCCTGTTCTTGCCCTCGAACGGCGGGAACACGATCCAGAACTTTGTTCTTGTCTCAGGATCACACACCTTCTCCTCGTTTGAGTTTTTCTCGAACAGACGCAAAAAGGTGCGGGGATTCCGATTACCGGTACGAACAGCAGCAAAAAATTGCTTAAATGGCCGACAAAGCCTAAGACGCTGGAAGCGTTCTGTAAAATTCAGCATAAACAATTTTCAATAGTAGAGAAACGACTTTTTAAAATAGCAAATATTGCAGCCTAGAAATTCAAACATTAACCTTACAAAACCCTGTAAATTGACAACACCGTGTTGCAGGTTGCTTGTCACAAACTACAAGCGATAGCTGTGCATTCTCAGCGGCCGACCCACGAACAAGAAATCGATTTGTAAATGAACATGCGAGACACGCGGCCCGCATTCTAATTTATGCGCATAAACAGCATGAGGAGGCAACAAACTTGAGCCCCACTGAAAATGTACAGGGGTACAAATTCCATTATCATTTTCTTTTATTATCTGCATTTTTTTCACTTGGAAAACCTCCAACATTTATTTCTAGTGTGAGAGGAATTTTGGGCACAAAAAAGCAAAGAAAAATGTTCCCGTTCAAAGCGCGCTAGGTCGAAAGAAATCTGTAGGGCTCCGTTCTGATTTCTGAGCTGTTAATCAGATTATGCGATCCATCGGGGTACCATCCACCATTCTTGGTCGACATCGTAAATAGCGAAACATCTAACGTTAGAAGGGTACTAATAATGTTCGTAGCTGATGAAGCTTGTATATGTATTCTACAAGAAAATAATAGAGTTAAAAGAGAACGGAATTTGTCCCCACTCATATCAAAAGTGAAAAAGGCAGCGGTTGAACAGGTGGCTGGACTATTGGGCCGAATGCGCGGCCAGCTTCACCTTGGTGTACGTGCCCAAGTGGTGCATAGTACGCGTGGCGCATAGTACCCTGAAGTACAGAACTGTTTGATTGGACGTGGTTGGAAAGGCGCCCTATTAATTTCTTTTGAACTTGTAAGCTCGGGGAGAAAGCAAAGTTTATTTTATTTAGTTGAGTCTAAAATCCTTTTAGACCAGAAGGTACCAGTTGAAATGATTTTAGAGGGTTTCCGAAGACACAAATGAAAAAAGTGCAGATGATTAGAGAAAATGACGTTGGGATTTGTGCGCCTGACCATTTTCAATGGACTGCTCAAGCTTGTTGCCTCCACTTCCCATGTAGTTACTTGCAGATCGCTTCATTTGGTAATACGGGCGATTCACAATGCGCCTCCAAGAGTTTGCAACGTGTTTACCAAACATAGTGTGTGAAATCGTCTACCCTATCCAAATTGCATTGGGTCGACAGATTTTGTTGCAAACTCTTGGAGGCTCACTTTTGTGAAACCCCGTATTAGGCACCGCCGAGCACGCATAATTGGGGAGCGAGGTTGCACTGACTGTCCCAGGTGTTATTAAACTGGACGCCGCACCGCATCGCGAGGAGGGTGGATTACACCCGACCAATAAACGACTTGATTTCAAGTCTGACAATGAAGACAGGCCCTAACCAAACGACTGGCCGATGTAGGCAGTGTAGGCACTGTATCGATCATTTTATAGGCTTTGTTTATAAGTTACTGTTTGCTTCTTCTCCAAGCCCAAGCCAGGAGGCCTCCTCTGAATAATGAGTGCAACAGTTTGCTTTCAGATAGTTCATCACGTGCTTGTTCTTCTTGTCTGAAGTTGTGAAAATGCTTAAGGAGTGCATCTCACATTACGCAAGTGTTCGGTGCACTTGATAAAACGCACTTACAAAGAGAGAGTTGAACTTGTGACCACAGAACGGGAAAAGAATGGAAATGGGAATATTGCCAGAGCTCCCATCGTCATTTGGTACAACAGATGTGTCTCCCTCGCTGGCCCCATGAGGGAACATAGGTCCTACAAAAGAAAACAAAAAGAAATGGCTGGTAACTTTTTATTCCAAAAGTCTTATCCCTTTTCCTGCCACCGCCACTAGTTTATCAGAGGATTTTCTCATTGCTTCATCAGGCAGCGCCCTCTACGTTACAATGCAAAGAGGGCAGTTGTATCTGCATGGCGTGTGCCTGAAAGAATACTATTAAGTTCCATTTATAACGACATTGCAATTTGTCGAATCTGATTTGGGGCAGCCTGCGGAACATTAGATTCTAAAAAGTAATAAAATAGGTTTAATTGTATTTTTAAAAACAAACTAGGATCGTTGAAGACTCACTGAAAACGAAAATGGAGCATATTCCCATAAAATTTCACTTTCATTTGGCATTTTTCCCTTTGGAAATTATTATGTTATCAATGAAGATGTGAACCAGGTCATGAGTAATAGTTCTTTTAATTCTCCGACCACGATTGTCCATAAGCAAGGTTTAAACTATTTCTGCGACGTGAAACTGTACATCATTTTTACGAACCTACTGCAAACTGTAGATTGTTGCGAATCTGCAGTAATAGTAGATTCGTATCGACGAGGAAGGGTATCTTCACGTCCACCCCTTCCCTCGTTTTGATCATACCATGGAGGAAGGACACAGAAGGAGTTACAACTCTGGCACATCAAAGTGCTTGATGATCATTACCGTCCAATCAGACGAACAATAGTAAACATTCCAAAAATGCCCAATTACTGCCTGCAGGGTAGCCGGACAAGTGGGGCCAGTAATATCGTAACAATAGTTGTGGTGTTTTCTTTGGAATTAACTACAGACAGAAAAAATCTAACATTAGATTTACTTTTGCTGTTTTGGATAATTTTTAAGGATTTTGATGCCCTTTTCCATTATCCATGCACATGTTTGTAATTTTATTTTGTCACTCCAAAACATCAGTTTTCAAAGTCTTTGTAGGAGTTTGGCTAAGACTGGCCAACAAAATGTTGAACACCACAGGACAGTTAAGTTCACGAAAAACAAAATGCGCTGTTTCATCACAGGGAGTGATCATGATATCTCATACAGTACCTTTTTGTGTAAATTCTGTAATAAAAATAATTCAAATAAAACTCAAAATCTTACAAACAGCTTGGCTATTTATTCCCAAAAGAAGTCCAGAAGAAAGCGTTCGATAAGGGCAAAAACTGCTCACGGACACTTCGGGTGTACAGTCTAATAAAAGCAACTGCGCAAGCACTAAATTTGATGTTCTTTTCAGATCATACCAAACACCAACGATGGCATGAATATTCAACTTCCTGTACTGCAGTACACGACGTTTTAGGGATGCAGATTAGCAAAGAAAAATTGTGGCGATGATCATGGGGCACAAAGGGGGCTTATGGTTGCAAAACAGGTGGTGCTCAGCAAGTATGCGCTGCGCTGCGCTCTGGCTGTGGACATAGATGTTATAACCCGGGCAGTTCAAACTCTTGCTGCGTTCTTCCTCCATGATCATACAAAGAGTGACCGTAGGGCTGGGAAAAGTCACATCATGGTGTGCTGCCGTGAGATTGATTCTACTGGGCCTCCGGTAGTGGTTTTAGCCCGATAGGTCTGGCTGCAATGACACACGTGTAATAATGTCTCCTAGGCGCAAGAAGAAGAGAACCGAGTGGGCCTATGTATCCAGCACTGATGGCATTGACTGCACGAATACTGTCGATGTTTCACGTAGCCAAAACCTGTGCAAGTGAATGAATGGAACCAACAAGTGTGCATTGAGGCGAAGGGTATTAGCGCCATAGTCTCGGGACTCCATGTTCGTGTGACGATGGGAAATAGTCATAGAATAGACTCGGAACTTCTGATTTGTGCCCACAGTTCCTTGTCGATTCTCCTTGACATAGTATGTGGTACACTGAGTTCTTTAAATTCACATGAACATAACAATTTGAATTTTCCGTTCTAAAGACACTGTTGCTATACCTCGTAATTCATGGCAAGCTTTTGCTTAGTTATTTAAGAAATGCCATGCATCAATACACTGTTTTCAATAGAATAAGAAGGGCACAAAGGAACCAGTCCATTCCAGCGCTTGTGGTCGCCATGCAAAAGCTTGTCCCGAATCAATTGAAAATCTGGAGGACTCAACATCCCACTACTTTTGTTTGAGAGGCGGTAGGGATTTCGGTTGGATGCAACGTCGCTCCGAACTTTGTAGAATTTACACTGTTTTCAGTGGGCTTGAAGTACATGTAGTGCTACATGTATTAACCAGCAAGAAAATGAGACCGAGGGGTCCCCCCAAAAAACATGTCCAATCGCTATACACACTCTAGACTGTTGTTACCTAAGACATTCCCCCCCCAGATGTCTGAAAAGAATTCCCCAGATTCCAGTGAGACAATGACCAACACAAAACAGGGTTCTCTTCGTCTCATATCTTGCTGATTCACATGAGTAGTGCAGTGCACCCAGTAAACCATTAACCTTTTCATTATGCAGTCATGACTACTACGTTGCCTTACGATATCACACTGCGTGGGATATCGACACGGCATGCAAGACAGCGCATAGTCTAATTCAACTATCTGCTATGGAGGCGTTGGATGAACCACAGCATAAACGGGGCCCAATTGAATCTGCAGGATTCGAGAGGCGAGCACCGACATTGCGCATCAAAGTGACGCTCTGTTCGAGCAATACAGGAAAATATCGGCAGACCTTAAAACCGGCTGTAAGTGGGGTTTATTAGGGAAGGCCAATAAGGCCAGGTCTTGTTTTCTTTGGCGAAATAACGCAAACCATTGGCGTATTAACGCAAAACGTTTGCAAAATAACACAATACTTTAGTTTCACAATGAGATCATATGGGCGTTACAAACATTGTGTGGAACAAAGTGAATTTTCCCCGTTTTGTTGATGCAGAGTATGCCGGAGGGACGTGACGTAGAAAGAACTCCGAAGCTTTTATTCCTTTCTTGGCTTGAGTTAGTCGCATAGGCCTACACAGGGAAATTTCGTCAGGAAAAAAATGCAGGACTTTTTAAAATGTACAAACTATGTGCAATAATAAGGCTTAAAGTTTCTTCCTAGGAAGATATCACAGTTTTGCTAATAAATATGGAAAATACACAAAATAGGTCCAAACTCTTATGGAAATGGACATGAATAAAAAAATAGAAGATATGGATGATACAAATTGTCTGTTCAGTTAATTTTTTATGTTGGTTTGCTTTGTTTTTTTCCGTTTTGTTTTCCACATTTTTTATTCTGCTTTAATCTAAATTTTCATCTTGCGAAACTTATAGCCTCTTTACGAAACTGAATCAGCAAAAACGTCCAGTTAAACCAGTTTTTCTGTCTTGCATGGCGATTAAGTGACACGAAAAAGAACGACGCTATCCTAAATTGAACACACTGCTAAAGGAATCCGAAAAACTCGAAATAAAATTGAATGCCTGAATCCCGAATTTGAAACAAAGTAAAAAATTGAGTGGAAAAATGGATGTAATTCAAGCGCACGACATTAAATTGGCTGCTTTTTTGCCGAAATTGATTGGGAAAACCTTTGTGAAATATCAGGAGACAGACTAAAAGAAAACAGTTTACTGTTTGATGTCGTTTACTTTCTGGTTGAGTGTAAGCTAGCTGTGATGTGGAAGGTTTTCTTTAATTGGTCCGTAATATAGGCCTTCATTTAATTTTGAGTATGGATGTCATCTTTTCTATGATATAAATGAGATGCTTTGACGAGATTTCTAATAACGCAATTCGTGTACTCCAATATCACACCAATATCACCATCTTCTACTGCTTACCGGCGCTATCGAGCGAAGAGCAAGGCGTGTCCTCATCTCCATTAAAGTACACACTCCCCAGGGTTGCATTGAAGTCTTCGGGATGCTCTTGTATTGCAGCAAGGTTCAACTCGCAGATTTTGCTGCAGTCGTTGAAGTTAAAAGACTTGCATCTCTTATCCATGCTGCAGTCACGCCCACAGATGACACGAGAGCGTACAGGTCTACGTGCAAACGCATACCCTTGCAGTGCGCAATTTTCCGCTGCGTACATGGTTTTAGGGAGTGGAATACACCGATGAGCAAAGACAAAAATGACCATTCCAAAAAATAGAACCAACCCGAAAATTTCAAAGCCAGAGGTCAGTTTTGCCATGTTGAATTTACAGACTTTCTGCGGAGTTGAGTTTTCGAAAGGAATGTGTGACATTGAACAGCTGGATGCTTGCTTTACTGCGTTCACAGTCGCCTATCTGTTTCTTGATAGAAAAGCCGATGTATCCACAGGATCCATCATTGACGGCTTGGGATTGTTCAATTTTTCACACCTGCTTTAACAGCTGAATGCGAACATCCCACGACACCGTTTACGTCTTTCCAGGTCAAAGACATTATATACGTCCTTTAGAATTATATCATGAATTTGGCGTTTTGGCGAATACAGGCAACGGATCGGCCATTGTGCTCCAGAAGAATGTTTTGAATTAACAATAAAGTTTATTTTTGACGATAATTCCATGCACTATTTCGAAAAGTGTGTAAAAGTCCAACACATTTAGTCCATATATCCCCAAAGAGACCTTAAAATGTAGCGTAAAAAATGAAATTCCACTATTTTTTGCCCAAAAGCAATTTTGTTCCCCGTCCTAAAATTGTTGATAGATCCGCCTTTTGGGGGTTAAGGAGTCCTTAATATTGTTTTATGATTACACCCATACCCAAAGAAATCAACACTAACAAATAAAAGTAAGGACCGTGAGCAAGGCTTTCTTGATGTTTTTCTTCTCCACAACATCATCTTGAATGTATACCCAGCAAGAAATGAGACCGAGGGGTACCCCCCAACATGTCCAATCCCTATACACATTCCAGACTATTGTTACTTAACACATCCCCCCCCAAGATGTCTGAAAGGAATCCCCCCAGATTCCTGCGAGACAATGACCAACACAAAGCAGGGGGGGGGGGTTCTCTCCGTCTCATACCTTGCTGCATATGTTTGAATGAGCCCAAAGCCTCGTTCGCTTTTGAATATGCCCCCCCCCCCAAATCAAGAGCTGGGTACGCTGCTGCTCCAGGCGTCGGTGAACGTAACAACTATTGTGAGCAGCCGGTAAAGTTGGAGTATGGTGAACAATGGGTGCTTGTAAGGCAGAAACCACTATTAATGATGCATCAAAGCACTCCATGCATATATTGGCTGAGCAGGCTGTGACAACCATTTTTGTATTTTTACAAAAGGCAGCTATCCATGAATGTTTAATTTGTGGCACTGTGCAATTACGACATACAATGCCAACACACTCGTCAAGTGGCCACGTACGGCGTCAAGGTAATTTTCGAATGCAGATCAATTCATTGCCTGAACGAAAATGTACGTTTCGCTGCATCCATGCATCAGTTGACATTTGTCCAGAAAACTTGGCGAGGAGTTGCTGGCTTTTGTCCCTTGCTGTATATTCTCTGCGTTACTGTTTTATAAATGATCCATTCTCGTGCCCTTTTAAATGGAAACTCGACATTTATCGACAGAAGTGTAGGCCGATGGAGCGCGTCTGCGTCATGCACCAAACTGTTATTCCCGCCCTATTTTTAAAACGTCATTACGCTGTTTGCACTATTGCCACAGTTGTACAGCGAAACGAAGCCCGATGAGCAGCTGCATGTTGACCCGTTCGAAGTGAAGAAGACTACGCCCCACTTCTCCATTTTGAATTTCTGGTGCTTTTATCGTAAACTAGCGTTACGAAATTCTCAAATAAGAGTTGTAAGAACTATGATGCCTGTTTCCTGCAACTAAAAACACATGTACCAAACTGAAAACTGCAGCTTTATCAAAGAAAGCTAGTTATTAATGGCCCGCACTGGGAATGACAAGGGCGTGGTCCATCCCCTAATTAAGGGAGGAGGCTGGAAGACACGTCAGATTCTTGTTAATGATTCACGTAGACTTTACTGATTATTTATTTAGATAACACCTGGACATGGATATACATGTGGTTCCAGAATAGACTAAGAATAAGATATCTGAATAGCTAGGACATTGTTTAATCTAAAATACCCGCTAATTGGAATTATCATTCTAATGCACCATTCGACGCCTGTTCAAAAAGCCCCAGAGCAAGTTGTCCGGGCAGATTTTGTTGGCCCTGGGACATCCTGGTGTCCACGTAAGGAGTATGAAGAAGCCAGGTTCCCGTAGTGCACTCCGTATGGAGTCAAACCCGGGAGACCGTTCAAACCTACCTCACTTGGCTGTTGGGGTACAACAAAGGACGAAACGTATGAATGTATCACTTGGTCTGTCATGAACACAGGAAGGGTGTGGAACCGTATACAAGTGCATGATCTCTAAGGAAACATCAATGTTCCGCTATTGGTTGGCTATGCAAGATGAGATTATGAAAAGAGACTTGTCGGTTTCTGCCTTCTTGAGCAGAAGCGCCCCCTCATCGCTTGAAAACAGCCATGCTGGTTGAGAGTGTTTATTTTGTTGGTGCGATGCAACTGCAACACTTGCCTTTCATAGTCGTTCGTGAACCAGCGACGTGCAGTTCCCACCAATGGTGCCTCCATTGCAAGGAAAATTGCCCCCTCTCTTGGTCCATTTATTTGGCCATTAACACATGGGCATCGGTCAAATTACTTGGACGTGCCTTGCAAGCAGAGCTTTGTCCACTCTCTCTGTATACAGCTCTGCTTTCAGCCTCTTAACACTACGCAACAGTCAAATGGGGGCGTTATACCCTGACAACAGCAGTGCACTTCAACTGTGCCAGCTCTCTCTTTAAAAAGCTCGCTTTCCAGAGCTGTTCATAGCGCCAACCAAAATGACTGTTTATTATGTGTGCAGTATGGGAAATAGGATGAAAGTCAGTCACGGATTTGCTTTTAAAGATATAGCCCTTTCACCCTTTAATGGGTTTATCAGAAATTATCAGTTCTCACTCATGTTTGTTTTATTTTTTCCCGTTGCGGGTCAGAATATGGTTCCCCCGGAAAAAATCCTGGCGACGCCCATGGCAGTACAGCATGCAGCTATTCAGGGCGTATTGTCCACGTACAATAATGAATAATCCACAAGTTTAGTTCCAATAATAGGACACCCAAGTCGCAACTCTATAAATAGCTCTGCTTTCAGCCCTTATGTACGCCCCAATAGGTGAAAATATATTCAACAATACAGACAAAGGAGGGCGTTGTACCCAGCATTGCACTTTAACCAGCGATCGGATTGCGGTTTTCAGCGTCTTAACTCTCCCCTTTCAACTTTTTCGCAGGCAGCTATAGGTGTCACGCTGTCCCTTTACCACGGTGCGCTTAAACAGTTACACGCAGTTCTTCCATTCCAAGTTACTCTAGTCCTTGTTATAGGTTGGTGCTCCGTAACCTTTCCGATCCTACCAGTTCGCGCCCTAGCATCGCTCATAGCAACCAGCGATCATTCACGTGGTCGCACGCGTCGAAGTTTCTACTTCAAAAAGAGGTTTTGCCAAATCAAATCTCTCTCCAAGTTTCCTGGTAGAATTACACCAAGACGTCACGGTTTTCGTAGTTCCTAATTACAGCAATGTCAGTTTGCGTGTTGATTGTATACGAGGAATAAGTGCGTAAAATTAAACCCGCGCCGTTCAAACAAAAAATTGAACACGAAGTCCTGATCTCATTTGTGCACTTTGCTTTCCCTCTGAATTATTTTTCTGTAATAGGGAGTTTGAAATTCACAGCTCTGCGGGTGAATAGAGTATTGCAAACTGGAGGGACGCTGGAGATCTCTTTCATATTCGAAAACTTAATTTCATAGTTATGGGCTTTTGTTATTCCCCCCTACTTTGGTATAAACTCCAACACTGATTATCAATCAACGCGAGGAAATGCATCATGTTATACTACTTTACATATCATAACTTGGTTCTTTTATTCTGTCTACAATAATGACGTAGATTTGAACATTATGTACCAAAAATAGGTGAAATTCTCAACAGATCAATAATTCACCAATATCATACACTCTGTCATCAACTGGACAGTGGGGCAAGGTCTTGTCACAGAGTGGAACGCCCTGTCCAGACAGTGTCCCGGACAAATTATGCTACCAACAATGTCAAGATATAGGCTTATAAATAAATCTAACAGTTATACAAATCTTGGGAAAGTGATGTTAGATAAGAGTCTCTGATATATTAAATATAGGATTGAAACCATCTAAGATTTTAAAAGCTGAAAGAAAAGTTGTTAGTTGTTATTGCAACAACTGTTTTCAAATTATTGATTATACTTTGTGTCTTCGACACAGACTAAATGATGTTTTAATAGTGAGACCAGGTTTTGATCTTGGCATGGAGCGAATCTCCGGGGCAGGTTGTGTTCCGTACGTCACGGTGTCCCCTTAAGAAGTAAGAAGGAGACAGGTTCCCAGATTCCACACCGCACGCCATCAGTCGCTGAAGAACGTCCAGGACCGTGCTGTTTGGCTGTTGAAGAAAAGCAGACAAAAGACAGACAAATCAATTTCGGTTAAAATAGCCCGTAAGGGTCCATAGTATAATGCTACCTGTACAAAGTTCAAGTGTTGACTTCAAAACTATGGTTATGGATATAACACAATGTCTCAATTAAATGAGACAATTTTCTCACCAGGACATTTTTGTAGTTCCCAATGACGGCAATGCCTATGGCGCGGTGATTGTAAGAGGGGCCAGCGTGAGCCCCTATGACGTTCCAGCCACGCCCCACGTACACCCTCTCATCCCCACCAATCACAAAGTTGTAGCCGATGTCATTCCAACCTGAATAGACCAAAAGGATATTGAGGGTGATCTCAGTCTTTTAGACAAATGCTCTGCAAAACTGAATCCGAACACAGCCACATTTTAAAAGTATTTCCAAACGCATCGTACTCTGATGTATAATGTTTTTGAGACACCGGTGGATATTTTGAGAAACGTCTTTCTGAACCACCAAGTGGGAAAGTGTTTCAGTTGGGAACGCTTCAATGGTATGCTTCGTTCAAAGACATGAATACATGCATAACAGCATACGGAGGGACATGGTTCACTGTCACTTGGGTAACCATGAGGCTTTTTTCCTCGTATCTCTTGAGTTGTTCACATTCGTGTATGAATTCTCCATTTTGGTAAGTCAGAACAGCGAAATGAGCTATGGGGCTTTATACAACTTCTTCAGACCGTTGGTATCAACGTCATAGTTCTGAAAGCTCCTCATCATTGCTGAACAGGTGTCTTGGGCGTAACACTGCCCGCTGCCGGTGCTGTGCCCTGCGGTGTGATGCACAATACAGTGGTCGGGCGTGTCCGGCATGGCCTTTGGAAACCTGGGTTTTCTTGCGCCCCACTCACACCTCTCGACGAGAGTAAGACCTGCACAGGCGTAAGCTAAACCGTAGGAAACAAAACAAATTACCTGAGAATGTTAATGTACGTATGCGCATATCTTGGTCCTTCGAATTTCCCCGACTTGTCAGCTCCCAATAACCATTTTCACGATGCTGAAAGTCCCCTCCATGCTTAAAGCAAAACAAAATACTGAAGGAATTGATGGATCGAGGATTTTCCCTTTTGAGTTTTTATAAATGGAATAAGATAATAAACACGGTGTGAACAAAACAAGTGGAAATTGATGTCCCGCCCCTACGATCAAGGAGAGATTTCCGCCCTTGGATGAGGTACGCAACGATGACAATAACCGCCGACAGTTTGTGCTGGAATTTTTTTCTATGGACACGATGGACCGGTATCTCAAAACTAATTAACTCCCACATAAACCGCCAACGACGTTTTCCTATGCCACGTGGGTGGTTTGCCCAAGCTCTGACGTCAGCGTTTCGCCATTAACACCATCCAAATAACAAAATGTCAACGATGAAAAACCCTTATATCTCAAATTCCAATAAAAATACATATGTTCACACAACCTAATGAGTTAAACCTCATCTATTGACATTGACACACGAAGCGATTTTAGTGGAATCTGCGCCCCGCAGGACTTGCCCAGCTCGCGAGTTGGAACTGAGATAGGCGCATAATTGAAGAATTTTCACTCCGTAATTTCGTTCCCACCGCCTACTTTTTCGTTCCCACGAATTAAAATTTTATTCGCACGAATTACTGAATTCGTTTCCACGAAATGCTAATTCGTATACACAAATTACTTATTCAATCATACGAATTACTGAAGTATTAAAAATAGAGAAATTTTCTCCATAATTCGCTGGAATTAGTAATTCGTGGGAATTACTGATAATGCACCTCTGCGGTCAGACCCATAACATTTGTGTGTGTGTATATGAGTTTGTTTCTGCATTCAATTGGGGACCCTGAACAATAGAGGACAATAAGGTCCCCGATTGACAGAGGGTCCCCGATTGACAACTGTGTACAAAACATAAGGGTGGTCTTCTAAAAAGTTAAAGTACAAACAAAAGAGGAACAATAGGGGGTCCCCAGTTGCAGGCAAATACACATTTGGGTGTGTGTGGGGGGGGGGGGGTTAACAAACTTGTTTAGAGCGCCCCAAATTTGGATTTCTTTCTTTTATGGCCTTTTTAAGGGGCGAGGCTACATTTTATGTAGGTTTATCCAGTTTTTGGAAGGAAGAGAAATTAATTTGACAGGAAAGAATCGCCTTTCTCTCAAAAACGACTCTATGCCCTTGTGTAGACATTAACTAAGAATTCTAAAATTTGGAAGCTCCATTCCAAGAAGCAATCTGATTGAAACGATCGTTGTAAGACCACAGAGAGATGGGCAAACCTTGATCTGAACCCATCTTTAAGAGCTGTTGCCAAGAATCTATGACTGTTTGCACGTACACTTCCTTTTCATAATTATAGTAATTAATCCACGTGTGTGAAAACACCAGCGATTCACTTTCACATGTGTGAAAACACCAGCGATTCACTTTCAGATCTCTCACTAAAGTTTTCACTACATCATCATTGTATTATAGTAATTCACTACTGCATCTTTTTGAAAACGACACCAACCTTGCGTTCGTAAGCACGACGCAGCAAATCCTATTGTCAAAATAGAATGCACCAATTAGACAGAAGGGTAAAGGAAACCTCGGATTCCATTCCATTTCAGATGGAAAAGGTTTGAACTTAAGGCGTTAGTCGTGGCCAATATTTGATCCGATGTTTTATCTTATCCTTTTATTTACTTATTTTTTTGGGGGGGGGGCTTGTCTGTTTCCTTTTGTTACTTTTTTATTTGAAGTTATCGATTCATGCACCGTACACAGACTCTAAATGAGACAAGGGGCGTATCCAGCTTTTGGTGGTGGTGGTGGGGGGATTCAAAGGCGAAAGCGGCTTTGGTCACATTCAACATGATGTTTGGAGAAAAAACAATGTCACAGGTCTTACTTGCGGACTCGATATCCTTGCTTTTATTTCATGGTGTTGTTTTCTTAGGGTTTGGGTGTTGATTAATAAATATACTTTTTATTACTTTTTTACATATAGAGTGTTCTTTGTTAAAAAAAGGAGTCGGGGGGAGGGAAGCTGCCCCCTGACACCCTCACCAGCTGGACACGTCACTTGACGAGGCTCTAATTAGTCTACGTATGGAAGCCAAAGCCGATCACTTTCTACTACTTACCCTTGTCAGCGAGCGAGTAGAGAAGCGTGTCCTCATCTCCATCAAAGTACACACTCCCCAGGGTTGCATTGAAGACTTCGGGATGCTCTTGTCTTGTAGCAAGGTTCAACTCGCAGATTTTGCTGCAGTCGTTGAAGTTAAAAGACTTGCATCTCTTATCTATGCTGCAGTCACGCCCACAGATGACACTAGAGCGTACAGGTCTACGTGCAAACGTATACCCTTGCAGTGTGCGATTTTCCGCTGCGTACATGGTTTTAGGGAGTGGATTACACTGATGGCCAAAGATAAAAATGACCATTCCAAAAATAGAACCAACCCAAAAATTTCAAAGCCAGAGGTCAGTTTTGCCATGTTGAATTTACAGACTTTCTGCGGAGTTGAGTTTTCGAAAGGAATGTGTGATATCGAGCAACTGGATGCTTGCTTTACTGCGTTCACAGTTGCCTATCTGTTACTTGACAGACCGTGGTGAAAAGCTGATGTATAGCTCCGCCCATTTTGAGAACAGGATCCATCCATTCAGGAACCAATGACGGCTTAGGATTGGTCACGATTTTTCACACCTGCCTTAAAAGCTAAATGGTAACATGCAAGCCTTTGCTTGTCATAGACACTAAATACGTCCCTCAGAATTACATGATGATTTTGGGGTTTTGGCGAATCCAGAAGGAGTGGCAACATGGCCCAATGCTCCCCTAAAAGGGTGCTTTTCAATAACAAGGACTGGCAATTTCGGGCAAGGATTTAAATTTCTTCCAAAAGCATATAAAATGCCCACAATTTAGCCCTCATGTATCCACAGAAAGCTGTGGATTTCAATTTCAATTTTTGTCCTCCCCTAAAAAAAGTCAACCCCCCCGACAGTTTGGTTCTAGATCCACCCCTGTGCATGGGGTTATGGAATCCTTTACATTATTTTAAGATTATCATTCGAAACCACTTTTTCGAAGTGAACTTAACTTATTTTACATTTTGACAACTTCTCCTATTCAGAGATAATTTACATCTATTAATTAGATGTAAGAAAATATATGCATTATCTATTGCTTGGTCAAATTTCAAGAAATATTAAATTTAAACGGTCGTTTTCTTCACCCATGGTTTGCAGTCATCAACTTTACCTTTGCTTTGCACCTTAATCTTTCACTATACAATGTTTCCTATATGTCATGCTTTTACCTCGTTATATTGCAAGTCCTCACCGCTGTTATACATGAAGACTGCAGGCCTTAAGCGGTGTTGATGAAAGCAGCAATTATTTGTCAGCAGTACTGCATGGTAGGCTTGGAGGGCTTGAGCCCCGAGATGTGTCTTTTCTCTTCAAAGAAACGCAGGTACAATGTATATCTACACCTTAAACTATAAGCACTATTTTAGCCGTAAATCCTCGTCCCCTTTGTCGTGACCGAGGAGGGACGGGCTTGAGCCTGCTCTCAACGACAAATCCTGGGTTCGCCACTGGTTGTTAACGAAGGTGGGACGAAAATGGTGAAAAATTGGTTGGTGTGAGGCGCCTTAATGTCTACTGGCGTTTTAAGGGAACAATTAATGATGCATTGATGCTTCTACTGGCTTGACACGTTGTTGTAAATCATCTATTGAATTTCGTCTTACAAAGGACAGTTATCTAGAAATTTTGTATTTGTGTTACCGCGTAATTACGACATAATAGGCCTACCACACTTATAAAGTGACCACAGTGTAAATGGAATCATCAAAATGCTCGAACAAAATACATGCTCGTTTCATTCATATGGCAGTTGACATTTGGTACGAAGATGGGGAGAGCTCCCTTCCTAGCTGTATACTCCATGCGTTACTCATACGCCAACCAGTTCGTATGCCTAACAATTTGTACATTCAGCAATTTGTTCACTGACATAAATTACATTAGATATCAGCTCTTTTCAGAGCCAGAAATCCTACATAAAAAGAAACTTGAATTTGCACTTATCTATAAAATTATCCATAGAAGTACACCGTTTTGAAGGAACTGTCTCAAGAATAAATCAGTTACCGACTGAATTGTCCCAAATATTAGTTAAAATAGAGTCTTCAAAACCATCAATACTAGATGGAATTTTACACGTATTGGCACCAGCCCGCATTTGTCATACTGCAATTCAGCGTGCGATTTGGTCGGTGTTGAGTTGGTCGACATATGAGTTGGTTAGCACGAGTTGCCACGCGTGCCAGTTGACCAGCATTCTATCAAAACGTAACTCCATGCTGTAGAGGAACAGCTGTTGAGTGGCCAACGGAAGTTTTTTATTTAATTTGAACACTAAATAAAACCATTTCCTCTGAGTCCAAACCTTCTCAGGCAAGAAAGAGATTAGTAGAGATGGAGTGCAAAATATCGAAATTTTCGCATATAGCATCCCTTGAAGTTTGGCGATATTTTGGAACTTTTTCTTGTGATATAATTTCAGTATAAAAACCACACATTTTCTATCACCCATTTCAACGTTTATCAAACGTCCCAATACAAGCTCAGAAGGTCAGTATTTGAAACCCATAACCTCCTGACTGTTTACGGTAAGGTAACAAAAAAACATCAATTCTCGGTCTCTCATCAGAACTTCTTGTAAAGTTTTCCCCTGAATTATGTAACTTTTCCTCCAATATAGTCTGGAGGCTCCAAATTGAATAAATGGGATATACAACCCTCAGTAATCAAGTTGGACAATCGGGAAAATTTATACAAATTAAATCAATGGTTGAAACTTTGGGGAATAACCTATTCATTGGGCTAATATGTTGATGGCATCCAGAATACTGTGTCCGATTCCGAATTCACTTTATAATGAAAAACTCAACATCACCTGAAATTCTGATATGACATTTGCTCGAAAATTGGATTATAAACAAAGTTTTGTAAAATACCATTAACAAGGATTCAGTGCCAGTTTCCGAATGTGGGTACTGATAACAAATCAGAGATAAAAGACACATAAAGTCCTGTCACGTGCGCTATTTGCCTTCCTGCTCAATTACTCCTTACTGGGGAATTTGTAGCTCACACTTCTGCGCGTAAATACAGATAAAATAATATTATTTACCCATCTCAAGGGACAGACCATTCCCACAAATCAGTATAGGCAACAGGCAGGCTATGGAAGTTGTGGCCATAACAAGTTAAAATTCATTTCCATTTATGGACCAAGACTGTTTATTTTCCCCTCAAATCAAATTAAACCAACTCTGATTACACTTATAGCCCATGTATTATACTTCATAGATGCAGAATTTCCATCCACCATGTCTACATTAATGATATAGATGTTGAATATTAAGTTGCCAAAATAATTGATTTTATTATGAAAGAAATTATGAAAACCAGCCCCAACAATCGTACAAAACTTCTTGACTATGTCAATACACAATTAAACAACCCTAAATCAAACTGTCACCAGTTTCCTCTTCACATGCCAAAAACACACTAGTGAAATGACTCTGTCAAAGGGAAATAATAATGTTGTGTACATCCAGATATATACCATTACAATAATCCACTATAAAGTCCCAAGATTGATTTGTATACACTGCAAAGTGATAAAGGGATCGCATGGTGTGCATTCAGTCACCCACATGTACATGTACATGACGTTAATATTAATAAACTTGCAGACTTGTGGGCTTCCAGGTTTTCTATGACACAATCAGAATCTCATGTAAAGAACTGACATAGATATTGCGCTGCCACCTTGATATGGCGCGCCTGGGAATAGCACTAACTATGGAGTGCAAAAATGTACAAAATTAAAGCTTGGGTATAGCACATGGCTTCCACCTTCGGAGCGTGTGATTCATGGCAAAGACTACCCTGCCTGTTCAGATGTCCCTTTTTCTATTAGAAATTATCGGCGGTCATGTACTAAATCTTTGAAGAAAACACTGAGCGTTCGCATAGATGCTTCTTTATGCACGTATGACTGTTTTACTGGACACTTAAAATCAAGAGTCAGTGTACTTTCAAAGCCTATAAGAAGCAGCTTGTATAACTTCAATATTACATTGTTCAACTTGTATTTAAAAAAGAGTTTTTCCCCATGCGTTGATGGGTTAGAAATGTGTGAATATACCATTGACATCACGCTTTGTTTACATGTCCGCTTTCCTATGGAGCTTTCCTCTGTCGTCTTTATCTGGTTCCCTCAAAAGTATGCATCTGCATATTTCTGGTTTTTCACCAGAACTTTTTAAAATTTTAAACACTTCACACATTTTGCCTAGTTGTTTCTGAAACAATGGATAAAAAAGGTCGTAACTTGTACATTTCCCAATCATGTTACCAACATAGAGACTATGAACGTTTCTGCTGCTTTAATTACCAGGTTTTGAATTTTAAATCTACTCTCCCTCATATTCAAGCAGGAAAGAAAGAAAGCACCATTACAAAGTTAGATTGAAAAATATCAGCGATAATTTGACAAAAGAAAGCAAATTTCTATGGCTGATGACACTGGATATAGCAGAAATCTATTGCTAAAACACTGCCGTAATAGTTGTCTAAATAATTATGGGTTTCATAAGCAGACAACCGACGTTGCGTACGTAATGTTTAAAAATCGAGGCCATCACGCAGCTTCGGCATATGAGCGTATCACTAGGGCAAGTTGTGTAGCTCTGCCCGGGGCGGAGTCCACTTAAAAATGAACGAAGGGGACAGGTTCCACGCCACACACGCCATCAACTGCTGAAGAACACCGAGCACTTTGCTACTTGGCTGGCGGGAGAAATTGAGAAGGAAGAGAACTAATATGATTATGATATGCATAAATAGAATTGTTGGGGGAATGTGTTCATGGAATAATATTAATGATATGGAGAACAGTGGCTTCCCTTCTTTAACATAAATTGACCTCCCTAGATATAACGGAGCCGCACCACAGTTCTAGGTCAATCTCATAGGTACCTAACGGCGAAGGTGCTTAACATCAGTGTCGAATGGGATGTATTGCTCCAATTTTTGAGACTGATTCTGGGGAACCGTCTGATTTCTCTTTCCTCTCAAACCTCATGTTACATTTTGACTATGAGATGAGCGTTTGGTTACCTACAGTAAAGTAGATAAGGCCTATTTGTACGTAACACAACCGTGAAAAAATGCCTTAATGGTAACTATCTGTGTCTGGGCAGTATACCAAAAATTGTCGGCATCTACTGCGTCTGAATAATATCTACGCCCTTAAAAATTTCTATTAAAAACAGCCGTTGAAAGTGTTTCATAAACTGTACCGAAAAATGACCAAAAAGTTTTATTGTAATGATACACCTGTAGGTAACTCGCACTTTACCTGTCCAAAGATGTCTTTAATGTCTAAAGATTTTACATTCTTTGCCCATGAGACTTAACGACACACTGTAAAAACGCTAGGCAATTTTTGGCCGAACGCTGGGTACCAGGTGAATCGCATAAGTGTTGGATAAAAAGATCAAAACGCTGGGTAAAATGAGTGGTAGTACAATGACATTTTCTACAACCGTTGGGTAAAATGAGACAGGTTTGCCCATATTTTAGGAGAGAATCAACGGGGTTGGGTAATCTGTTTGCCCAGCAGTTAGGCGATTCAACTGGTACCCGACGTTAATTGGGCAAAAATTGCCCTGCATTTTACAGTGCAGGTAGAGTACCCATACCGTGAACACCACGGCCGATTCTTGTTTCATTAGATCGGGTCAGGCCCTTTGATGGTTTTTGAAGTTCAGCGCTGCTATGCAATATACAGAGAGACGAGGATAGCAACGTAAGAACACATTAGCGGTCCATTTTGTAATATTTGTGTGGATACCTCGACATGGACAGCTAGTACACGTAGGCCTAGGTAAGAGCAGAATGACATGCTAGAGATAAATACTTTCACATCACTGGCGTATAAAACCAAACACAAGACAGGTAGGGACGAATGTAAAATCCCTTAGCAATTGCAAGTTGAAACATTCCCCACACCATGCACATGACGGCCAATTGTATCCCCATGCAATCCAGATGGGACCGGTGGTTGGTCTCCGAGTTTGTCGGCAGCTTTCTGGACAAGTGACAAGTGCTTTGATGTAAATCCAGGAGGAGATGGTTCAGGTTACATGTTTTTATGTGAACCCCAAATTTGCTATCTGGGAACATTTCTGCAAAAAGGATTTTTGCTGGATTATTGCCAGATACTAACACAGCAATAAATTGCCAAAGAAAATGAAATCTGCCATAGCAGTGGTTAAAAAATCTAGAATTTTTTCTGTACACAAATCAGTGCGACATTGAGATTCAGTGCCTTAGATGACATCACAATTCTGCTCATGAATATGCAATTCAGCATAAAACAAAAAACATCAAAATATGAGTTAGAATTGCAGGACAAAACCTTAAAATGAGATTAACTGCAACCCAAAGACGCAATTTCAAGTTATTTTTTTTAAATTTATAACAATATTTGTATTTCCTGGTTCCTTTCATAATCAAGTGAAAAAGGTTCCCATACCGCGCACAAGACGGCCTAGCGGTAGACCTCCAAATTCTTTAGCAGCTCCTATGAAAAACAAACGAAAGAAGAACAAATGTGAAGGTCCATTTTTTTAAAATATATTTGTGTGCATGCAACGACGTAGATAACTATAGGGCTGAAAAATAACTGTTCGCGAAAGGTTGGACCACTAAACTAAACCGTCCGTAAGTTTTTATAAGAACTGCACCATATTTCTCAGTCCACTTAGTATTGAGATAGATGGTTTTAAGACTGTGCGCGCATAAAACCAAACACAAGACCAGACGGACCTCGTACTTGACGGCGGATTCGTTTCCACTTTAATGCGGACGGGCCCTGCGGTAGATATCCAAATTCGTCAGCAGCTGCTATTCAGTACAAACGGATAGACTGAGATAGAGAGTGTTACATTGCGAGCGCATAAAACCAATCACAAAAACCGGTGAGTTAGAATGTCTGAACAATTACTTATCAAATCTTTAAAAAGTTCCCCTACCGCGTTTTTGACGGCTGATTCCTTTTGCATCTAATCCGGTCGGAGGCGGTTTTCGAAGTTCGTCAGCAGTTGCTAAGCAGTACAGGGAGACAAGGATAGCAATGTAAGTAAAGGTATGGAGCTCCATCTCGTAATATCTGTGCAGAAGCAACGATGCACTCATCTGAGACTGAGTCGTGATGGTTTGTGACTGAACGAATCACGACATTAAACTACGCCTGCGATTTCCAATGAATTCTGCCCGAACTACTTACGCGCCCAGATTGTGCTCCTGTGCATTTTTGTTGCCTCTTGGGGTCTTGAGGACCAAAGATCGGTTACGCCCGGTGGGTCACGTAGCCAATATTATCAAATATCAACAAGCATGACCTTCTCCCACAGCAAAATGTGTCACATGTGATGTTTACCAAAAATAAAGCCCATTGTGTGGTAAAGCACTCAGCACATCAGTAGTCTCAGTGCTGAACACACCGTCTTAGCAAAGTGACAGCTCAACCCGGCGAGAGCGAGCCGCTGTTTATCTCATCCTTGCAGAACTGTTTCCTATAAACTTATAAGGTGGTATACAGACAGCTCCAGCGTTCAAAAATCACAGCACCTGACAGTGCCGAGCCCCAATTGCAAGAGCTCGCAATATTTATGTTAAATTTGACCTATGAGCAAGGCCGTATTGTTTTACTCGAAAGGCTCCATAGGAACCACAATAAACTCGCAGGCAAAATAAGTAAATTTCGAGACTACGACGACTGAGCTGTTAGGAATCTTTCCGGTTTGTAGACAATTTGTTGGGACCCCAAAGGATTGATCGTTTTGCCTCGCCACATAACACCGAGCTAGCCCGTTATAACGCCAAATGTTTGTGCATAAGCGTTTGCCTAAATTGGTGTCTCTGAACTTTGATACTAACACAGCAATAAATTGCCAAAGAAAATGAAATCTGCCATAGCAGTGGTTAAAAAAATCTAGAAATTTTTCTGTACACAAATCAGTGCGACACTGAGATTCAGTGCCTTAGATGAATCGCAATTCTGCTCATGAATATGCAATTCAGCATAAAATTTCAGCATAAAATATGCAATTCAGCATCAAAAAAAAACATCAAAATATGGGTTAGAATTGCAAGACACAACCTTAAAATGAGATTAACTGCAACAAACGGATAGACTGAGATAGAGAGTGTTACATTGCGAGCGCATAAAACCAAACACAAAAACCGGCAAGTTAGAATGTCTGAACAATTACTTATCAAATCTTTAAAAAGTTCCCCTACCGCGTTTTTGACGGCTGATTCCTTTTGCATCTAATCCGGAAGGAGGCGGATGTCCAAGTTCGTCAGCAGTTGCTAAGCAGTACAGGGAGACAAGGATAGCAACGTAAGTAAAGGTATGGAGCTCCATCTCGTAATATCTGTGCAGAAGCAACGATGCACTCATCTAGGACTGAGTCGGGATGGTTTGTGACTGAACGAATCACGACATTAAACTACGCCTGCGATTTCCAATGAATTCTGCCCGAACTACTTACGCGCCCAGATTGTGCTCCTGTGCATTTTTGTTGCCTCTTGGGGTCTTGAGGACCAAAGATCGGTTACGCCCGGTGGGTCACGTAGCCAATATTATCAAATATCAACAAGCATGACCTTCTCCCACAGCAAAATGTGTCACATGTGATGTTTACCAAAAATAAAGCCCATTGTGTGGTAAAGCACTCAGCACATCAGTAGTCTCAGCGCTGAACACACCGTCGGCTTTATTTTTGGCAAACAACACTTACAACATACATTGCTATGGGAGGGCGCTATGTTTGCTACGTCTAATAGCCACTCTATGTCACGTGACTTTTAGTACGTGCAATTGGTCTATTGCTAATAAAAAAGGCGAAAGTGTGCACTAAGCAACCAACCCTGGGGCTGAATTTCAATAGAATATTTCGAGCATCCTGTGGGTATAAGGTCCTCCTGAATAGAAAGTGAAGTCAAGACCTGGCAAGTTTCAAAATGATGTGGCGCCTTAGTTGCATTTTGCTAAATGTTTTTTCCACTACCTGTCAAGATTTCTCGAGGGAGTTGAGTATGACTTGGCCTTTAGGTTTCCGTAGCACCTGCTACGTACTGAATGCTATTGCATTTCAGGTGTTGAGGCTTAGCTTGTACTCAACGAGCCATACAAACTGGTAGCTCTGAAAACTTCTTAATGTTGTGGTTTCAGAACAGATTAGAATGCTAATTCAATTCCTGGTCAAGTAAAAGGGTATACCCATACTTCGCACATGATTCAGCAGATCTGCTCTGTGAATAAAACTCAAACAGCTGTGTTAATTTAAGGTAAGGTTTAAAAATGGCGTCCACGTTGTGTTGAAATTAAATCCGAAAAGGATGACTACATAATAATCTTTTCCTTTTACAAAGATTGCAAGGCCGCCATTGGGCGTAGGATCTGTTTATTTCATACCGACAAGTATAGCAGCACAACACATTTCGTGCGAAGGCCAACATGAGGTTGATCAGTCCATTTATACATGTAAGGAAGCGTGGCGGCTTTGAGCCAGCTACTTCATTGTCAGTGTACTTTTCGAAAAACCCTCCTGTTCCATTGTGTGGAGACGGTCGTTTTTGGCGATCACGGTCATGATGGCGTGACCCATTTATCAACTGGAAGTGATATATCACGCCATCAACTTGCGTTTGTGAGTGAACTAAACACTAAGCCAAATTCCTGGAGACAGTGGTTGGTCTTATCAAAAGATATGTGAAAAGATTCTCAGTTTCCAATGTACAGAATTCCTGAGTACACGTTTTCTTTCCTGTTCTACAACTTTGGAAACTTTTAATCACAGTTAATCCGAGTTAAAACAGTTCCCATACCCCGTACACGACGGCCGATTCTTTTCTCACTAGATCCGGTCAGGCCCTGTGGTGGTGGTATTGGTGGCGTTCCCAGTTTGTCAGCAGCAGCTTTGCAGTATAGAGAGAGAAAAAACATGGTGACATTAGGGCAGGTATGAAGGTCCAGTTTTTAATATCTGTTTGGCTGCAATGACACATTAATCAGCACAATGTTGTTGTTGTTTTGTTTTAATGGCGCTTTCAGCAACTTAGGCTATTTGCGCCAATCACTGTACGTTTATTCATATACCTTATTAATCAGCATCACATGACAGAGTAAGGAAGAAGGTCCAATTTTAGAGGCAGAAGGAAACCGGAGTACCCCGAGAAAACCTTCGAGAGCGAGTATGGACTGGAAACCAAATGCACTTTAAGCCTGGGCGAAGCCGGGACTCGAACCCGGGCCTCATTAGTGCAAAAGCATCAAAGCAAGGAAAGAACCGCAACGCTAACCCGCTCCCCCCCCCCATCAGCACAATGACTGAACAGCGATGCTCTTTAGGGAATAGATCCCGACGCTCAACAGTCCGTCTGCTTTCCCACGAAAACAGCCCTCGTGATATTGAGACAGATGCTTTTATAATAAAAAATATGGTTAGAAGGGGCTGGTTTGATGTCTGATTAGGCCACAGGTAACAGGTGGATTGTGCTCTTCAGAGCGCATCTTATTACGTAACACATTCCCGAATTCCACTTCAAATGCAAGGCATTCTCGACGTTGTTTCCAAAAATCGTATAGCGCCAAAGGCGCGAGGTGGATAAATCTGCCCAAAAGGTGTAATTACCATGGGCGCCATTTGAGCAAGCGATAGGCCTGCGCGGTTCACGGCTATGCTTAGGCGCAGGTGCACCAGGTGTACGTGCCTGATGCGGCGACTGCGCCTGTGCATTAATGTGCATTGCGCAGGCGTATCGTTTGAAATGATGAGATGCGCCTGAGCCAAGGTTCCCTTGCCGATCTACAATTTTGGGTAACGCACATTGTTCCTTTGAACGGTTTCACGATTCCGTTTCGGCCGGCACCTTCAATCACAGTAGATTCAGATGCCAGTGCTTTCGGTTACGGGGCACCCGTCTAAAAATCGCCCGTCGCTCAAATTTCACAGCAACTGGATCGTGCGTCCAAGCAAAGTGACAGCTCAACCCGGCGAGAGCGAGCCGCTGTTTATCTCGTCCTTGCAGAAGTGTTTCCGATAAACTCATAAGGTGGCATACAGACAGCTCCAGCGTTCAAAAATCACAGCACCTGACAGTGCCGAGCCCCAATTGCAAGAGCTCGCAATATTTATGTTAAATTTGACCTATGAGCAAGGCCGTATTGTTTTACTCGAATGGCTCCCTAGGAACCAGAATAAACTCGCAGGCAAAATAAGTAAATTTCGAGACTACGACGACTAAGCTGTTAGGAATCTTTCAGGCTAGTCGTGGACAATTTGTTGGGACCCCAAACGATTGATCGTTTTGCCTCGCCACATAACACCGAGCTAGCCCGTTATAACGCCAAATGTTTGTGCATAAGCGTTTGCGGCGTAGATGCGTTTTGCCAAAATTGGGCGTTTGTGAGTGAAATAAACACTAAGCCAAATCCCTGGCGACAGTGGTTGGTTTTATCAAAAAAGGGGAAATAATTCTCAGTTTTCAAGGTACAGAATTCCTGAGTACACGTTTTCTTTTCTGTTCTACAACTTTGGAAACTTTTAATCACAGTTAATCCGAGTTAAAACAGTTCCCATACCCCGTACACGACGTTCGATTCTTTTCTCATTAGATCCGGTCAGGCCCTGTGGTGGTGGTATTGGTGGCGTTCCCAGTTTGTCAGCAGCAGCTTTGCAGTATAGAGAGAGAAAAAACATGGTGACATTAGGGCAGGTATGAAGGTCCAGTTTTTAATATCTGTTTGGCTGCAATGACACATTAATCAGCACAATGTTGTTGTTGTTTTGTTTTAATGGCGCTTTCAGCAACTCGGGCTATTTACGCCAATAACTGTACGTTTATTCATACACTTTATTAATCAGCATCACATGACGGAGTTAGGAAGAAGGTCCAATTTTAGAGGCAGAAGGAAACCGGAGTACCCGGAGAAAACCTGCGAGAGCGAGTATGGACTGGAAACCAAATGCGCTTTAAGCCTGGGCCAAGTCGGACTCGAACCCCGGCGTTTGTGAGTGAAATAAACACTAAGCCAAATTCCTGGAGACAGTGGTTGGTTTTATCAAAAGACATGTGAAATAATTCTCAGTTTCCAAGGTACAGAATTCCTGAGTACACGTTTTCTTTCCTGTTCTACAACTTTGGAAACTTTTAATCACAGTTAATCCGAGTTAAAACAGTTCCCATACCCCGTACACGACGTTCGATTCTTTTCTCATTAGATCCGGTCAGGCCCTGTGGTGGTGGTATTGGTGGCGTTCCCAGTTTGTCAGCAGCAGCTTTGCAGTATAGAGAGAGAAAAAAACATGGTGACATTAGGGCAGGTATGAAGGTCCAGTTTTCAATATCTGTTTGGCTGCAATGACACATTAATCAGCACAATGTTGTTGTTGTTGTTGTTTTGTTTTAATGGCGCTTTCAGCAACTCAGGCTATTTACGCCAATAACTGTACGTTTATTCATACACTTTATTAATCAGCATCACATTACGGAGTTAGGAAGAAGGTCCAATTTTAGAGGCAGAAGGAAACCGGAGTACCCGGAGAAAACCTGCGAGAGCGAGTATGGACTGGAAACCAAATGCGCTTTAAGCCTGGACCAAGTCGGACTCGAACCCCGGCGTTTGTGAGTGAAATAAACACTAAGCCAAATTCCTGGAGACAGTGGTTGGTTTTATCAAAAGATGTGTGAAATAATTCTCAGTTTCAAGGTACAGAATTCCTGAGTACACGTTTTCTTTCCTGTTCTACAACTTTGGAAACTTTTAATCACAGTTAATCCGAGTTAAAACAGTTCCCATACCCCGTACACGACGTTCGATTCTTTTCTCATTAGATCCGGTCAGGCCCTGTGGTGGTGGTATTGGTGGCGTTCCCAGTTTGTCAGCAGCAGCTTTGCAGTATAGAGAGAGAAAAAAACATGATGATATTAGGGCAGGTATGAAGGTCCGGTTTTCAATATCTGTTTGGCTGCAATGACACATTAATCAGCACAATGTTGTTGTTGTTTTGTTTTAATGGCGCTTTCAGCAACTTACGCTATTTGCGCCAATCACTGTACGTTTATTCATATACCTTATTAATCAGCATCACATGACAGAGTAAGGAAGAAGGTCCAATTTTAGAGGCAGAAGGAAACCGGAGTACCCCGAGAAAACCTTCGAGAGCGAGTATGGACTGGAAACCAAATGCACTTTAAGCCTGGGCGAAGCCGGGACTCGAACCCGGGCCTCATTAGTGCAAAAGCATCAAAGCAAGGAAAGAACCGCAACGCTAACCCGCTCCCCCCCCCATCAGCACAATGACTGAACAGCGATGCTCTTGAGGGAATAGATCCCGACGCTCAACAGTCCGTCTGCTTTCCCACGAAAACAGCCCTCGTGATATTGAGACAGATGCTTTTATAATAAAAAATATGGTTAGAAGGGGCTGGTTTGATGTCTGATTAGGCCACAGGTAACAGGTGGATTGTGCTCTTCAGAGCGCATCTTATTACGTAACACATTCCCAAATTCCACTTCAAATGCAAGGCATTCTCGACGTTGTTTCCAAAAATCGTATAGCGCCAAAGGCGCGAGGTGGATAAATCTGCCCAAAAGGTGTAATTACCATGGGCGCCATTTGAGCAAGCGATAGGCCTGCGCGGTTCACGGCTATGCTTAGGCGCAGGTGCACCAGGTGTACGTGCCTGCTGCGGCGACTGCGCCTGTGCATTAATGTGCATTGCGCAGGCGTATCGTTTGAAATGATGAGATGCGCCTGAGCCAAGGTTCCCTTGCCGATCTACAATTTTGGGTAACGCACATTGTTCCTTTGAACGGTTTCACGATTCCGTTTCGGCCGGCACCTTCAATCACAGTAGATTCAGATGCCAGTGCTTTCGGTTACGGGGCACCCGTCTAAAAATCGCCCGTCGCTCAAATTTCACAGCAACTGGATCGTGCGTCCAAGCAAAGTGACAGCTCAACCCGGCGAGAGCGAGCCGCTGTTTATCTCGTCCTTGCAGAAGTGTTTCCGATAAACTCATAAGGTGGCATACAGACAGCTCCAGCGTTCAAAAATCACAGCACCTGACAGTGCCGAGCCCCAATTGCAAGAGCTTGCAATATTTATGTTAAATTTGACCTATGAGCAAGGCCGTATTGTTTTACTCGAATGGCTCCCTAGGAACTAGAATAAACTCGCAGGCAAAATAAGTAAATTTCGAGACTACGACGACTAAGCTGTTAGGAATCTTTCAGGCTAGTCGTGGGCAATCTGTTGGGACCCCAAACGATTGATCGTTTTGCCTCGCCACATAACACCGAGCTAGCCCGTTATAACGCCAAATGTTTGTGCATAAGCGTTTGCGGCGTAGATGCGTTTTGCCAAAATTGGCGTTTGTGAGTGAAATAAACACTAAGCCAAATCCCTGGCGACAGTGGTTGGTTTTATCAAAAAAAGGGGAAATAATTCTCAGTTTTCAAGGTACAGAATTCCTGAGTACACGTTTTCTTTCCTGTTCTACAACTTTGGAAACTTTTAATCACAGTTAATCCGAGTTAAAACAGTTCCCATACCCCGTACACGACGGCCGATTCTTTTCTCATTAGATCCGGTCAGGCCCTGTGGTGGTGGTATTGGTGGCGTTCCCAGTTTGTCAGCAGCAGCTTTGCAGTATATAGAGAGAAAAAAACATGATGACATTCGGGCAGGTATGAAGGTCCAGTTTTCAATATCTGTTTGGCTGCAATGACACATTAATCAGCACAATGTTGTTGTTGTTGTTTTGTTTTAATGGCACTTTCAGCAACTCGGGCTATTTACGCCAATAACTGTACGTTTATTCATACACTTTATTAATCAGCATCACATTACAGAGTTAGGAAGAAGGTCCAATTTTAGAGGCAGAAGGAAACCGGAGTACCCGGAGAAAACCTGCGAGAGCGAGTATGGACTGGAAACCAAATGCGCTTTAAGCCTGGGCCAAGTCGGACTCGAACCCCGGCGTTTGTGAGTGAAATAAACACTAAGCCAAATCCCTGGAGACAGTGGTTGGTTTTATCAAAAGATATGTGAAATAATTCTCAGTTTCAAGGTACAGAATTCTTGAGTACACGTTTTCTTTCCTGTTCTACAACTTTGGAAACTTTTAATCACAGTTAATCCGAGTTAAAACAGTTCCCATACCCCGTACACGACGTTCGATTCTTCTCTCATTAGATCCGGTCAGGCCCTGTGGTGGTGGTATTGGTGGCGTTCCCAGTTTGTCAGCAGCAGCTTTGCAGTATAGAGAGAGAAAAAAACATGATGATATTAGGGCAGGTATGAAGGTCCGGTTTTCAATATCTGTTTGGCTGCAGTGACACATTAATCAGCACAATGTTGTTGTTGTTGTTTTGTTTTAATGGCGCTTTCAGCAACTCGGGCTATTTACGCCAATAACTGTACGTTTATTCATACACTTTATTAATCAGCATCACATTACGGAGTTAGGAAGAAGGTCCAATTTTAGAGGCAGAAGGAAACCGGAGTACCCGGAGAAAACCTGCGAGAGCGAGTATGGACTGGAAACCAAATGCGCTTTAAGCCTTGGCCAAGTCGGACTCGAACCCCGGCGTTTGTGAGTGAAATAAACACTAAGCCAAATTCCTGGAGACAGTGGTTGGTTTTATCAAAAGATGTGTGAAATAATTCTCAGTTTCAAGGTACAGAATTCCTGAGTACACGTTTTCTTTCCTGTTCTACAACTTTGGAAACTTTTAATCACAGTTAATCCGAGTTAAAACAGTTCCCATACCCCGTACACGACGGCCGATTCTTTTCTCATTAGATCCGGTCAGGCCCTGTGGTGGTGGTATTGGTGGCGTTCCCAGTTTGTCAGCAGCAGCTTTGCAGTATAGAGAGAGAAAAAAACATGGTGACATTAGGGCAAGTATGAAGGTCCAGTTTTCAATATCTGTTTGGCTGCAATGACACATTAATCAGCACAATGTTGTTGTTGTTGTTGTTTTGTTTTAATGGCGCTTTCAGCAACTCAGGCTATTTACGCCAATAACTATACGTTTATTCATACACTTTATTAATCAGCATCACATGACAGAGTTAGGAAGAAGGTCCTATTTTAGAGGCAGAAGGAAACCGGAGTACCCGGAGAAAACCTGCGAGAGCGAGTATGGACTGGAAACCAAATGCGCTTTAAGCCTTGGCCAAGTCGGACTCGAACCCCGGCGTTTGTGAGTGAAATAAACACTAAGCCAAATTCCTGGAGACAGTGGTTGGTTTTATCAAAAGACATGTGAAATAATTCTCAGTTTCCAAGGTTCAGAATTCCTGAGTACACGTTTTCTTTCCTGTTCTACAACTTTGGAAACTTTTAATCACAGTTAATCCGAGTTAAAACAGTTCCCATACCCCGTACACGACGGCCGATTCTTTTCTCATTAGATCCGGTCAGGCCCTGTGGTGGTGGTATTGGTGGCGTTCCCAGTTTGTCAGCAGCAGCTTTGCAGTATAGAGAGAGAAAAAAACATGATGATATTAGGGCAGGTATGAAGGTCCGGTTTTCAATATCTGTTTGGCTGCAATGACACATTAATCAGCACAATGTTGTTGTTGTTGTTTTGTTTTAATGGCGCTTTCAGCAACTCAGGCTATTTACGCCAATAACTATACGTTTATTCATACACTTTATTAATCAGCATCACATGACGGAGTTAGGAAGAAGGTCCTATTTTAGAGGCAGAAGGAAACCGGAGTACCCGGAGAAAACCTGCGAGAGCGAGTATGGACTGGAAACCAAATGCACTTTAAGCCTGGTCCAAGTTGGGACTCGAACCCGGGCCTCATTGGTGCAAAAGCACCAAAGTGAGGAAAGAACCGCTACGCTAACCCGCTCCCCCCATCAGCACAATGACTGAACAGCGATGCTCTTGAGGGAATAGATCCCGACGCTCAACAGTCCGTCTGCTTTCCCACGAAAACAGCCCTCTTGATATTTAGACAGATGCTTTTATAATAAAAAAATATGGTTAGAAGGGGCTGGTTTGATGTCTGATTAGGCCACAGGTAACAGGTGGATTGCGCTCTTCAGAGCGCATCTTATTACGTAACACATTTCCGAATTCCACTTTAAATGTAAAGTATTCTCGACGTTGTTTCCAAAAATCGTATAGCGCCAAAGGCGCGAGATGCATAACTCTGCCCAAAAGGTGTAATTACCATGGGCGCCATTTTAGCAAGCGTTAGGCCTGCGCTGTTCACGGCTGTGCTTAGGCGCAGGTGCACCAGGTGTACGTGCAACACGATTGGAACTAATTTGGTTTTATTGGAAATGTCTATAGCTCATTATTCAATACAAAAATATTAGGCACTTAGAAGTCCTTCTTCAAAGATTTCATTTTTCAGAGGTAAAATGACAAAACACTGTGGAATTCATTCAAACAAATGTAAAACCTGCTCTTCGGAACACAATACCAAGAAATTGAGTTTAATGTAGTGAAAGAGCATTACGTACTGCAAAAAACCCAACAATACTCGCTACTTGCAGCATTTCAACAAAGCTTGTCCCAGTGTAAACACAAACAACTCTATTTCTCAGAAACATATGTCTTTATGCTAAAACAGGAAAACTGAAAAAACATTTCATAAAATTGTAAATAGAACGATCAGTACTACAAATATTACTTCTATGCTCATAGTGGTGTACATTTTAAATGTTGAGCGGTAGGCCCCTTGGCGTACCAACACGTTTCCTTCCAACATGGTGAGCAATACACTGTTTGTAAATCTGTCTTCAAAACTGGAAATGGTAGAATTATTGAACCATAAGCTTCTTTCCAAAATGGTGATCGGTACGCCAATTGGCGTACCTACATGTTTCCTTCCAAGTTGGAGAGCGGTACGCCAATTGGCGTACCTACAAGTTTCCTTCTAAGTTGGAGAGCGGTACGCCAATTGGCGTACCTACAAGTTTCCTTCCAAGTTGGAGAGCGGTACGCCAATTGGCGTACCTACAAGTTTCCTTCTAAGATGGTGAGCGGTACGCCAATTGGCGTACCTACAAGTTTCCTTCTAAGATGGTGAATGGTACGCCAATTGGCGTACCTACAAGTTTCCTTCTAAGATGGTGATCGGTACGCCAATTGGCGTACCTACAAGTTTCCTTCTAAGATGGTGAGCGGTACGCCAATTGGCGTACCTACAAGTTTCCTTCCAAGTTGGAGAGTGGTACGCCAATTGGCGTACCTACAAGTTTCCTTCTAAGATGGTGAGCGGTACGCCAATTGGCGTACCTACAAGTTTCCTTCTAAGATGGTGAGCGGTACGCCAATTGGCGTACCTACAAGTTTCCTTCCAAGTTGAAGAGCGGTACGCCAATTGGCGTACCTACAAGTTTCCTTCCAAGTTGGAGAGCGGTACGCCAATTGGCGTACCTACAAGTTTCCTTCTAAGATGGTGAGCGGTACGCCAATTGGCGTACCTACAAGTTTCCTTCCAAGATGGTGAGCGGTACGCCAATTGGCGTACCTACAAGTTTCCTTCTAAGATGAAGAGCGGTACGCCAATTGGCGTACCTACAAGTTTCCTTCTAAGATGAAGAGCGGTACGCCAATTGGCGTACCTACAAGTTTCCTTCTAAGTTGGAGAGCGGTACGCCAATTGGCGTACCTACAAGTTTCCTTCCAAGTTGGAGAGCGGTACGCCAATTGGCGTACCTACAAGTTTCCTTCTAAGTTGGAGAGTGGTACGCCAATTGGCGTACCTACAAGTTTCCTTCTAAGATGGTGAGCGGTACGCCAATTGGCGTACCTACAAGTTTCCTTCTAAGATGGTGAGTGGTACGCCAATTGGCGTACCTACAAGTTTCCTTCCAAGATGGTGAGCGGTACGCCAATTGGCGTACCTACAAGTTTCCTTCTAAGTTGGTGAGTGGTGGCCAATTGGCGTCCCCACATGCTTCATTCGATGGCAGTGATCGGTACGCCGATTAGCATACGTCCAAACTTGTTTTCGATACCGGAATTGGTAAAGTAATTGAACCGTAACCTTTCCAACATGGTGATTGGTATGGCAATTATCATACTACATGGTTCTGCCAAACACGGTGAACGGTAGGCCAGTTGACGTACCGATAGTGGCTTCCTTCTTAGATGAGGCACACTGCGTACACTAGCGTGCCTGCAAGTCCCTTTGAAAATGGTATAAGGTACGATAGTATGGTACCTACAAATTTAAAATGTGATTACTTCAATTTTGATTTGATTTAACCATATGTCATTAGATCATTAGAGAGGTTGAAAACAAAGGCTAGTACCTGTAGTAGTTCCACAGAATATTAACAAATTTAGTCGCGCCATTCTATAGAAGGCTTATCTAGATATTGAGATAGACATTTAGATATTTTTCAGGGACCAAGGATCACAAAGGTCTCGGAATGTAAATGTATGGCGGAACGGAAGAACAAACCGGAACGCGTTCAACGTCTTTGGGAAAACAGTTCAGCGATTGTTTAAAAACCCTGTTAATTCACTTGGTGACATCATCGTAATGTCCTTTCAGTGGATGTTTTAAAAACAAATTTAAATAATTTGACTTGTGAAAATTGCCAACAAATACTACAGTAAAGTAATAGCATAGACTCAAAACAAGAAATAGTATTGTGACGTTATTTGATTCTTTCCAATGCAGAACGTTTCAAGTTTGTGAAAAGGTTTCAAGACGATTTGATAATCTCTCTTATTGGATAACAAACATTGGATATTGTTATAATACCATCAACACAACTCAAATGTTTAATAAAAAATAAAGTGTTGGGTCCTCATTACATCATTTCTATTTTCATGTAAAACCTAAGATAACCAAGTTTTTACATTGTAAAAAGAATTAGCAAATAAATATCGATCACTTGCAGTTTGATAATGTGAGCATGTAGTCTGGTTCTCTACCCAAAGATTCCCTGACGACTCTTGTTAAAAAATATTAAGTCAGGCATCACCCATAGATATAAATAGATATGACGCAAGGGTCTGGGGTCAAAAGATGAGAGCCCAGGTATTTTTTAAATTCATCATTGGAAGCATCTCAATAAACCTTAATGAGGCTTCTTCCATATCCATTGGGCAATACTGCAAGTGTATCCCACTGAAAGCCTGTCTTACGCACAAAGCCTGCGTCGGTCGAAGAAAGTTATATTCCATCCTTCAGGACATGGGACTTTATGTTCAACAGTTAGCCTATCTGCCCAGCCAGGAATAACCGAACATCAACGGTACTATGTGAACATGCCGAATATAGACAGGAGGACTTCATAATATTGGGACTATTTCCGAAGAACTGGAGGAATCTCTCTAGTCTTGGTCACGTAGACAATGGGTGATACCGAACCCTTGATTCTTAAAGTGATCAGAAGTTTTAAAAAACAAATCATGCACAACGTGTATGTTCCTTGGGGTATACGTATATAGGGGAAAAAAAGGTAAATCGCTTTGAAAAGAGGCAGGCCAATCATTTTCCATTCCTTTTAGTAACACCTTTCAGTTCACCAATTGCAGATGACCTTTCCACACAACTTTACTTGAACATAAAGAGGAAGTCTGTCATTATACTCGGGGTGGTTTACCTGAAGTACTAAAAATTACAGGGGGTTCAAATCTAAACTAGTTTGACAAACTCAGAAGTTCGTCATCTGTGAATGTAGAGTCAAAACTCCAGACATCCTCTGATTCCGACACTGATGGCTGGGGTTGTGGCTGTTGAATTGCCTTCTTCGCCTTGGACAGTACACCCAGTGCATTGTACCTTGTTTGTAGGTGTTCTTTTGAGTCCGCCCTTCTGTCAACCGAGACACAGTTTCTAGACTCTGCCATGCATGCCAGTAAGCCAGTACCTAATTGAAATTAAGAAGATAAGCATATTTACATTCATATCACTACTACAAATTCAACAAGAACGCCAGTAAAACTAAAGTGATCATATACCTGTGCGACTGCATGCATTCAGGACCCACTGTTGCTGGGCAGAGTATGTTCGGATGAGTTCCTGGTACAGAGCCATAGCTTTCTGCCCAGGGTCAATCTCCGCCCCATCCTCTGTTTTGTAGGTTTTCCCTCTGTTCACCAGAATCAGGTTACACCGTTTTTGGCATGACGCCCACCTATCCACAGCTGTCTTGCCATGGTGACCAATAACGATGCCAAACACTGATTCCGTTAGTTTACCAACCTCTGTTCATGAGACAAAAGAAAGTAACACGGGCATATCAAACTAGTGTTGCACTGCTCTTCTCCTGCAATTAATTTATCTGCCCAAAATCAACAAGAGAAAAAGAACAGGAAGTTTTCTTTTACAACTAACTTGCCAATTCTGCATGGGAACACTGATCTCTGTGAGGCAGATTTCTGTCTACACCGACCAACTGCACAAGACCGAGTTGTGTTTCATTTCATGAAAACAAAAGAAATCATGTACGTGTACTAGATGGACAGAACAATCGATGTAGTGCACAATACCTATGCAAAAATACTGCATTTTGAGTAAGCGTCTAATACAAAAATTGTGTATAAAGATGAACTTTTTTGGATCACTTGCGTATCAGTAACATACAATGAGTGTTTCTGAAATCGGCGAAAAGGGGTCTCGCTGAAGACCATTTTTACCATTTTTCTGACCATAAATGGAGAAGGAAAGGTGTCACAACATGGGTCCGTCTTTCCCATGGAGGACTGCAGCGGTAAAAGTTGAGAGACGCGTGCACTTAGTAAGGAAAAACTCAGGAGGGCGAAAATTGTGTTCAGAAAATAAACTCTTAATTTAATTAAGTACCAAATCTATCTTATCCCCAAAAGTAAGATAAACAAGAGAATAAATAAATATATATATATATATACAACTGCTGTCTAAAGGGGCCAAGATATTGTAATTCTACGGTACCGGTACCAGGTTTCAGGGATTAGCCCACCACTGCATAGGAATATGCTCAGCAGCAGACAAGTGTCCGAGTTCAACAGGGACTTGGCGGTTGTTCCACGGCCACTACTGTAGGGAAGATATGGCCTGGCTCTGCAGCAGATTCCCCGGTAAGTAGTCTCTCTGGTCTCCCCAGCTACCGTCGGCCTGACACGCCTGAGGTAGGTACACGGCTGGTAGGTACTCGTAGGCAGCGGGCCCCAACTCATCAGTCCACACAGGACTCAGCTTTGTGTACAACTGTACACGGCGGACTCTCCCTACTCAGGAGTAGACTCGTCGTCCACCTCACACCAAATCCACTCAGGATTATTTTAAGCTTTAAATGGCGGTCCACTAAGGACAAACAACCCAGCCTCATGTAGTACCCACGGGGGGGAAAGCCCTTTAGAAAAAGATCAAATATTGTGGATACTGACAGTATTCAAAAAAATTCTAGCTTTTAGTTAACACTTGAATAATCTCAAAATTCACCGTCAAGTTTAACCTGGATATGATAATCAATCCATAATTTCCTTGGCATGAAAATTACCCTGAATCAAACCTACTCTCTCAATTATAATTTTAAGAAACATCCAATAATTTAAGTAACCAGTATGAAGAGAAAATAACCCCACGCCTGTAAAATTCATCCCAAAATCCTTATCTTGGAATATGTTCTTCCACTAAAAGAGAAAAGAAACCACTTACAGTTATGGTATACTGGCTTAAATCATGGGCCACTCCCTGGTACACACAGTACCAATGTAAAGTACACTCCACACAGGAGGTGACTGCTCACAGTGCAAGCTAGTAAGGCAGTGACTTGGGGGATGCACATGGCATCTCAGTGTTAAACAAAATCACTGAAGCAAAACCTAATTTGCCTAATGCTGATTTCCATGTGAAAGATAAACTCAGATACTCCCTGGGTCAACCTCATTGCTAAAGAGGGGGATTTAAACACAGTGCAAGGTACATGTGAGTCAAAGAATAATAAATTTAATATTTTTAAGAACACATTGTGACAACAGCCCCCTATTTAAGATTAAAACTTGTTTTTTAATCATCTCTGAAAATCAGTAATTTAGTACAAATTTGACACACATGCTAGTACTTATTCACATCGTACATCTACTCAGGAAGTCTGGTCCTACATTTTGAGAACCTTTTATCGCTCTGATGACAAACCGGTATGGTTGTAGGCTAAGAGCCCACCTCATCACACGATTATTGTTTACCTTGGCTTTTGTGAGAAACGTCAAAGGGTGATGATCTGTCTCCAATATGAATTCTCTACCATATAAGTAGATGTGAAATTTGGAGACCGCCCAAACAAGCGCAAGACATTCTCGTTCTATTGCCGAGTACGCGCGCTCGCGCTGCAGCAGCTTCCTACTGGCATAGCTCACTGGGTGTTTTGTACCATCGCGCTCTTGCATTAGAACTGCACCTATACCTACATCTGAGGCGTCTGCTGCCAGAATATAAGGCTTATCAGGATCTGGAAGACTCAAGATAGGTTCCGACTCAAGACGTGCCTTCAGAGTCCTGAAGGACTGCTCCTGTGCAGCACCCCATAGTACAAGATTGGGTGCGCCTTTCCTAGTCAAGTCAGTCAATGGGGCAGCAATGGCTGCAAAATTAGGTACAAATCTTCGATAATAGCTCAACAGTCCAATGAATGATCGTACCTCTTTCTTACTCACCGGTCTTTCAGCATGAACTATCTGTTCCACCTTGCCTGGCCGTGGTTTGAGGACTCCATCTCCAACAACATGACCTAGAAACTCGAGAGTTTTACAACCAAAGTAACACTTTGTGGGTCGTGCTGTTAATCCGGCGTCCTGTAATCTTTGGAGAACTTCCCTCAGCACCTGTAGATGTCCAACCCATGAATCTGTATAAATCAACACATCATCAATGTAGTTAATTACATGTTCTTGTCCCTGTAATAACTTCCTCATCATTCTGGAGAAAAGTGCTGGAGCATTTATCATGCCGAATGGCAACACTCGAAACTGGTATAAGCCCTCGGCCGTTACAAACGCAGTCTTCTTTTTGTCATCTTCCGCAATAGGTACCTGCCAATATCCTTTGGACAAATCTAATTTAGAAAAGAATTTTCCTTTTCCCAGTCTCGCCATCAAGTCATCTGCATTTGGGATGGGCTCCGGATCGAAAACCGTGATGCTGTTTATTTTCCTGTAATCAATACAGAAACGGTTAGTGCCATCAGGCTTCCTTACTAGGACTATAGGGGATGCGTAGGGCGACTCGGAGTGTTCTATGACACCTAATTTCAGCATCGAGTCTACCTCTTTCCTGATGACTTCACGTGTAGCCTGTGGTGTTGGATAGGGTCTTGACCTAATAGGAATGTCAGTTGTGAGATGAATTGTATGTTCGATAATATCAGTTTTGCCTGGCATATCAGTAAGAACATTTGAATACTGCTCCAGAATTCTACCAACCTCTGCCCTCTGAGCATCATCCAAGTTGTCTCCAAGATGAACATCTGTGATGTTTTCTTTTGCCTCCACTGGTGGGAGAACAACTTCATCCAACCCATCGTCATCATCCGGATCTTCAACAACAAACCCAACTCCTGTCATACCCAATGCCTCTGCTGGACAGACTTCCTCAGGCCTACCTCGTTCTACATACAGCTTTAGCAGGTTAGCATGATAGGTTCGTTCTTTCTCTCCTACCTGAATCACGTAGTCGTGCTTTGCAACTTGTCTCATCACAGGATAAGGACCTGTCCACTGCATCAAGAGCTTATTGTGATCAGTTGGTCTAAGAATTAAAACCTTGTTTCCTACTCGAAATCTCCTATCACTGGCCTTGGCATTGTAGTATTTTTGGTATCGTTTAGATGCTTTCGCCAACTCATCTCGTGCTAGCTCACAAGTGGACTGCAACCTTTCACGCAGATCAACAACATACTGGTAGGTGGTTTTGACATCCTCGTCAACTGTGTCCTCTGACCAGATATCTTGAAGGATGGAGAGAGGTCCCTTCACTGGCCTACCATACATCAGCTCGAACGGAGAAAATCCCAAGCTCTCCTGAGGAGCCTCACGGTAGGCAAACAAGAGTGCTGGAAGAAACCTGTCCCAATCTTTAGGTCTTTCAGCGCACATTCTGCGCAGCATCTTTTTCAAGGTAGCATTGAATCGCTCCACTAAGCCATTGCAAATGGGATGGTAGGGGGTCGTAGTAAGCTGTCTAATCATCAGTAGTCTTCCAACTTCTCTCATTACCTCAGATGTAAACTGGGTTCCCATATCTGTCAGCACTTCTTGAGGAATCCCTAACCGCGAGTAGACTTCAAGCAAAGCTTCAGCAACTCTCTCCGCCTCTATCCGAGGAAGAGCCACAGCCTCAGGGTAGCGCGTTGCGTAGTCGACAACTACCAAGATGTATCTGTTACCCCGGTCGGTTATGGGATGGATGGGGCCCACCAAATCAACAGCAATACGCTTGAAGGGTGTATCGATTAGTGGCATCTCCCCCAATGACACTCTACCAACCCTTCCCTTGGACACCGTCCGCTGACAAATGTCGCAGGACCTGCAGTACCTCTGCACATCTCCAGAAACACCTGGCCAATAGAAACTGAGGCATAGTTTGTCAGTTGTCTTCTTTACACCTAGATGACCAGCCAGTGGAGAGTCATGAGCAAGCTTCAACACCTCATCCCTATACTTCTGAGGGACCACCAGCTGTTTAATAATTCTGCCTTTGTCCACTTTGGGGGACTGAAACTCTCTGAACAACAGACCTCGATACTTGACATATTTCGAAACATTAGCCTTACCCGTCACACGTGGTGGATCTTGGTCAGCAACATGTTTCCACAACTTTGCCAAAGTAGGGTCCTGTTGTTGTGCCCTCAAAATCTCCTCCTTGGACACTGTTTCTCCATCGGTCTCCTTAACGAGTAGTGGTTGAAAAGCCCTGTCTTTCCGAACCTTCATCCCACGGGTTTCTACTGCTCCACCTGGAGTCTCAACGGTCTCGGTCAGCGGTGTCTCCGCGGTCACTGTCTGTGCTGGAGGAGGTTGCCATGACTCATCTGGATTCTGCGGATCTCTAGCTCCTGTGACATTTCCAATAATCAAATCATATAAAGGATTATCCATGCATAAGGCCTCAACATGACCACTGAAAAAAGGAGAGTTCACATCTATTTGGGCAACTGGCACTCGCCGGACTGTTCCATCTAAAAGGATACACGGTTGAATGCGCCCTGTCAAGTTGTCATCTCGTACTACATCTCGGCGGACAACAACAGTACTACACCCTGTATCCCTGAGGACTGTTACAGGTAACTCACCAACAAGCCCTTTCCTCACCGGCATAGAAGGCTCAATGGTGCACGCAGCACTGATAAATGGAAACGCCTTGCCGTTAGTCTGTAGAACTTCTATCTTCTCAATCTCCTCTGACTGACTTGCCGTCGCGTTCAGACAGGCTGCTCCAGTCTGGGTTGATTCCTTGGCCTCTGTATCTACCTTCAGACCTGCAACCTTATTGGACTTGTTCGACTGTTGGGAATTATTTGGATTTGACTTACAGTGCTGAGCAATATGGCCCATTTTATTACATTTGTAACATCGTCTACTAGAGTGTGGGTTGTCATGTGGATTGGTTTGACTCTTATGACCCGAGTACCTACCTCCCGTCTGGGTTTGACCCTTAGGGGTGTATGGCTTTGCTCTCATGTCAGGTTTTCTCTGTAACCAATCATGTGCCTCTAGGTAGTGATCAGCGATACTCGTCAATTCAGCAAGGTCCTTCGGCTTTCGTTCTTTCACGTAGAGTGCGAGGTCTTTGTCCGCTACTTCGAGGACCTGCTCAGAAACAAAAAGATCTACAACTTTATTATACGATTTTTCTGTCTTCCCTAATTCAACCCACCTTTCCACATATCCTTTCAACCGATCTGCGAATTGAGCATATCGCTCACCCACTTCCCGTTTTGACGTTCTAAATTTCAGCCGGAAGCCTTCCTCTGTAAGTCTGAAACGATTAAGAAGTGCGGTTTTTACTTCAGAGAAGTCCTTAGCCTTTTCTGCTGGTAATCGTGAAAATACTTCTAAAGCTTTGCCTTTAAGAAGGGCACTAAGAGACAGGCTCCACTCATCTTCAGGCCAACCGTTCAGTTCCGCAAACTGTTCATATCGTCTGAGGTAGGCATCTATGTCATCTGTCTGATCATTAAAACAAGGAAGTTTGGGGGGTTTCGCCGAGCTCCGAGTGTACATCAATGTACTCGAGGCTCCAGGAGCAGGGTTAACAGGAGGTACATGTTCCTGCGCAATCCGCAGTTCATACGCCTTCATTTCACGTTCGTGGTCTCTTACCTTTTGTTTCTCCTCACGTTCAATTCTGCGTTCTTCCCTGTCGTAGTGATCCTGCTGTTTCTTTTCAAGCAATTGCTCTCGCTCACGAGCAAACTCAATCAGCTCTAACCCTTCCAGACCTATCTCCTGTCCTAATTTCAAAAAATCCTCAAACTCCATGTTAATGGTCAACTGAGTGATTAAAAGTACAACAATACACAAGTTATTCAACATTGGACACAATATATAAGCACATGTACTTTGACGCATGCAACTTTACAGCGATGAAGCAGCAATCGCGAATCGACCTTATCGCAGAGATCTGCAATGCAACACCGGCACCGAACAGCAATTTAGAGTGAGAATGTCAATGGTAAAAAAGTCACTTCTGACAACAGGAACAACTGTCCTTTTGCTTGAATAATTCAACAATTTCGCGCAATCACACTATGTAAGGGAAGCAAAGGGGGAGGGACATAGGTTTCTATTAGAGACAGACCCTTTCAATAACCCATGCAAAGAGTCTCTAAACTCAACTTGAACCTACGCAATTTACAAGTGTATTAACCTGGTTAAACCTTACCGTCCACTTACATCAATCAACAAATCCACTACATCAAAAGAAATTTTCGCTTCCCGGACGGGCCCCCATTTGTCACAACATGGGTCCGTCTTTCCCATGGAGGACTGCAGCGGTAAAAGTTGAGAGACGCGTGCACTTAGTAAGGAAAAACTCAGGAGGGCGAAAATTGTGTTCAGAAAATAAACTCTTAATTTAATTAAGTACCAAATCTATCTTATCCCCAAAAGTAAGATAAACAAGAGAATAAATAAATATATATATATATATACAACTGCTGTCTAAAGGGGCCAAGATATTGTAATTCTACGGTACCGGTACCAGGTTTCAGGGATTAGCCCACCACTGCATAGGAATATGCTCAGCAGCAGACAAGTGTCCGAGTTCAACAGGGACTTGGCGGTTGTTCCACGGCCACTACTGTAGGGAAGATATGGCCTGGCTCTGCAGCAGATTCCCCGGTAAGTAGTCTCTCTGGTCTCCCCAGCTACCGTCGGCCTGACACGCCTGAGGTAGGTACACGGCTGGTAGGTACTCGTAGGCAGCGGGCCCCAACTCATCAGTCCACACAGGACTCAGCTTTGTGTACAACTGTACACGGCGGACTCTCCCTACTCAGGAGTAGACTCGTCGTCCACCTCACACCAAATCCACTCAGGATTATTTTAAGCTTTAAATGGCGGTCCACTAAGGACAAACAACCCAGCCTCATGTAGTACCCACGGGGGGGAAAGCCCTTTAGAAAAAGATCAAATATTGTGGATACTGACAGTATTCAAAAAAATTCTAGCTTTTAGTTAACACTTGAATAATCTCAAAATTCACCGTCAAGTTTAACCTGGATATGATAATCAATCCATAATTTCCTTGGCATGAAAATTACCCTGAATCAAACCTACTCTCTCAATTATAATTTTAAGAAACATCCAATAATTTAAGTAACCAGTATGAAGAGAAAATAACCCCACGCCTGTAAAATTCATCCCAAAATCCTTATCTTGGAATATGTTCTTCCACTAAAAGAGAAAAGAAACCACTTACAGTTATGGTATACTGGCTTAAATCATGGGCCACTCCCTGGTACACACAGTACCAATGTAAAGTACACTCCACACAGGAGGTGACTGCTCACAGTGCAAGCTAGTAAGGCAGTGACTTGGGGGATGCACATGGCATCTCAGTGTTAAACAAAATCACTGAAGCAAAACCTAATTTGCCTAATGCTGATTTCCATGTGAAAGATAAACTCAGATACTCCCTGGGTCAACCTCATTGCTAAAGAGGGGGATTTAAACACAGTGCAAGGTACATGTGAGTCAAAGAATAATAAATTTAATATTTTTAAGAACACATTGTGACAAAAGGTTACCTTGCCGATTTAAACTAAAATTAAACCTTTAAACCACTTGATACCTGGTTTGGTGTCGGCCACATGGTAGTAGCAAGTTTCCACTTCCTGGAACTGATCGGTCCTCATAAGGTGTTTCTTTACATTTTCTTGCTGTGCTACTTTGCACAGTACTGCTACTGTAAAGCTGGGTAACTCCAGTTTTGTATTGATATCAATTACAGTTGCCCAGAAACCATCCTGAGAAACCTCGTCCCAGCTCTGTGGAGAGATTGTAGATGTATTTAAAACAATATCTGTTTTTTTCAAGTTATCTCAATAAATGTTTACCTTAGATGAGCTAGGTGACCCCCTTCTCTAATAAAGGCGGCTTATTCCTGATCAGTTTTTGTAATAATACTTGAAAACGGAAACCAAAAGGCCTAATGTCTCTCCAACAATCATCCTGTACTTACGTAAAATATCATGTGATTTGTGCCAATCTGAGTGGTTGTGCAAGAGATCGCCGTTACTTAAAATATCCATACACTAGCTATAGTTTTTTTGTTTTACTCAAGTCAAGCGTATAATTGAGACCAAAGGGCATAAATGGATTTTAAGAATTTCAGTCAATAATGAGATAAATACCATTACAATAATAAGCCATATTTCCAGTTATTGAATATTTAACGCCTCCATCCGGGTTATTTTGTACTACTCTGATTCGCAGTTGTTTTGTCCTGCATAAACACAGCTAAACTAGCTGGAGGTGAAATTCGGAAGTCCACAGAGTCGGTAATTTCGTCTCCAGCTGGTAATTTCGTTTTGGAAACTTAACTTTTATCCAGTATCTCTGCACTTCAATCGTTCGTGAAGAGAACAGTGCATGTGTACACGTATGCGATTTGGGAGGTCTTTCCATTAGTTAGCCCTATTGAAATAGTACTGTATTGGTGTATTAATATCTTTCATTTACCTTTGGCAAGTCAAGCACTGTCAACTGGAAACCTGGAAAATCTCCACAGAGTTCTGTAATGGAGTTGGCTTTTATGTTGCTGACGTCCATTGTCAAATGGAAGCCAACAACTCTGTTGACACCCTGGAAAGGCGCCTCCGTTAAAAAGGTGCCCTCTTCTGTTGACAACTTGGCCTTCTTGCTGAGCCCCCGGCAGAACTGGCGCAGACTATCGCTCACTTCCTTCCCCTTAAGACCTTTGGTGTATTGGAACAAGACTTCCCGAGTGGTGTGCTCTGGGAATTTTGTCTCCAGCTCCTCCCAGGATCTTGCATCTAGAAGAAATATCATCTGTCGCTGGACACGCTGCAGCTTCTGAAGGATCACTCCTTCTCGCTGAAGTGTGCCCAGGTTGATTTCCTTCTTCTCCAGTTGTGTAAGAAGGGTGGAGAGAGCAGACGCAGGAAGGGACAGGAAAGGGCGAAACACATAAGGCTTGATGTCCAGCTCGCCTGTTGCTCTCTCCTTCTTCCGCAAGGCCTGGTCTTTATAAAAGAGATGTTTTAAAAATCAGCATTGCAGACATATCTTGACATATAGGTTGTGAGGTTACTATCATTTCAAATTATAAGACCTCGTCTGTTTTCCTTTTTAACTGTAAAAATGACGTTTTTCTGATCACTTTTACGGTATACTCGGCCAACGTTGGTGCAGAAATAGCACCTTTGATAGTTTTCAACTTTGCCTCGTTTAGTCGGCTTGCACTCTGGGTGTAATTACTAACAATATTTGACAGCAAAATGTATGAACAAGACCCTACCTGTATTAACACTTTTTACTGTTCCCTGTCATCCTTGGAAATAAAACCTTGATAATATGCTTTAAATTGATAATTTTGTGACATCTACACCCGTTTCGATTGTGATTCTATAAATAAAACGTAATTTTAATCTACCTTTCAATTCTCCTTTCTCGTACTTGCTTAACACTCGCATTAGGCTTTGGTAGAGGGTCTCTTCCTGAGCAGCCATGTGAATCAGGACACGCATGAAATGTCCACTCATATCCTGTTATGTTCATCGTACAAAAATAAAAAAATACATGTAATTACCACCTCGGTCATTCTGTGCCATGGATGTTGATTGTTGATAATATTAACAGCCTCATCCCAAGGGTCATTCTTTTTGGGGTATATGGACAATCGTAGCACCTTATACTTCGTAAGAAAATTATTTACAGGAATTGCATTTTAATGGCATTAAAACATGTAATAGGCTACCTCATGCAGAATGGCCGAACATTTTCGTTTCCATGCATTGTCCTTGCTTGTTGTCTGCTCCTGCATCATTAACCTGCACATCTGAAGCTAGAGGAAATTTTTAAGTGCATGCAATTAAAATTCAGTAACAATATTTAATCTTTATAGCTGGATAAAATGTATGTGGAAATTTACTGGCATCACAATGAGGGCCCCGCTCATCATGCAGAGAAATTGTTTTTCTTTTCAGATTTTGACAGTATGTGTAATTATCGCTCCAGTTCGTAATGAAATCGATTTTTGAAAACTGTTTTACAACCGGAATGAAGAAAAATGAAACATAATAATTTCGGTTGCGTTGCTATTAACGAAAATGCACTCTGAACTCACATGGCTCTTCAAAACAAATGAATGGGTGCTTCTACTCAAAGCAGAAGTTGAAAAGTGAGAAATTACCTTGTCCTTGAAGGTCATTTCATGGCGATACCTTCCAATTACATTGTGGGTATTCGCCAAATACAAAAGGGCTTCGTTCGATATGGCCCCATAATAAACGGAGCACCATCTGCTTTTATACAGCTCCCTCTCTGGATACAAGTCATGCAGTGCTTTAGTAGCGAGAAAATTGTGCTGCCCACCAATGACCCCGTACTTGAAGCCATTCGCCTGAGAAGTAAACGTAACACAAACATTAACAGATTATTTCAGGGTTTACGCCGTTTTTCCAAACCTCTGCTCTTATCCATTTTAATTAAGCTCCACTTGGCCATACAGGAATAAGTTATTATCCCATCAAATAGTGATGGACATTGTTGAACGAAATTCCAACATTCAAAAATCTTCCGTTATTTTTATAAAGTGCCAGTCAAACCCACATCGGATGGACTTCCCGGCATTTGCATTGATTCGATTTTCATGAGACTGTTTTATGCTGGTTTTCAAAAATTCTTAACTACGTGCGATGTATTTGTTTGTGTAATTTTTAGTCTCTACTTATAGCAAGAGACAGCCGAAACAGATGAAAACAACAAGCATGGCATGTAGATTCTTTGTTTTCTTTATCGCGTATGACCCAATTCTTGGTCCAGCTCTAGTCAGTTTTGTACTGTTCTTTTTTCACCTTCCGCATATAGGTCTTTTATGTAGGATTTGGCTTTATAAGGTTTGTAACCAATACTCTTTCCTTTAAGTTCCAAATAACTGCAACTGGATGTCTTAGGCTGTAACATATCGACGATTTATGTCATTGTGTAATTTATACTTAGTGAGTGCCAATCTTGCGAAGATGTACTTGCAAATAATTTCAAACTTACAAATTGTGTGTTTAATCCAGTTTTCCTTTTGGGGTAGAGAGGCATTTAAATTATTCTCAGAACGTATACGGTGGTTGGAAAAAAAACTGTTGTAAGCTTACATTTTCCTCCTTAAACATGTCAGGACTCGGGAGTGTCTTGGTAACGACACATAGTGGTTGATATGTTGAATCAAGAGGAAACTTTTCCATCTGTGTTTGGAGCCCAGCTACGAACTCTTTGTCAACGGGACGGATTTGCTTTCCCAGCTCGAGGTTTTTCAAGTAGATCTTCACATGACCTATGAATAAGTTTTAAAAAGACGAAATTCGGTAAATGACAATATACCGAAGTGTGGGTAACCAGTCAATTGTTCAACGTACATTATTCCAATTACATTTATTAAAGTGACTTACAGCCCAACCTTCCAGACTGAAACAACATTTGTGCGTCTTATCCTCATTGGAAAACGGAGGGATCTCTTCTTCCTAATTTGCCAGGTCGGGTTCCGTAGTTATTTGAATTATAAAGCTCTACACACGGCTGTTAATTTCCTGAATTCATTCTAAACTGGAAACTTGGAGGTGGTGTATATGCCGGAAATTAAACTTTTACAAAAACTTTAAAACTATAACAAAATAAATAGTTTCTTACAATAATTAGCTATAATTATTTTAACATGAATGTTGTATTTTCAACTAGTGAATATTTCCATGTGTCTGTTCCTGGAATCGGCATTTAAACTGCATTGGTACTTCAAACACAATTAACACTCACCAAGATGTGCATTTTGTACTTCTTGTTTGTACTGGATGGAAAGCGAAGGGGGTACAGCTGCCTGTGCTGATGTGGAGTAGTTTCTATTCAGCAGAGGTGGGACGTTGATTGTGTTGTCTAGTTTCCTTCTCTTCTTTGAAATAGCAGAATCGTCCGTTTGTACATCACCAATACTAGGGTGCAAATTGGAACAACAGTAAGGGACAAACATTACTAGTGTCGTTAATCGGATTATCCAGTTTTAAAAGTAGTTAGCAAAATATAATGCAAGGTGAATAGGCCGATGATGTAACAAACTTCTTCATGTTTTGACAATGTCAACTCGATGAAATGAAGATTAGTCACATAAATGATATGTACGTGTATACCTTTAGGCAAACTAATTACTCTGTTATGGAGATTCGATTTGACTGGCATTGAATAAAACATTATTTCATATTCATGTTGTTAAGCCGTCCATAACGATTTTTGGATTGCGTATATTGACCAGGTTTCTTGTATTATTCCCTGCTCGTAAAATTACTTTGTTGGTGTCAAAATGAACTCAAAGCGTTTCTCTAAAACTCCAAAAGGGCTCAGCACAGCGCATTAAAAAGTACACTGCGATGTTATCGGAAAATACGTCGGGGCAGATTTTGACCCGGCGTCTTGAGCGTTAGTGAGATCATGTCTCAGATGTTTCTTACATTGAACATCATTCATTAAACATTAATGGGATTTCTTTTACCGAACAAAACGATACCAAGCTAGTGTCAACACGTGACATCAATTCTGTAAATTTGAAATTGCATCCGTCGTTATCATAATACTTAAATAAAAAGTGGGCGCAAACGTCTCAGCTTCTGAAATTGTTCTATTCTTAAGTCTAAAGAAACATTAATTCACTTCTCTATCGAAGTTTCTTGTTTAAGTAATAATTGTATTGTCGTTTTCACTCACAAACCTTTCAACAAGATTTGACCATGATAATGTTACATCATCCCGTGGTCATAAAAATGTATAAAAAGTATACAAATTTTCTAAAAGTCAAAGCAGAAAATGTGAATAATATCAACCAAACGGACAAGACCACAACTGGACTTCTGTCTTGTAAAGCTGTACGTACCTGTCCTGCGTGACAGTATGTAGATCCTCGTCGTCAAGGCTTGATGACATTGTGGCCGAATCGTCTCCTGTTGGCGAGCTGTCGTCATCATCTATCTCAGTTGACGGGCCTGGGATATTACTATTAAACCTCTCAACAATATCGAGGGTTGGATATAGTGATTCCCTCGATGGCCTCAGATTTCGACAAAAGTCATTAATCTGCCAGAGGAAATTTCTTGTAGGTAGGACCTTTGGATTCCCCTCGTAGAATATAATCTGTTATGGGCGAACAAAACAAATATTGGTTTTGCTTTAGTACAAGAAGGAAAACTGTCAGTGACGGATTGGTTGCAAATGCACTATTTGGAAACATACCCTTTAAATTCCTTTTGGAGGGCTTCAAAGAACTTATTCCCCTCAAGACGGTTGCGAATTTGGGGTCAAGAAGAAACACTCCTTTCCAACGGCCCCCGTGTGGTCCCTTGTTAACTGATACAGGCCTTAGGCCCACCGCCAATAAAGGTAGAACCATCGTCGGCCAGTACGGTCTGACAGTGGTGTGACAGTTACAGTTCTTTGCTTAATTTAGGATCTGAGTAGATTCTCGGTACTTCTCTGCCAGTTTAATCTAGTCTTTCGACGAATGATATTCATTCAAGTCCAAACAACGAGTGACGGCAACTAGTCAGTCTTTGTTCGCTTTTCGAAAACATTGCTAATCGAGTTGACTTCGCTAGATGTGGCTGCAAAATTTACCCCTAGCTGATTTCAACTATTGTCTTCGTAATGGATAGGAATCTTAGCATACCCCCTTCCCCCCTCAAAAAAAAAAAAAAAACAATTTGAAAGCAGTAATTACATGTGTATCCTCTGCTCTCGGAAACCACATCCGTATTATAGCCTCAAACTACTTTATTCTGGTCAGTAGTATTTCCAAGAGTCAGGTAACCCGCGCCTTCCGGCAGAACAAGGTCGAGCGGGCCCTGTCGGGCCATTAATCATTGATGGCCAACCTCATGCAGGTCGCGTTAAGTGATCCAACATCCCTGGTTTGTACGTGACGAGGTTCTGTTCGTAGAATGCCGGATTTCTAACAATATCCAGTCTTCCAGAATTCTTGCCACCTCGCGAGATGACAAAAATACCCCGTTCCTATGGGTAGGGTATTCGACAGCTGTCATAAATGGGCGTTAGGAGGATATATATGCATTTTGTACACGTGTTACAGGGCCTGGGCTTATAATAGAAACCGATTTACCCACCCGGAGAAAAATTACTTACAAACACAAACATTCGAAATGGTGCTCATCCGAATCTTGTCGGGAAACGGTCTTTAACAGACGAAGAACAATTACATTTTCCCCGGGTACATTACATTACGATATTGCTGCTACACGTAATACTAATTATTAGGCCTACTACATATACCCTGCTTTTTAACATAAATTCACAAATTTTGGTGAAATTTGCGGTTTTACAGATTTGTCACCCATGACAGCTATTTGGATAAATTCTGCTGAAAATTAAGCAAAGTTTACCTCATAGTAACAGTTGTGTGGATAGGCCTTAGTGATGAAGTTTCAACTTCTGTGGCACGAGAAATGCCGAGAAGCAGCAGTCGATGTTTTGAAAATCGGGTCTCAACGACCGGAGACAAAACAACAATGAATGTCTTGTAAATATTTTCATCATGTTCATTTAATAGAACCAAAAGCAGACCTGAAATAAGCTTGAGCTGTAGCAATATCATTTTGCAATGTTCGAAGGTTTCGCTGATCACAGCGATCGGAAACATGCTTCGCGGTAATGAAAAGCTATAGCGTTTCGCAGATTTTAGCGACCAGATAGGTAGTGCCTTGCGAATCGCTACGTGGAAAATAGTTTGGAAATGATTGATTGTAAGTACAGTACGTTTTCACGATGTTCATGGATCTCCAGGACCAGTATGCCTACCAGGGAATAATTTAATAGCACCCCCCCCAAAAAAAAGGTGTGGGGGGGGGGTTACCGTTCAATTCACAATTTACAGTGGGGGTTCGACGCCCGCCTCGCTCCCACGTTCTGGGGTTAACCATTCCCCTAAAAACTATGGACTTTATAGGCCATAGCGCACACCATTGCATGTGACATGACAAGGAGCCCGTTAATCAACTTGCAGAAACTTCTGTAGAGTGAAAACATTTTGCAGCTGACAATGGAGTTACACAGTAAAGAGTCCCCGCATCCTTTTACTGCGAAATGAACTGTTTGAAGGAAAATGAAATTCCAAGTCTAACTAAATATGAGATTTGCATAGCAGGCTGTTAGTGTTACCTGATTATGCGACGATTTTATGCTACTTCTTACATGTCTTACCATTTGACCACCATGGTAATACAATAACGGCAATTATAACTTAATGAGCATGATGACCGGAGGTAGGCCTACAAAAGAAGATTTTGCCCGAACTTCACAAATGATTGGACTTACCTTGATCATGTCTTCGTTTTGCTCGGACTTGCCCGACTGGCCAGAGTCAGCCGGCGATGAAGATGGCTTGTAGACTTCTAACTTTTTCACAGCTCCGTACGGCATCTTGTTGCTCTGAAGGATGGGTTTTGCATCCTCTCCCAATCTGGAGTTAGAGCACATTACGAATGCTCTGCCATTCTTCATTTCGAACCACCACTGTTTCTGGCGAGGCATCCTTTTCCCCTCTTGTACAGTTGACAATGAACAAACTCCTCGTTTATAGCAAATACTTTCGACAAACTTTAGCCGTGGCAGGCAGTTAAAATGAGAGAGTGAACTGAGGCTGACTGCTTTTAAGTGTAGACGTGGCACTTCCTTTTTTTACAGCAGCAAGTTGTAATTTGGCACCCACTGTTACGCAATTTGGTATGCAAGTTGTAAATTAGCGCTTCCTCTTCATGTTTGCATTCCCACCTCTGTCCATCGTGCGTCCGTTCAGTACATGTACTCCTTCATGATCTGCACTTGCAGTTGTAGTTATTAATTTTTGTTTCGCGTAATGAAGTTACTTCAAGTTGCCTTATGTTTATACAAATACACTTTAACCTTTAACCACATAATTTCTATTTAAAAAAAATTAGTTTGGATACGTTACTCATTACAGTAGTATGCAATAATCATCTGTTACTTCGGTACAGAAGTTGACAGAAATGGAAACAAAACGGATTTCTTAAAGCTATAGGCCAACATTAAAATTCCCCTCTATAATCATTGATTTTCTGCAAAAATTTTCGATCAAGGAAATTCCTTGGTCTTCCACATGCCGGTTACGAACAAATGGGCCTTGTATCAAGATTGTTAGGTTTTTCAACCGTCCAATGGGGGGTATTTTAAAACCCACCACAAAACCTGGCAGTTTCCAGCGTGCACCCTCCCCGTTTCCGCTGGCCGCTTCCATGCCCGTTTCCTGGGTACTTAAATGCACCCCTCTTTTACAGCGTTTACTACACCCCCCCCCGGTAACTGGATGGGAAACCTTTGGGTCGTTTACTACGTTTCCGCAATATCGGAATCGCGGCCGAAATTACTAGCCGGCGCAATTGATCCATGCACCGGGTACTTTCTTGTTAATTAGGATGGTGTATGAAACATTGGAAATCAAAATTTGTCTGGATTATTTGCAAGGATAAACCTGGTGTGGGGGCACGGTGTATTTATTGACAGGATTTTCATGAGAATAGATTTAAGAACCAAAACATGATTAAATGGAAGGACACAGAGCCAATCATTGAGGCATCTTATTCCCACGATGTTTTATTTTATTTTTTAAGTCCAGTTACCTCCAATCATCTCATAAGCAACCGAACCTGCCAAACTGCACAAACTTTAATAAAAAGCCTTTCCAAAATTTCGTTTAACTTTGTGGGTTGTTTTGTTTTGTTTCATTCATTGACAATGGTACTAATGCATCATATTCAGTCTAAAAATTTATTTGTAGTTATTTATATTTGCGCGTCTTAACCCTCAGAAAGCCAGGGATAGAATCCACCCACCCCCCACTTTTTATATTTGCTGATAGCATCTCCAAGATTAATTTCTGCGTGCTAATAGTTTAGGATATTTTTTCCAATGTATTAGCCTCATTTTGACCCCAAATTTATGAAAATTTGACGTGTACTCAGGAGGCAGGGTGAACATTGACTTTGTACACACCCATTGACTTTGAACCCACATCGTACAAAGGGCATATCGTGAATAATTAATGAGTCATATTTATGCAAAACCTCAATCAATTTACATATAATTTCATACAGACGATTAGTATGTATGCCTCTATGACACTGACACATTTCATTGAAATACCCAGTGGGCACACGACGCGTGAAAGACGTCTTTTTGTGGTCGTTATGTGGTCGTGTGTCGTAAAGTGGTCGTGACAAAAAAACGACGTCTTAAAGACGTCTTTCATCCTCGGTTAGAAACATTGCTTCAGCAACCATGACCACAAAAAAACATGACGTCTTTAAGACGTCGTTTTGCAGTCGTTATCAAATCATCGGTACCACACATACAGTGAAAGGAGAAAACGACGTCTTAACGACGTCTTTTTTTCTCTCTGTTTGAATTGTTTTCTTCAACAAGCAATACATGAAACACACGACGTCTTTACGACGTCATTTTACAGTCGTTATCAAATCGTCAACATACAACAGAAAAAGATTTAGATAACTTTATGAAGATTTTGCACGGTGACTTTTGGTTTGTCTCGGATTTTGCCGGTTCTCACTCGGTTTCACTGCGGAAGGTCCGACAGAGCAATGGCATACAGTGTATTGCGAAATCCCGCCTGCGGCCGCAGGTGACTGTTCTGTTTGACTGTTCTCATCTATTCGTGAAGAGGGATGTGTGGGATAGCAATAGTGCGAACGTCCTTACAGGGAAATTTTCACACTAGAGGAATTGCGAGTGTGGTTTAGTACACCTGCTTGTGATTTATTATTATTTGCAGTGGAACTGACCCTCAACCCCCTCGTCTGATTTAAAATAACACGACATTAAAATACCCCTACATTTAGAATGGATGAGGCTATTTTCTTTCATTGCCTGCTTGCTCGCAAGCAACGACTGGCTTCGAGCGTGTGCACCGCCCAACTATAGTGGCTCTGGCTTAGTCTTAGCTGGTTCCAGCCTTCCGAGGAGACTCTGAGCATGCCGACTGGAACCAGCGATGGCAAAGACTGAGGTCATGTCCAAAAGTCAAAACGGGCTTCCAGAACTACGGTTAGGTCTATTGACTTTGGCGTCTACACGTATTTCAAATGGAATAAAGATCTTCAGGTCAGGGAACCAGACTACTTCATAATTTTGAATTAAGAGAGCTCGAGTACATGTACATGTACGAGTATCGCTGCAAGCAGCTTGTCCGTTTAAAGAAGAGAAAGGCAGGTTAGGCCCTTCCTTAAAAGGTAAGTGCTTATAAACTGTAATTCTGTTACGTATGGGCATTGTTGGTGAAGCAGAGGTCAGGCTTAAACGCAATAATTTTAATCCTCAACAGTCAACCGGGTTGGCCACGGTTGTTTCCTACCTCCATGGGTGGACCACAGACAGTGTTTATTCGTAGTCGTACGTAGACTCGCAGTCGTAGTGCAGTAAGGAGCATCTGGGCTTGCCACAGTGCCCATACTTCAGCGTCATCAAATATGGCAAATACTAACAGTGTCAATAAGTCTAATTTACCCTTTTAAGATTAAATGTTATACCATTGTATTGGTGAGACTAAACTGTGAAAATGTAATGGCAGTACATTTATGTGATGCAATGTACAATATTGGCCACTCGATGTAGACATGCTCGAGACAGTTGGTGGCAGAAAAATTCTTTTTCATTCTCAATCACAATGAACATGCGCACTTCAGCTCAGACGTGGAGTAAACTATGGTAGAGGACCGGTTTATTTACTGCCACCAAAGTCCTTAAAGTTTTTACAAAAATAAATTGTCTTATTTGTCTAACATTTGCAGGAAGTGTTGCATCACGCGGCACAACAGTGTCTGCAGTAAGACAACGAATAGCGAAGTACTTAAAGCTTAGTATTCCTACCAGAGACAAACCAAGAGCCATGAGTAATTCAGCAGGCATGCCCACCGGATAACTGTGCGACCAGTCTAGTGCATCAGATGACCTGTTTCCTGGCTGTTTCATATATTTCGGTGATATTTAACTAATGAGCATAAAGCCTATTTTTGTATTGGTCTTATTTGAAACTTTAAACCTTTTGTTGTTCAAGTAAAATATGAACATTGTTTCTTCAGGTTTATTTCCTCAGGTTAAAGCAATGAAGGCTGTTTAAAGTACGGTTATAACAAAATTACACGTCTGATCGGTTTTTTTTGGGGGGGGGGCATGGGTAAAATTGTTTGCAGGATTAAAACACGTACAGTAATTTAAATTGTAACTGACGAGATCATCCTGTTCCAGGATAGTCTGTTTTCTAAAAATTTGACAAACCACTGCATGAGACAAAATTTTGTCCAAAAAGTGTTCAATATTTCCATTTTTTTAAATTCTAAGCCAACTCGATTTGAATTGTCTTATTAGTACAAGCATACATCTTTTCATCAACTGATGTCTGTTTTTCTACCTCTCATAAATGCCATTACATGTACATCTAAAACGTATTTTACTAAGTCTTGCCTGGTTGGAAATGTTTTGTTCTGCCAAATATTCAGTTACATGGCTTACACTACATGTACATGTACTGTGTGCTTAATGTTTCCCATTCTTGCCTTGTCCGTAAAAGTAAAACCTTTTAACTGCTTTTATCCAGGAAGTGTAAACACAAGTGTACCTTGTTTCATCGTCACTTTGATCGTGCTGGGTGCAATTGTAATGGTCCGTCCAAAGCCATTGAATTTACCAGAAATATTATTGGTACATAATATTTGTGTAGACCATCATTTTCAGCAAAGTGTGCTAACAGGTTATTATAATATGAAGAATCAGAGTTAAATAAAAAAAATTGTTTAGTTGTAAACAGTCGCTTCAGTCAAAATTTATTTTATAGCCAGGCAGCGTGTTAAGGCATGTGAACTTCTTTTTATCATAAAAAAGTAAAAAAAAATGACTCGTTCAATGCAGATGTCTTTTTTCCTTGATATTTGATGGATAAAAGACGTCTTAATGCTGACGTCTTTTACTGCTCAATATGCTGACGTCTTTTATTAGTCGCAATGTTGACGTCTTTTATTAGTCGCAATGTTGACGTCTTTTACCGGTCTCAATGTTGACGTCTTTTATTAGTCTCAATGTTGACGTCTTTTATTAGTCTCGATGTTGACGTCTTTTGTTAGTCGCGATGTTGACGTCTTTTACTCGTCATAACGCTGACGTCTTTTTCTAGTCGGACAACTGACGTCGTTTACTTGTCAGGATGCTGACGTCTTTTGGCTTTGCATATACGACTCAAAAAAGACATAAATAAGACGTCAATATTAGACGTCTTTAAGACGTCATAACGACGTCTCGTGCCCACTGGGTACATCATCGTATGGCCCAGCTGAAAACTCGAGGTCATCCGGTGGCTTTAACAAACTTCAGCCCCCCCCCCCAACTCACACAGACACAAGTGTGTAAACGCCTTTAATCGAGCACCTCCTCTTTTACTTTATCGGAAGACCTCCCATATGTTTTGTACACGTTTTCCAACCGGGGACCCTATTTGTCCTCTATGAGTGTCTATTGTTATAGGTCAACGACTGAAGGCGTTTACACTCTCATCCACACGCAGTCAACACACTACTGTACATGTACACTGTACATAATATTAATATTCAAACTGTTCATATCGTTTGCTCGACACCCAGCGTCCGATTGAATCCAAATGAATGTATTGCACCGGCAATAGTGCACGCGCGAAGCGTCTTACTCAGCCGCCCAGCACTAGTGTACGTGTACGACCACAAACCAGTCGACTACACCTAAACCTAAACGTGCGTGTGCTCATGCCGTACATGTACAGTTTGTGGTCGATCGTAAGATTATACCGCATGATTAATAATGGGTCTGTGCTGTAGTATAGTGGGAACGTCACGTAGAAGAAAACTGGACAACGTTCGGCGTTGGACGCCCGTTGGCGATAAGAATTTAACATAATTGATCATGTGTTCAAATTTTATATAATAGCCTGAACTCAGTCCTCCGACATCATGCGTGATGTTTGGGGTATTACAAAGATTGAACGGTTCTCTTTTCAGGGTGAAAATGGTTAATTTAGGCTGTTCCCCTAGTACAATGCAATTAGCCTAGATGATTTTGTATCATTGTCCTATACCTAGATCTGTAAACATTGACCATTTGTGTGGAAATTATCAAAACTAGCCCGAAAACAGTCTTTGATATCACATGTGAAGTTTGGGGTCAAAAGATTCAACTGTTCAGTTTTTTAGGTTAAGTCAGGATGATCATTTCATGGAGCTCTAGGAGTGCCATCTTAATCGTTGCCATCCCATTGACAGATAATGTAATTTTTTCACTTTTACGATATCGCAATCCCATGATTAAATGTTTCTGGGTGTTTTTATCATGTGATAACTTATCTTAGTCTCTGTATGTTTACATCTTGTCTGTGTTATGAGGTCATCCCAACCAAAAAGTAAGGATTTTAAAAAGTCAGATGTCACTTAGGGAGCTCCATACAAAGCAACTGCAGATGATTTTGAATCATTTTCGTCCATTGAAGTTCGTTCAAATTAATTTTTTGTATAGAAATGTTCAGGAGTGACATGAAATCAGTCTGCTACATCATGCGTCAAGTTTGGAATCAAAAGATTGAACGGTTCTCTTTTAAGGTTGAAAAAGGTGATTTTTAAGGTTTTGCCCTAGTACAATGCAGTCAGATGATTTCTTTATTTGAAAGCGTAAAAATTGATCATTTGTGGTAAAATTTTCCAGAATGACCTGAAATCAGTCTGCGACATCATGCATAAATTTGGGGTGAAAAGATTGTATGGCTCTCTTTTTAGGGAGAAAAAGGTGAATTTAAGGTTTCGCTGTTGTATGCAGTTAGATGATTTCCTATCATTTTCCTTTTGTGGGATGTGTAAGAAGTGATCACTTGTGTTCAAATTTTCAGGAATGACCTGAAATCAGTCTCCAGTATTATGTGTTAAGTTTGGGGTTAAAAGATTGAACGGTTCTCTTTTTAGGGTGAAAAAGGTGAATCTAGGGTTTCGCCATAGTTCTAGGCAGTTAGATGATTTCCTATCATTTTTCTTTACTTGGAAGTGGAAAAATTGATCATTCGTGTTGAAAATTTCAGGAATAATCTAAAATCAGTCAGCGACATCATGCAATTAGTTTGGGGTCAAACAATTGGACGGGTGTCTTTTTAAGGAAAACTAGGTGAATTGAGGGTTGCGCCGTTGTACTATGCAGTCGGATGATTTCCTATCATTTTCTTTTCCTGGGAGGTGTAAAAAATGATCACTTGTGTTCAAATTTTCAGAACTGACCTGAAATCAGTCTCTGACATCACGCGTCAAGTTTGGGGTCAAACAATTGAACGGTTCTCTTTTTAGGGTGAATAACATGAATATAGGGTTTCGCCATACTACTATGCAGTTAGATGATTTCCCGTCATTTGCCTATACCTAGATCTGTAAACATTGACCATTAGTGTTGAAATTATCAGAACTAGCCTGAAAACAGTCTTTGATATCACATGTGAAGTTTGGGGTCAAAAGATTCAACTGTTCAGTTTTTGAGGTTAAGTCAGGATGATCATTTCATGGAGCTCTAGGAGTGCCATCTTAATCGTTGCCATCCCATTGACAGATAATGTAATTTTTTCACTTTTACGATATCGCAATCCCATGATTAAATGTTTCTGGGTGTTTTTATCATGTGATAACTTATCTTAGTCTCTGTATGTTTACATCTTGTCTGTACTATGAGGTCATCCCAACCCAAAAGTAAGGATGTTAAAAAGTCAGATGTCACTTAGGGAGCTCCATACAATGCAACTGCAGATGATTTTGAATCATTTTCATCCATTGAAGTTCGTTCAAATTAATTTTTTGTATAGAAATGTTCAGGAGTGACATGAAATCAGTCTGCTACATCATGCGTCAAGTTTGGAATCAAAAGATTGAACGGTTCTCTTTTTAGGTTGAAAAAGGTGATTTTAAGGTTTTGCCCTAGTACAATGCAGTCAGATGATTTCTTTATTTGAAAGCGTAAAAATTGATCATTTGTGGAAAAATTTTCCAGAATGACCTGAAATCAGTCTGCGACATCATGCATAAATTTGGGGTGAAAAGATTGTATGGCTCTCTTTTTAGGGAGAAAAAGGTGAATTTAAGGTTTCGCTGTTGTATGCAGTTAGATGATTTCCTATCATTTTCCTTTTGTGGAATGTGTAAAAAGTGATCACTTGTGTTCAAATTTTCAGGAATGACCTGAAATCAGTCTCCAGTATTATGTGTTAAGTTTGGGGTTAAAAGATTGAACGGTTCTCTTTTTAGGGTGAAAAAGGTGAATCTAGGGTTTCGCCATAGTTCTAGATGATTTCCTATCATTTTTCTTTACTTGGAAGTGGAAAAATTGATCATTCGTGTTGAAAATTTCAGGAATAATCTAAAATCAGTCAGCGACATCATGCAATAAGTTTGGGGTCAAACAATTGGACGGGTGTCTTTTTAAGGAAAACTAGGTGAATTGAGGGTTGCGCCGTTGTACTATGCAGTCGGATGATTTCCTATCATTTTCTTTTCCAGGGAGGTGTAAAAAATGACCACTTGTGTTCAAATTTTCAGAACTGACCTGAAATCAGTCTCTGACATCACGCGTCAAGTTTGGGGTCAAACAATTGAACGGTTCTCTTTTTAGGGTGAATAACATGAATATAGGGTTTCGCCATACTACTATGCAGTTAGATGATTTCCCATCATTTGCCTATACCTAGATCTGTAAACATTGACCATTAGTGTTGAAATTATCAGAACTAGCCTGAAAACAGTCTTTGATATCACATGTGAAGTTTGCAAATTATCAAAACTAGCCTGAAATCAGTTTTCGATATCACATGTGAAGTTTGGGGTCAAAAGATTCAACTGTTCAGTTTTTGAGGTTAAGTCAGGATGATCATTTCATGGAGCTCTAGGAGTGCCATCTTAATCGTTGCCATCCCATTGACAGATAATGTAATTTTTTCACTTTTACGATATCGCAATCCCATGATTAAATGTTTCTGGGTGTTTTTATCATGTGATAACTTATCTTAGTCTCTGTATGTTTACATCTTGTCTGTACTATGAGGTCATCCCAACCCAAAAGTAAGGATGTTAAAAAGTCAGATGTCACTTAGGGAGCTCCATACAAAGCAACTGCAGATGATTTTGAATCATTTTCATCCATTGAAGTTCGTTCAAATTAATTTTTTGTATAGAAATGTTCAGGAGTGACATGAAATCAGTCTGCTACATCGTGCGTCAAGTTTGGAATCAAAAGATTGAACGGTTCTCTTTTTAGGTTGAAAAAGGTGATTTTAAGGTTTTGCCCTAGTACAATGCAGTCAGATGATTTCTTTATTTGAAAGCGTAAAAATTGATCATTTGTGGTAAAATTTTCCAGAATGACCTGAAATCAGTCTGCGACATCAGCATAAATTTGGGGTGAAAAGATTGTATGGCTCTCTTTTTAGGGAGAAAAAGGTGAATTTAAGGTTTCGCTGTTGTATGCAGTTAGATGATTTCCTATCATTTTCCTTTTGTGGGATGTGTAAGAAGTGATCACTTGTGTTCAAATTTTCAGGAATGACCTGAAATCAGTCTCCAGTATTATGTGTTAAGTTTGGGGTTAAAAGATTGAACGGTTCTCTTTTTAGGGTGAAAAAGGTGAATCTAGGGTTTCGCCATAGTTCTAGGCAGTTAGATGATTTCCTATCATTTTTCTTTACTTGGAGGTGGAAAAATTGATCATTCGTGTTGAAAATTTCAGGAATAATCTAAAATCAGTCAGCGACATCATGTAATAAGTTTGGGGTCAAACAATTGGACGGGTGTCTTTTTAAGGAAAACTAGATGAATTGAGGGTTGCGCCGTTGTACTATGCAGTCGGATGATTTCCTATCATTTTCTTTTCCAGGGAGGTGTAAAAAATGACCACTTGTGTTCAAATTTTCAGAACTGACCTGAAATCAGTCTCTGACATCACGCGTCAAGTTTGGGGTCAAACAATTGAACGGTTCTCTTTTTAGGGTGAATAACATGAATATAGGGTTTCGCCATACTACTATGCAGTTAGATGATTTCCCATCATTTGCCTATACCTAGATCTGTAAACATTGACCATTAGTGTTGAAATTATCAGAACTAGCCTGAAAACAGTCTTTGATATCACATGTGAAGTTTGCAAATTATCAAAACTAGCCTGAAATCAGTCTTCGATATCACATGTGAAGTTTGGGGTCAAAAGATTCAACTGTTCAGTTTTTGAGGTTAAGTCAGGATGATCATTTCATGGAGCTCTAGGAGTGCCATCTTAATCGTTGCCATCCCATTGACAGATAATGTAATTTTTTCACTTTTACGATATCGCAATCCCATGATTAAATGTTTCTGGGTGTTTTTATCATGTGATAACTTATCTTAGTCTCTGTATGTTTACATCTTGTCTGTACTATGAGGTCATCCCAACCCAAAAGTAAGGATGTTAAAAAGTCAGATGTCACTTAGGGAGCTCCATACAAAGCAACTGCAGATGATTTTGAATCATATTCATCCATTGAAGTTCGTTCAAATTAATTTTTTGTATAGAAATGTTCAGGAGTGACATGAAATCAGTCTGCTACATCATGCGTCAAGTTTGGAATCAAAAGATTGAACGGTTCTCTTTTTAGGTTGAAAAAGGTGATTTTAAGGTTTTGCCCTAGTACAATGCAGTCAGATGATTTCTTTATTTGAAAGCGTAAAAATTGATCATTTGTGGTAAAATTTTCCAGAATGACCTGAAATCAGTCTGCGACATCATGCATAAATTTGGGGTGAAAAGATTGTATGGCTCTCTTTTTAGGGAGAAAAAGGTGAATTTAAGGTTTCGCTGTTGTACTATGATGCAGTTAGACGATTTCCTATCATTTTCCTTTACTTGGATCTGTAAGAATTAATCATTTGTGTTGAATTTTTCATGAATGACCTGAAACCAGTCTCTGACATCATGTGTCACTGTTTGGGGTCACTAATGCGGTTCTGATTTTAAGGTGAAAAGGGTGTATTTGGGGTTGGGCATATAGTAGTATGCAGTGAGATGATTTTTCAGTATGTTACTACATGTGTAAAACTTTTTTTTAGGAGTGCCCTTAAATCAGTGTCCAGTATCACACATCAAGTTTTGGGTTGAAGGTCGTTTCCTGCAGTTTTAGGGCAAACAAAATTACTTTGGTTTTGTCAATAATACAAGGCACCGAGATGATTTTCCTTTTTTTTCCAGCTTGAAATCACTCATGTACATCACACATCAAGATTGGGGTGAAACTATTGAACAGGTCTGATTACTGTGAATGGTGCGCTGTGCGTATGCTGCATGGTCGAGTTGCCTTAAGTCAAATTGGTAAACCGTACTGGGCGTTGGACCCAAGTGTCACGTAAATCGTTGGCGCAAACGCCAGTGGCATTGCCTCCATGCAGAAAACCATGCTGGCGCTCGAGATCTGTCCGGGATATTTCTGAAGATTTTTCTTTGAAATTCGATCTTAAAGGTGCTGAAAGGAAAGCAAGAAAGTTACTACTGAATTATGGACAGCAGGTACGAGTGGTCTTGACTCGAGGTGCGTGTTGTCCAACGTACGAGTTGACTCAAATGTATTTTTGAATGCCGTACATTTGCTGACTACGCTTCAAGTACCAACCGTCTGCACCGGGGCCAAAAATAACAGCTCAAACAAACTTGGGTTGTAACCTGCCATCCTGCTGCTAACTGTGATTAAATTTGAAAGAGAAAGCAGCTATGTACGTGAAAACAAATTTTACTTTTACGAAAATTTCATGGATTACATGTCCACACTATCAGTGATACTATTTCCGTTATGCAGTTTTTTCACCATAGCGTTTTTGAAGATTCAAGTACGGTATCGTGTACTCCACGAATATCTGTTGGTATTTGCATTGATCATTTCATTGAAGGCACGGGACTGACATTTCTGCATATGCAAAAGTGCGCACAGAAAGTAAAATTGAGCTTTTTCTTATAATTTAAAATAACTTTTTTCACTTGCAAATTTCTAAATAAAAATGTTTTCATCTGTACAAACTTTTCGTAGTTTTGAAAAACCCTGTAGCACTCACTATAAATATCTGTTATGCACTGAGAAAATTAATGGAATAGTGGCAGCTCTAAATTATGATTTGTCTTTGTTTCCCCAATAACAGGAAAGCTATAAATAAGTCAATCATTTCACAGATTTTGCATTATTAATCGAATTCTTGGAAAGACTGCTACGGACACAATCGATGCCAAAGGCTAGGCCTGGGGCGCGCATGCACCGGTAACATGTACATGTACGTTTACAAATAATGTACTGTGCATGTACTGTATAAAGTACATGTACTGTACATGTACAAACATGCACGTGCGTGAGCTGGTAGACTCGGGCCTGGCTTGCAGGCCTTCTCAGTGGACTAGTTATAGAAGTGTGCAGATGTTGGCCGCAGTCGCTATTTCGCCGCGTGGCCACCGGCGGAACTACAAGTACATGTACAAGTTGCGGTCCTTCTTTGCAACGAAGAAAGCAAATCTGGTGAGTATATAGGCCTATGGATGATAGAGTAAAAGATCTGATAATGACATCTTGCAGGCCTACTACTGGTACTGTAGTTCTTGCAGGCCCTTTGTAGTTCAACTTGTGCTGCACTTCGTAATTAGCATCAAGCGTCTTCTTGGAATTCCTGGGGAATGTACAGGTAAATGGGCAAACAGTGCGTCTATCTAAGTGAACTCTTATTTTGTCTTATGAATGGGCGTCACACTACATGTGTGTAGGTGATGGACATTGGACACTTGCTTTTGGGCATGTGATTAGTAAGGGGTATTGCAGCACACCTGTGTACAAAAATTATTTATTTCTATGGGGTGAATTTTTAGTGTGGCCTTTGACAGAAGTGGCAATTTTCGTTTGCTGTCCAGTTTAATATAATTAGACATTCCCAAATTCCCTGCAATATTTACACCCCTATTTGGTCTTCATCGTTCATTGAATGGCAGGTGATATGCTCCATCCAAACAAATTTAATTTACTTGTACATGTACCAAAGCTTCTTTCAGTTTTCGAAAATTGTTTGGAGGCATTTGCAAATGCAAAATATACATAAAAATGCCAAAACAAGGTTTGTGGAACTCATGTACATGTAGCTATTCAGTGTTACCATGGTATAACATGCTCATTATGTGAATTACTTCATGCTTGTGCAGTAATGTGTACACGTAAATGTAATATTAGTTGAATGTCATTTCTAAGTCTTCCCTACATGTATTCAGATAGTTGCAAGCACTTCTAACGAATACAAAATAAGGGTTTTGAACCAGGCCTTCAGTGTATGTGCATGACCAACATTTCAATAATTCTGTCATAATAATTTTTAAGAAAGTCATTGATCGGAATTTCTTTAATTATTTGGTGCTTGATCACTCATAATACATACATGTAACTCTTAGTCACTGTGACAGTTTAAGGGGTCATAATTTGGATAATTTGGGTGTTCTTCAAAATTTGCACATTCACATGTTCACGTACATGTACATTGTACATACATGTACATGTACTGTATTATTCCTTTATGGCACATATGAACCAGCATTGCCTGTTGTTTTTGCACAGTTGAAGGCCATCACTGGCTTACTCCCAGACTCAAAATAAGCTTCAAGTATGCTTTAAAAGTTGAAGAGACAAAGGGTTCCCACATGGCTCATCTATTAGAAAGATTTATGATGCTGCTGATGCTGCATTGGTATTCCTGAACCCTAATTCCTGCTTGGTTAGCCCCCCCCCAATTCTAGACACATTGTCTCCTTGACCAGGCCATCACTGAACAGCTGGCCAGACATTGATCAAATAGCCCTTCCCTGAGTATAAAGCCTTTTACAATGAATAGGTAAAACGAGTTACATGTATATGGTCTCATTTTTTTCCTGAGAGTATGAAGTTGCTCAAAAAAGTTCTGATATCAAGTGTAATCGAAAATTCAAGGTACTTGTACCTCTAAAGAAAACTTTACATGCCCTACCTGTTCATTTACAAATACCAAGCTTCTCATTAATGGTATTTTATGTGTTATTATAGCAAAACCAAAAGGGAACTGCGCAGTGCCAGAACTACCGGTTGGCCTACTGTACATGTCTGCAAACATGCACAGTACATGCCCGTTCGGGATGCCGGTATCAGCCAATTCAACATTCAATGACATGTCTTAATTACTTCTTGTACAAGTATGACAAGGTAAGTACAAGACATACCTGTGCCTGCATGCATGGCTACAGATACATGTACATGTACATGTATTGTAATCCATCCATGCCAAGTTGCAACCACATTCCCATTCCAGGAATCCTATAGGCAGTGATAGGCCTGCTGGAGTCTTCAGCTACTGAATGCAATACTACAGTAGGCCCAACTTATTACTTGGACAATGACTGATGGGTGTGGGAAGGAAATAGCCTACAAGTACATGTAAATGAAAATGCATGCTGGGTTCGTACATGTTTCCACTACTTGTTCTGTTGTACATGCTTTCTATGTAGATGTACAGTATGACAATAAAAGTTGTCTTGAGTATATCATGTGTATCCAAGTAATATGTATGTAGGCCTACATACATTTTAGTGACCTGTTCACTTTGAAACATAATGTGTGATTAAACTTTTAATCCAGCCACATGAAGCGTCAATGTAATACACAATACATGTACATTGGTCATATCAAAATAGTGGTCCTGTACATGTGCCTTAGTAAATATAAGTATTAATGAGAAATGTTACCAAAGGTACTGATTTTACTCTGAATATTTCAAAGGGGAGACATCAGACCTACGGCGATAACAGCTCAAGCTTTTAAAAAGTACTTTTTTCAGCCAGAAAAAGAAACAAACCCTTGTAAATAGTTGGCAATAGCATTTAGCAATACACTCAGGGTGGGTCATCCATCCCACATTCCATTCATTCACTTTAGCCCTTCAGGGACCAGATTTAGGTAACTTGTTTCTGTTACAGTACAAATTATCTTGGGATGCCTCCTATGAAATTCTTTGCAAAGGCATCTTCCAAGTTACAGTTTATTCACAGGGGTGTAACTGAGTAACATAGTTGTACAATCAGAAAGCTTCAAATGATTTAGTTATTCTGAAGCTTGGATTTTCTCTGATGCAACAGCGAAATCAAGCAAGATCACACTGATGTAAGGAACAAATACGTATACATGTAATTCAACGAGAATGTAACACTTATGTAGAGGCCATGGACAGATGGTTAGGGTTCACCAGAGTTTTGCTTTGTTTATTCCTGGCCCCCAAATTTCTTTAATGTAAGTACATGTACTGTCTCCTGCTGTTTGGCGCCTAAGGGGGAGGGGGGGGCGACAGGAAACAGAGAGGTTCCAGCTAATGGGTTACATAACACTTCCTGTGCAGGTACTAAGGGCACTGCTAGTGCCTAAGGGCCCCCCCCCACAGGAAACACTCAGAGAGGTTCCAGCTAGTGGGTTACATAACACTTCCTGTGCAGGCAGAACACTGTGGCTGTATGGTGGGATGGGAGCCTTTGTTCTCCGGGTCAGTCTCACCATGGTTTGACTTCATGCTTTTAGAGAATAATATAGACTCTCATGCAGTGTTTGCCTGATCTGTTTTATCACAGTTACATGTATGTTGTGTTTCATTTACTTGGATGAATGACAGAAAGGACTTTCCTTGAGGTTTTTAGCATTATTTCTTTACTTATTCAGTACCATAACTTTGGGCTCTTTGTTTGCAACAAAGTCCATGTACACAGGCAGAACATGCCGGAGGACAAATGATTTGATCCTCTCAAAGTGGTAGATGCTTGTATACATGTACATGCACATTGTAATACACTGTATTGCCAACGTTGAATCAGGATTTAGTCAAGAGCAGCTGAACTCTTTATTTTTCCATGACCATTCTGTATTTAACAGAATGTGTCTTTTTGTCACTTGATTCCTTTTGAACTTGCTGCATGCTAATGTGCTTCTGGATGTTCACAATATCCAGCCATTGTTGAGTAATAATTTTGGGAATGATTTCTGCGATTCTAATACTTAAGAAGTATGCAGCCCATGATTTTGATTTGCTCTACAATTGTATGTGGTTGTTGAGTCTTCATATTGCATGAAGTTGTGCCAGGGCCATGTATATTTGTAGGTTAAACATACGATGACCATGGTCTTGGGGTCTTATACAGTATATTGAGTAGAAATGTCTGTGCCGCACAGTACTCGCATTTCTCGGATCTCCGTGTTGATATTGGCATTGACGAATAGGAAAGTGTATTGTCATAATTTTGCCAATTATTTTAATTAGGATCTTGTATTCAATATGCATTTCGTGAATACTAAGGATCATTCCTATTCTATTTTCTAGTTTATACATGTACTTTTGTGAAAGTCACCAGCAAGTGAACTGCACTGTATATAGCACTTTGATGAGCATTATCAGCTGGTGTAAAGACAGGCATTTCCTGTAGTGGCATGCACTTGGAGAAGATCATGTGCAAACCACTCATGCATGAAGGCCGTTGAGTGACTCATACTCATAGATAGACTGCATCGAGAATCGATCCTCAATGATTGTGACTGATGTCTTAAGGAGTCGATATTCTTTTTGTCGACACTGGAATCGATTCTAGGGTTTTTGTGAAGTGTTCCATCATTTATTGCCACTGTTTGATATGCAAGGATTGAATGAGTCTGACGATTAAATTTTCAATTCAGTAAGACATTGTGCTTGGTAAAGAATAATTTATGTTTTTAGAATACTTGGTAAATGCTACAAGTTGTAAATGGTTCTCTGAGTCATTCTGACTTCATGCTTCGAGAGAGTAACATTGACTCCATACCACAGCTCATACAGCTTGAGAAATAAAGAAATTAACTCTAGCCTTCTCCATAAAAACTTGTGTCCTGCATGTTCAGTTTAACATCTGTTGTATGTTTGTTTTCTGTTTTACAGGAAAACATGAAAGATTGGACCATGGATGTGAGTGGCTTTGCGGGCACATCAACCTCAAGTGTACACCAACTGAATCTCACAGACACAGAACCACTGAACTGCAGTAATCTCTCAGACACTGAGACAGAGAGTAATTGCAATGTGACAGACTGTGATCCTTTGGAAGTGTCCAAATTCAGCAGTGTGACGGACACTGAACCGGTCTTTTGGTCGGGGTCCGAAGACTCTTTCTCATCAGAGGGATCATTTTCTGAGCTGAACTCATCAACACCATCAAAGCCAAGTTCTAGCAATGCTGTCCTAGAGCTTCAGGTATCTCCTGTTGGCAGTCATTTTCTTCCGGGGAGTAAGAGGTGCCAGAGAGAGCCTATTGAGATCTTGCTTGATAAGTGCTGTGAGAATAAATGCTTGAAAACACTGTCATTGCTAGATGTAGAACTTTGCCTGCTGGAAGTTCAGGACTTAGGAAGCACCCAGCAGAGGCAATTTATTGTGGACAATATTAGAGACAAATGTCAGTTTCTACAAAATCAAGATGGGAAAAGGCTTGTTAAAAGCCGGTTTCTTGTTCATGGCAAGCCAGTGTGTGAAAAAGCTTGGTGTTTGGCATATGGCTTCACATATAGAAGATACCTGAAGTGCGTGAAGATGGTGGAGGAAGGCATTAAGCAAGTCATTCATGGAAACAGCAACAGACAACGAATGAATGAAAAAACTACACAAGCACTAGGCTGGATGAAATTCTTGTTTGGACGCATCGGGGATTGGCTACCACACAAATCAGCTGTGCATCTGCCACCATCCTACACAAAGAAGTCCCTGTACAACCGCATGGTAGAAGAATTTTGTGAAAGAGGTGTCCAACAAGTAAACATCATCTCCTATGAGTATTTCACTACTATCTGGGCTGATCATCTGGCAAACTTTGTCATTGCAAAGGTAACGTACAGTGTATATGTTGTACTGTATTTTCGAGCACATCTCATTCTCATTTACGTATAATTATTACATATGTACTCAAATATATTTGGTTTTGCATTGCTTTGAAAGTTCTATAATGGTTTGTTGATCATACACTGTAGTCTATCATGTAGTTGATTGATCATAGTAGCCCAATAAAATACAGGTGTGTACAATTTAAAGTTAGGGTGTACACATGTAGCTAGTGCATTAAAGATTTTGTACTTTGCATATCAAAATCAAAATTGTGTTGTCAGAGATCAACATTTCAAACATCACATTAGCATTGAATTCCCGTAGATGAAATTTGTACATTTCAGTTGTCATAAATTCTGATGATTTCGCCACAGTGTAAGAGATTATTACCCATATTGTTTTATTTGACCACAGCGTTCAGAGTTTACAGAATGTACAACATGCACAACCTTGAAAGAGAGAAGAGGAAGAGCCCTTACAGATGTAGAGCAGAAACTTGTAACAGACTTAATGAAGCAACATGCGTCCACTGTTGAGTAAGTTCTAATGTATATGTACATTAATTGACATGTTGGGATATAGCATGAGGTGGTTGGGGACTGAGATTAGGGCTACATGTACATGTATGTAATTTACAAAAAAAATTGAAAAGATTTTATTCCAGAAAACAATTTACATGTTTCTAGAAAATGTAGTCTACAAAAATGGCATGTATCAGTCATGTATTCAAAAGTGGTGCACTATACCGTACCTCGCTTTCTTCACATTAAATTTCTCTCCAACTTCATTATTCTCCATCTCATGATCTGTTAAACATCTCTGTTGTCTGGACAAACAGTACATGTATATCATACTATGACTGAGGCCGAGGAAAAGGCCTGATTGCCCTTTCAAAATGTGAGGTGATGCAGTAAAAGAGGGTGCATCTTTTTGTAGCTCCCAGCAATGATTGATATATGTACATGTATCAACACATGTGCTGAACAGAGACCAAATGCGTTGCAGAAAACAGTCTGGTTTCTGCAAAAAAATCATTTGGTACTAAGTAATGACTTTTTTGGAAGAGCTACTGTATTAAAACCAATGCACATGTGCACATTGATATTTCTGGGGATTTTTCACGTCTGTGTGATTTAGTGTGTAAGTGTTGCATATCCACACCAAAATATGAAATAGACTGCACACTCATTGAAATTTACTTCACATTACAGAGTACAAAGTTTTTTCCATGTCGGTACTACTTTGCTTTTGGACTTTTGTATATACATGTGTATACATGTAGTACATGTAGTATGTGTTGAACCTAGAAAACTCTTTTTTACAGTGCTGCACAATGTATACTGGGTAACTGTATTGTAACTACATGTTCATATCCCTTACACCCTACATTTACATGTATTTAAAGGTATTTGATTTAATTTACAGTTCTCTTGACTGAGTGCCAGGTGTGGCCAAAATTTTAATTTGGAAAAAAATTTAATTTGAAAAAAATTAAGTGTTCAAAGAAGACCAACCACTAGAACATTGGAGTAAAGACCTCCTTGATTTTTGGTACTTTGGGTATTGATGATAACACTGTCTTGATGTACTGTTTTAATCATTTCAGGCATGAACGGAGAGCATATCATACTGCACGGGAAAGGGCTAGGTGTCATCCCACTGACCAGACCACAATCATTATTGATGGTATGGATCAGTCAAAAACTGATGTGCCCCACCTCATCAGACGGGACAAGGCAACTGTACACCTCAGTAGACTCCCTGTGCATATTACAGGTACAAAGTCATATCATTTGTCACCAGCTCCCCATAAACAGCCATATCACACATCTGGTTTTGTTTTTCCCTTCATAAAATACATTGGTCATGCTTAAGTTGTATATCATGGAATATTACATTCTTTTCCAATTACAGGTGTATTAATGCACACAGCTACTGCAGAGGGGAGGATCCCTTTAGTCTATCTTGATCATAAGGAAGTGCCCCATGACAGTAATTTAACACTTCACTGTCTTCTTCAAACGCTGATGAGGCATCAAGAGAAATTGGGAAAAACACTGTTTCTGCAGCTCGATAATTGTTTCCGAGAAAACAAAAACCGATACGTCATTGGTTTTGCAGCACTTCTGGTTGAATTAGATATATTTGAAGAGGTAAGCCAGCAGACTTATTTACATGTTAACATCCTATATGTAGAGCCAGTATTTCATGTACATGTATGCATGTTTGTATTTTCTTTGAACCCATATCATGACTACAGATATGTGTGGGTATGTGCGGCATACATGTACAAAGGCAGTGAGAGGTTTTTCAACTCACATGTCCTTTCATTGGTACTGTTGCAACACAAATGTGTGATTTCCAGCCAATGCATGTGATGTCTTAAGCTTAAGCATTGTTAGGAGTCCGGGATATTTGCATTTTCAAATATTTTTCCCAACATTAGACAGGATGAAAAGTTTTCTGGTAGACTTTTTAAAATAGTGTGTGCTACATGTAAATTTTGAATAGTAACCATACCTTGTATGCTTTAACCATGCTATTACTACCACTACCAATGCTGACCAACATTTTGACATTATCTATTTGTAAAAGGGTCACTTAACATTGCCTGTCTGTTCGCAGGTCACTATGCACTTTCTTCCTGTTGGTCACACTCATGAAGATGTTGATCAGCTCTTCTCTTGTATTTCAAGTAAGATACAAAGGACAAACATCTATACTCTGGATGGTATGTTTTTCGCCCCCGATGTGTTTTTTAGTTTTAAAATGGATCTGGTTTGTACATGTACATACATACACTTTCCATTTTCCATGATGACAGCTACGCATAAGAGTTGTAATTGTTTCCCTGAAAAGCTCACTTGCATGTATATATCTATTCTGCATGTTCATTTGTGGATGTATGTGCCATGTAAGCAGACTTGAATCTTTAATTAAATTGGACAATCCATGACAGTGAAATTTTATTCTTTCCTCATTTTCTGTATCACACAGTCCATCCAATTTTGTTTTGGTATGAAACTCAAGCTGAAGTACACTAAATGTTATGTTTCACAACTTAAATGAGATAGACTTGGACAAAATTTGCACTATAAACCAAATTCAAAAACACCCTATAGGTAGGTACTGTAAAAATTGAGATACATGTATATTATTGTTTATTTAACTTAATTACAGATTTGGAAAAAACAGTACGGGACAGTTACACGCCCATCATTACTCTTTGCCCTGCAACTCCACTCCTTGATGTGAAGACGTGGCTGGAACCTCATTTATTTGGGGATTACCACCATCATAGTCATCCTCATTGGTTCAAGTTCTCTAAAGTGGATGGAGTCTGTAGAATGCACTGGAGGATATGGGTCACAACCCCTTGGGAGCCCCAACAGGAACCTGATTCAGACAATGACGAGATGGACTTCCATAAAGGGCTGCGCTGTCTACACGTAAGTAGGATTATAATTGGGGGAAAAGCCTCTCGGCACATTTGCATGCATTTGTGCCTAATTTGTCTGCCAGGATCAAACAGATTTTCAGTGAGCAGGAGTCAAATCATTGTTCATGTCCTAGTACCACTCACATAAAGGTAAAATCTGTGAAGTACAAATAGGAGGACACATTGTATGCTTGGCCGAAGCACTTCCCGTGGACCTGTGGAAAATACAGTGACACATTCCTTTTGCTGTCTATTAACTAACTTTGGATGATCCCAGCAAAGATCCTTTGGGTGATATTGCAATGATAATATTGGGAATGAAGAGGTATCGAATAAAATACTTTTTCTGCAGAAACAAGATAAACATAAAATTAATCTAGAAAACATTGTGAAGATTTCATCATGGCAGTTGGTACAAAATCGTTGAAGTATGCAAAAACAGCTTTTAACTCACTTGGATGTTTGTAATATTACCATTTTTATTTCCAAAAACATTCTTTATACAACATAATGAATAATAGGTTTAACCTGTTCGAGGCTGTGGGAATGCTACTACATTAAGAACTAAATGTGCTTACACAGCACAATTTGTGTGAAAAAGGGGCTGTGTATATTTTATATTTGTAACTGAACAATACCCTTTAATCATCCATCAGAGTATTCCAGATTTGAACTCTCCACCATCTTGGGTTCAACCTTGCCTGGAAAAGGTAAACTTGTCAGCACTGACAAAAGACATCCTACAAAGTGAGGGGTACAAACTGAGACTGCCTGACTGTGCCAGATCTTGGTGGGAGAAGTTCCTTGCAAAGATGAAGGATTTGGAAAAGGTTAGAACAAAAACGGATTATGATTCGACCATTTTTATTGTTGCCGCTGACAAGCATTTCTGTCGTGTGATGTTCTCAAAATTACATACCCCAAAGGCAAAATGGCAACAAAACAATGATGGAGTTTAAGGTTTAACAGAAAAATATCTCAAGTCCATTCTCAAAATCAGTTGAATCTTGACATGCGTAAATGCAAATAGAGTGTTGTTTGGATATACAAGTTTTCATGGAGGTTGATTGTGCTCGATGGACACGCATTGCAGTGTTGGGTTGATACATAGAATAAATACTTTTTAAGATACAGCAGGTTATAAAGTTGAAAAACCACTTTGCAGATAATGCCATGTCAATCATTTTTCTTGGTATTTCACCTTCTTGTTAATGTAAGTAATTTGCATGCACATTGTTTCAACATGATTGCAATAATTTTTTTACATATACATGTATGTGAATTTCAAAGGTACCAGTTAGCCCAACTACATGGCCTGTTGTACAGCTTAAGGGATCTTGTTCTCATATCCACCAACCTGTGCCGTTAGATTTAGAGGAAATGCAAACTGCAATGGCAAAAGAGTATCCAAAGGTAAGTTGGACAGAATGTTACAATAATACTATCTGACTTTTAATGTCGGTGTGAAAGGTTCTCCTTTCGTGTCAAACTCTCAGTGGAGGGATGGGTTATTTTATTATGGTAATACCTTGTCTCAGTTTTCATTATTCCATTGGATGCTTCAGTGAAGCAAACGGACAAGCAAGCCAATTTAAATGGTATTTGTATTTTGGCACCAGTTAACGCGACTGAGAACTTCAGTGAATCCTGAAGTTTTAAAGTATTTAATCATTCTGTTTTGGCAATGTATCCTATGACTTTACCTTCATTCACTCAAACAGTCTATACTGAGTTTGTAAAATTATGTTCACTTTATGGGGAGATACAGTGTACATGGTATTTTTGTTCCACCAAGCAATTTACATTGCGTGTGAATGTTTCTTAAACATTTCTATTCTGGCGCTTCTTTAAAAAATTTTCTGCAGGTCACAATAGGACACCAAGGAAAAGTTAGAGAGAGAAATGTGACGCTGGAAGCTACAAGGTCTTCCATTGAGGAAGGTCAACTTGTGGCTCTCCACTTAGATGACAGAGCCAAACGGCCTTACATTGGTAAGGTTATGAAAATCAATGGCGAAACAATTGAAGTCCAGTGGTTTAAAGGCTCCTGGTTGAAGCCATGGGCAGAGATTAACCTAGGAGTTGGAAAAAACAGACGTCCGTACACAGATAAACTTCCAGTTGAGTCTGTCATTCTCTGGGGTTTTTCCTTGACAACAAGGAGTTGCCTGAATAGTGCAACAAGGACAGAACTTCGTGCCAAGTATGCTGAATTAGATGAAAAGCACATGCACTAATACAGCATCGATGTAAATATAAGTTCCAAGTATTAATTACAAAGGTTTTTCACAATAGCAGTTTCAAATGTTAATAATTCCTTGGTGTCAGGTCAACCCAATCAATCCTCCGGATTGTCATGGGTTTCCAAATTTTTCCGAAATCTAATGTTGGTTTTATGGATTTGTGTCGTTTAAAACGTTTAGTAGAATTATTTGAAAAAAACAATATTCACCAACGATTTCGTAAAGTCTTGTACAGGCGATCAGGAAATACACAAACCTACATGTATGTTATTCCCTTTGAAATACTGAGGTAGAATGGGGTACTCACACTCATATTGGGGAATGTGTACAGTGGGTTCTGCATTTACATATACACTGTACGTGTGAAACAAACCAGCAATACATGCCATGTGTTTGGCACGTGTTGTTGCAGCAAGACATGGATGCAATTTTTAATTGTGTACGTGCAATTTCATGTAGCTGTCAACAGAAAAATCGGTTGATTTTTGGGATGTTTCCCCAGGATAATCTTTCAATAAATTGGCATAATGGAATATCACATACTGTAATTGACCAATATAGAAACCTATCTGTTGATGAAGGTGCCAAAATCTGTGGAGGTTTTTGTGGTTGGAGACGAGTAATTTCAAACATGGTGAAATGACTAAAGTGGAGAGGGAATACAATATACAGAGATTTCATCGTAAAAATTGAAAAAAGTTTGGACACTGCATGTGCTTGCGATTAGTTCTTAAAGTATGATGTTGGAGGCATTAAGGACAAAGTTTGTTGTCAAACAATGTGTGTACCAAACTGGGGAGTACCACACGGCATTGATGATACAACATAGTCCAACTAGGGTCTGTAAGGTACGCCAATTGTACCGAACTGGGGAGTACCACACGGCATTCATGATACAATATCGGCAATGTAGTGTCAGTAGGGTACGCCAATTGGCGTACCGAAGTGGGGAGTACCACACGGCATTCATGATACAATATCGGCAATGTAGTGTCAGTAGGGTACGCCAATTGGCGTACCGACCTGGGGAGTACCACACGGCATTGATGATACAATATCGGCAATATAGTGTCAGTAGGGTACGCCAATTGGCGTACCGAACTGGGTAGTACAACACGGCATTTATGATACAATATCGGCAATATAGTGTCAGTAAGGTACGCCAATTGGCGTACCGAACTGGGTAGTACAACACGGCATTGATGATACAATATCGGCAATGTAGTGGCAGTAGGGTACGCCAATTGGCGTACCGACCTGGGGAGTACCACACGGCATTGATGATACAACATGGTCCAGGTAGGGTCAGTAGGGTACGCCAATTGGCGTACCGAACTGGGGAGTACCACACGGCATTGATGGTACAATATCGGCAAGGTAGTGGCAGTAGGGTACGCCAATTGGCGTACCGACCTGGGGAGTACCACACGGCATTGATGATACAATATCGGCAAGGTAGTGTCAGTAGGGTACGCCAATTGGCGTACCGAACTGGGGAGTACCACACGGCATTGATGATACAATATCGGCAATATAGTGTCAGTAGGGTACGCCAATTGGCGTACCGAACTGGGTAGTACAACACGGCATTGATGATACAATATCGGCAATGTAGTGGCAGTAGGGTACGCCAATTGGCGTACCCACCTGGGGAGTACCACACGGTATTGATGATACAATATCGGCAATATAGTGTCAGTAGGGTACGCCAATTGGCGTACCGACCTGGGGAGTACCACACGGCATTGATGATACAATATCGGCAAGGTAGTGTCAGTACAGTACGCCAATTGGCGTACCGAACTGGGGAGTACCACACGGCAATGATGATACAACGTGGTCATTTTGGTTTCAGTAGGGGAGTGTCTGTTTTAGTATATCGCTCACGTACTGATCCTTTCTTTTTGAAATGTGAAGGACCCGAACTAAGATCTCATTCATGCTCTCCCATTTCGTTTTGAGCCTATCAGTATTTTATGTTCTATTTCTACATATATTCCCTCGGTTACTTACATGTAGATCGGTGTGTTTCTGTGATTTTTATTGTTGGATGTATAAATTTACTAAATTACCAATATTGTATCTTGAAAACCTTTCATTGAGATTGAATTTATTGTGAGCAATGGGGATTTCAGTATTTGTACAAAATAAAACAACTGCTAAGAAAAAGGGAAGATTTCTCATAAATTGCTTCTTTTTTAAAGGTTTTTTTACTTGTTAACGTGCTTTTACACTTTGGGCCTTTAAAAGCAGGCAATATTGTCTTCGGAAATACGTATTGATTGTTTAATTGAGAAAACTCCATTTTAGTTTGATCAATATATAGCTTTTCAGTATTTGCTGTATAAAATTATCTTTAACTTCTTTAGGAAATTCTCGCGTAAACTTTTTGAGCAGATACAATAACACACGTATTTCTGAAATTGCAATTTTTAAACGTCAGTTATCAGAATCCTCGGTACAACAATCCTCAATGCGAGGTTTACCTGATAAACCACATTAGTTTAGTCAATTATTTTGTATTTTTTTGCTGAAAAGTGAAAAAGTAGTATTTCCAAAAAAACCGAAATAGTTCCAATAGCGTTGTGCCTGCTGCGGCGACTGCGCCTGTGCATTAATGTGGATTGCGCAGGCGTATCGTTTGAAATGATGAGATGCGCCTGAGCCAAGGTTCCCTTGCCGATCAACAATCTTGGGTAACGCACATTGTGCCTTCGAACGGCTTCACGATTCGGTTTCGGCTGGCACCTTCAATCACAGTAGATTCAGATGCCAGTGCTTTCGGTTACGGGGCACCCGTCGAAAATCGCCCGTCGCTCAAATTTCACAGCAACTGGATCGCGTGTCCGAGCAAAGTGACAGCTCAACCCGGCGAGAGCGAACCGCTGTATATCTCGTCCTTGCAGAACGGTTTCCGATAAACTCATAAGGTGGTATACAGACAGCTCCAGCGTTCAAAAATCACAGCACCTGACAGTGCCGAGCCCCAATTGCAAGAGCTCGCAATATTTATGTTAAATTTGACCTATGAGCAAGGCCGTATTGTTTTACTCGAATGGCTCCCTAGGAACCAGAATAAACTCGCAGGCAAAATAAGTAAATTTCGAGACTACGACGACTAAGCTGTTAGGAATCTTTCAGGCTAGTCGTGGACAATTTGTTGGGACCCCAAACGATTGATCGTTTTGCCTCGCCACATAACACCGAGCTAGCCCGTTATAACGCCAAATGTTTGTGCATAAGCGTTTGCGGCGTAGATGCGTTTTGCCAAAATTGGGCGTTTGTGAGTGAAATAAACACTAAGCCAAATCCCTGGCGACAGTGGTTGGTTTTATCAAAAAAAGGGGAAATAATTCTCAGTTTTCAAGGTACAGAATTCCTGAGTACACGTTTTCTTTCCTGTTCTACAATAAGCGTTTGCGGCGTAGATGCGTTTTGCCTAAATTGGGCGAACGAGTACAATTATTGTTCAAATCATTAAGCGCACATTTGACAGTAAAATGTTGTTTACTAAATGATTTCATCTATTTGGTAAAGATTGAAATCCATTTCGTATACTGACGTATCAATTCATTTCACTTAGTAGACAGATGAAATAGAAATAACAAATGCATGTATCAATGATACAATGGCTGTTTCTGCCTAAGAATGCGATCGGGCCTTACATCTCAATTGTCGCATATGAAATAAGTCTTCTCAGTAAAGAAAAACAATATAAGCCAAAGCTAAATGAGTCAAGTTGAAAGTTTTAACACGATGAGGTTTCTTTTCGTTAATGTTGTTCTGTGAGCGTGTATACCTTTCAGAAGTAGAAACTGTGTACGGGTGTGCAGTGTGTGTGTGGGGGGTACGTTGATACCCAAGTTTTTTTTACACGCGGGCCATATTGTTTGAACCTGTTGATTTTCGTGATCTCCGTAGCAAAGCGTCACCACTGTTCAGTCCTTACTGATTAATAATGTCATTACACCCAAACAGATAATAACACTTTCTTAGGCAATAACGCAAAGAGAGGATTGTAAACTCATTTTTTTCCCACAAACTTCTCTTTTCATATTTGAACGGTAACCCTGAATTGGTGTCTCTGAACTTTTAACTTTCATATGTGCATATAAGTTGCATTGGTCCACGCAAATGACAAGAAAGGACCTATGGCAAATTTTGGAATGCACGTACTCCTAAATTAAACACTCAGAATAGATTTACTGTAAACAGGAATGAAAACCACGTGCAGGTAAAATATCCTGTCCGCCTCAATGATTTCTAATTTGACTGCAGGTTCTGGATAAAGGGAGCACTGATTACACTTAAGAATGGTGATATATAGTCTTGAATGCCCATACACGAAAAGAAATGACGGAAACGAAACTGAACGGCCAAGCTAACAAAAAATTGTGTGCACCGAAACGAATGTGAATGTTAGATTAGGGAAAAAGAAACCCCCAAACAAGCCGAACTGTAGCATCTCTGCGAATGTGAATGCGTGTTGACGAAACTTAGCGGATTTTTGCTGAAATTGACCGGGAAAACTTAAAGTAGGCAATGTTTGAATCTTGTTGTACATGTGACATGTCGAGGCAGTGTTCCATACCAGGCGGGATGTAGTATTCAGTAGGAACTATTACGCTCTCTAGGCAATCGCTTCAAATTAGCATTTTTGGCCACTGAGTCCCAGCTTTTTCCCAACAAACTATTTGATTCCTGTTGTTAAGTAAAAACCCATACCGCCCACATCACGGCCGATTCTTTTCTCATTAGATTCGGCCAGGCCCTTGGGTAGTTTTCCCAGTTCGTCAGCAGATGCTATGTAGTACACAGATAAAAGGAATGTGACATTAGAGCAGGTATGAAAGTCCAGTTGTTTAATACCTGCAGATTGGATGCAATGACGTCCCCTGGGACGCGTTCCCAATTTAAACTCTCACGGTTACGGGGACGGACTATTCCGTTGAGTCCGTTGCATGCTTCAGGTTTGCAGAGCCCTGAGTCTGTCCTGAAGGTGTATTAATGTTTCAGAGGTTGTCCCATAACCTCTACAGATCTTAAAAACCACCAAAACCCACCAAAAGTACATCACAGTACCGTGGGGGCCGTTTTCCCAGGCTATCCGGATTTGAAGGGGGGGGGCCCTCGCCACGCTCCAGGCAAGCCATACCACCATCACGACACCCCCCCAACAAAAATAACACTTCAAAGACAGCCGACAGAGGCCTCTGACAAGTTCCAGACAGCTGTCACTGATAAAGAACATTCTACTGCCTGCCCCAGGCACCGTTTTGTAAACAGCCCATTAGGTTGTGCACAAGGGACCAATTAGTACACGGTCCCATGGGAACTGCTTGGAGGCCGGCTCAAGGCCGTCTGTTTTTTTTGCATTTATTCTGGCTAGGGGAGGCCCTAGCTGTAAAATGACTAAACCAGGCTTTTCAGCATGTTCAGGGGTAGGATATGACAAGACATGGAATTTGGACTTTAAAAATAAATAAATGCTAATTAGCTCCAATGGACTCACCAGGAGAGGCCACTCCCTCTTCCCACTTAATCAGCACAATGATTGAACAGGGACGCTTCGCGACGGAGTGGATCAAGAATCTCAACAGTCCGTCTGTTTTCCCACGAGCACCGCCAAACGCCCTCATGTTATTCAGATAAATGTACGAAAGCCCAATCAAGCCACCAAAATAAAAAAATTCAGTGGGAAACCAATTCGTTTTTACGAATTATAAATTCGTTATTTCAATTAACTTGGAAATAAGTAATTACTAGTCCTTAATTTTCTTTATGGCAACAAATTGGTAATTCGAAATAACAAATTAGTTGCCCACTTAAATTTCATCAGAAGCACGATTGAGTTTTCGTACAGATGCTTTACATTGTAGGTGCATAAAATCAAACACAGATTAAAATTGGTTGGTGTGACTTCTGGTTAAGTCAAAGAAGTAACATTACCGCGGACGTGACGGCCGATTCTTTTCAAGTCAGATCCGGTCAAGCCCATCAGTGGTCTTCCAAGTTCGTCATCAGCTGCTATGCAGTGCAGACAGACAAGGATAGCAACGTAACAACAGATGCGGGGATCCATTTTAAAAATCTCTGTGTGGATGCAGCGATAAAACCAGACAGGACTGAACCGGACACAGACGATTTATGACGGGACGTCGATCACCAAACCAGCTTGTCCCTCTTTCGGCTTTCCCACGAATTCTGCACGACATAAATGTACGTGACGTATGACCTTTCAGGGACGACGATTGATAAACATGGAACAAAAGGCCAAAAAAATTTCCCGAACCTTCAATTCAATAGAACTTTTCAAGCATTTTTTTTATCCTACGGGGTGAAAACTAGTGCTGTTGAACGTAACCGCTCGACAAGTTTGAACTATGTGGCCCGTCTGTAAATAGCTTGTCTGTGGTTTTCCGTCCCACAAGCTCGCTGCAGCTTTACAAATACCCAGTCTACCCTACATAAATCCAAATTGGCTGACACGCACAAAAATAACAAGATACTTGGGGTTCTTATTCAAGTCGGGGTTGCCATAAGGAAAGCGGTACTACATTCAATCAAGTAATTTATTCCCGGTATAAACTGTGTGACTGATTGTAGCCCTTTTGTTGTCAAGGACCGATGAGAGTCTTTACGGTTTCTGGATCCTGCCGATATGTTCATAGTATCAGCAGATGGTGCAATTTCTTTTTGGAAACCTTTTTTGAAATTTCAAATTTCAAAAGCCACCGTTGACTTCATCTTATTTTCGATGGTGGAGACTAATTTCGAATCGAAATTATGTTCGACACGGCAGCAGTACGACATTTTAGTATTTGATGCTGCCATGTTAAATCAGCACAGCAGACCCTGTCGAGCTAAAGTCTTCTCCCAGCCGAGAATGGCTTGTCGAGTCAAACTTGTTTCAAGCCTCGTGCTTGTACCGTGTGGAATAAAAACATTCAACTTGACTTGTTTTCGACACGGTGTAGGTACGACTTTTGAAACGGACCAAAAGGTATAAACCTCATCGAGCAATATCATTACATGGAAAGGTCATCAAATATTGCAGTCAACGGTGACGGAGCAATAACTTGTAAAGGGGGGAGGAGTTGTGAACCATGAGGCATCAGCCATTAATGGGCAGATCCATTAAGCCCCATCCAATCATAGGACCTACAAAAAATCAGGGGCATGCCCCCGGCCAAAAAAAAAACAAAAAAAAAAAACCCAATGGGAGCAGCCAGTGATGATAGTTTCACTTTCAAACTCGTTATGTTTCCCTATACTTGGAAGGCAGAGTTTAATTGGGACGATTCAAGCGGCCAGAAGAATCTGGTAGCTATAAAATCTCAGCATCGTGTGTCACAGAATGATAAACTTTACTCTTCTTTAATTTCGAGGGTTAAATTATTCGGTGAGTTGAATTTCTTTCAAAACAAAAGAAACGAAGTGAATATTTGTTTGACACAGTTTTTCTGCAACTATAAAGTCTTGTTCAATTTAACATCCCAGTTACGTTAAATGAATTGAAAAGGCACTTTTCATCGATGCTTTCCGAGACTGACCAGAGTGCTACTACTGTTATGTCACTCTAGGAAGACATGATTCATTGCGAATGTTTTTCTGTAAAATTTATGAACCCATTATATTAATCACTAAAACATTTCCGATCGAGGAAAGATGACTTTTTATTGCTATAAATTACAAAGCAGGAGTTTTATGTGCATACACAAACCAACGTAAAGTTTAGGCTTCTGTCCTGGGCTGACCTCACAATTTTGCTTGTGAATGTAAAAAAATTGATATGAATACCCCCCAATAGTAAAACAGCCTTTGAAATAGTGACATCAATAAGGTTAAGTGAGATACATAGGTACATTTTGAAGGTCTGTATTTTTAAAAGTCCACTCTAGCTACCCTTCAAACCAGGGCATCGCCGGCCAGCTTATCCCAGCGTAGCCCTTGTACGATGCAGGAGTTGAGTCCAAATCAGCAAGGCAGCGCTGCCCACTTTTCATACACTCCTCGCCCGACGGTGGGTTTGTTAAACAGGCAGCGCGCAGTATTTAGTCAGCTCCCTTGCGCAAAGGGTGAATCTGAAGTATCGACACGAACCTACTGAATCCGAATCCCAGAAACTCGAAAGCTACACTCCTTTTTTCCAGCTGGAGACAACGACTTTTCCGAAAGGGATTTTCAAAACCATAATTTGTTGTTTGTTTTCCATTGATTGTGCACAATTTCTTGTTTTGTTTTGTCAACAGTTTTTTCCAAGGTAACTGAGGTTTTTCTTTCTTCGACTTTTGTCTTCACCGTTTCGCTCCTGAGAAATTTTACTTAGTAAACAGTTTGACTGCCCCCTCTGGTAAAGAAATGGCAATCTTTCGTGAGAAGCCGCAGAAGGCGGGCACGTAAACGTTGACAAACATGAAAATGAGTCTATTGTCGCGGGAAAATGAGTAAATAACGCCCGGAGCCCTCGAAACGAAATTGCCTTTGGCACGAAAGAAAACACGTACTTACAATATAGAAACATGTCTTTTGACGAAACGAAACATGTATTTAGTTCGGTAATGAATGCACACTCGATTCGATTTTTCACATGAGTGGTTGGCAAACAGGTTAACAAGCACAAACAGAAAACCTCAGGCGTGACTCCCCGAAAACAGCTCTAGGAAAAGTTCGCATGAAAACCAGGCTATGTGGAATCTCATGGTGAAGTGGACTGCAAATTATGTCCGAAAGTTGTCCAACTTGATTAACGATTTAAATGGGAGAGAATTGGCAATTCGGATGTAGTTTAATGTTCACTTTTTTGTCTGTCGGGTGAATGTTTGTTTCTTTTTGCTCTTGTGTGAGAGATTTCTTTTACAAGTAACTAGGTAGCCATGTTTAGCTTCTGCGTATGTGAATTCTGTGCTACCCAAACATGCACATCATTAGTGTTTATTATGCCTCTCTCATCTAGTCTTCCGTCAGCCTAGCTGTGCGTTTTGTATCCATCACCCGGCTTGCTTTATTAGCTCACCTGTGCTGTCAGATGTTGATGCCACAAATAAACTAACCAGAAGAAAAAAATGAGAGAATGTCGCCGACTCCACGACACTGGCAAAACGGCTAAAATTAGCTTCATCTTAAACTTGGGTAGTCCACTTTAACATAAACTACGCAGGCCAACAATTTTCATTTTTTTAACACACACGTAGCCCACTTGAAATAAAGAATTCTGTGGAAAGAGAACTGAGCCCTGCTGTAGCCCCCCTTGTTATAAAGGGAATCGTGTGCATTTCTTTTTGCCATGTACATGTACATGTACGTGCACAAGTACATGTACATTATGTACATGATGCCTAGGGCTGTTGTTGGCGACATCGACGTGCAACTACAGTTTGCACTTCTGTCGTTCTATGATTCATCACACAAGCGTTATTGAGACAGGTGCAAGACCTTTTTTTTCTTAAGAGAAGTGATACTGTTTTTCGTGCTTCATTTGCCGTTCATTTGCCGATGTCTGAATAAAGTACAATAAGTCGTAGAAAGTGTCATCAGACAACGAGGATGTTGAGGCTAAGCTTGTACTTAACGAGCCATACAAACTGGTAGCTCTGAAAACTTGCTGTCCTATCTCAGCGTTTGATGGTTGGCCCAAAGTTGTGGTTTCAGAACAGGTTAGGATGCTAATTTAATTCCTGGTCAAGTAAAAGGGTATACCCATACTTTGCATATGATTCAGCAGATCCGCTCTGTGAATAAAACTCAAACAGCTGTGCTAATCTAAGGCCTCAAAATGGCATCCGCGTTGCGTTGAAATTAAACCCGAAAAGGACGACTACATAATAACCTTTCCCTTTTACAGAGATTACAAGGCCGCCATTGGGCGTAGGATCTGTTTATTTTATACCGATAAGTATTGCAGCACAACACATTGCATGCGAAGGCCAACAATGAGGTTTGTCAGTCCATCTGGACATGAAAGGAAGTGTGCCGGCTTTGAGCCAGCTACTTCATTGTCAGTGCACTTTTCGACAAACCCTCCAGTTCCATTGTGTGGAGACGGTCGTTTTTGGCATTTATCAACTGAAAGTGATATATTGCACCATCAACTTGCGTTTGTGAATGAAGTAGACACGAAGCCAAATTCCTGGCGACAGTGGTTGGTATTTATCAAAAGATATTTTAAAGCAGTCTCCGTTTTTAAGGTACAGATTTCCTGAGTTCACGTCTTCTTTCCCGTGCTACAGCTTTGGAAACTTTCAAATCACAAGAGAAGATCGGCACAGTCCTTACAACGATATTCACAGGGGTACAACTAATGCTGTACACAAGATGCGTGCCTGCACGTGTACTTTAATAGGCGGATGACTATATGTAAATGTATTTGTCCACTTGTTTTCTGCAAGTAATCATAGTGGCACAAAAGCCCCAACTAAGCTTACAAGAGAGTTAAAAGCATGCTTCACTTCGCAGACCAATACACTTGCCATATTTTCACATACACTGTACACAAATTCGTGGTGTGTAGGCAAACACCGATCTGTGACTGTGTTAAGTCAGAATGCTCTTTTATCGATGTATTAATTTGTTTGTTGCCATTTGTCAATAGAGGGCGCTGTTAAGCGGCACACTATCTAGACATTTCAGCTAACTTCATGAGTCGCCATGTAATTTGGTATCAGGACACACGTCATCCCGAAGTCGTAAGTGGGATTCATTTATTGCATTATTTAAATTTACTTTATTGGCTCTAATGGTTTTCTATAGGCATTTCGGGATAGGTTTGAGTATTTAATGGGGTAGAAAATACAACAAAAGCAGAGACAACGTACAAAGTTACAACTGTAAGCACATGTCCAGGTATAGGGTTTATTGCATATAGTCGGGCGTCACGCACATGTACACCTATACACAAGGTTATTATAATCCATCCTGTTAATTGTCTGTTATTCTGTGATTAGTTACGATTGCTTAATATTAATTGGATAAACAAATTGCCGTTGTTGATCATGTTGTTAATTTGTAACTGTTAATCCAATTTGTGTACTTTTTGTGGACAGATCATGTTCAGCGTGTTAAGCATATCCGTGATCGCCAGCTCGAGCGCGCTTCCGGAACCCTTGCGTGGTCCGCCTATGGGGTTTTACATGGAACGTAACTGTCCTATCACGTTCAATGATCTTAAAAGAATGATTCCTAACTGAAACCACCCCATGAAACACTCATCTTTGAATTCTACCTTTTTTCCTCAAGTGATGTTTAGGAAAAATCACCTAGAGATGGATTAAAAAACGAATTTCATTTAACGACCTTCCACTTCTGACGGCCTTGTACTGAGGTCTCCTTGTTCACGCCCGTTTGTTTTCACTACCCGTGCTTACGTGAAAACGAAATTGTACATCATTACACGATTTTTTTCCTGAAGTACGATTTTATTTCTCTCATATCCACGGAAATTCAATATAATGATGAAATATTAATGTCTTATTAATACCTTATTTTTGTGCCAAATTACTAGTAGTTGTATGGACAAAGTGCAAAGTAATTTTCCCATTTCAACCGAAATTTCTGAAAAGTACCGTTGACAACAAGTATTTTTCATACGTTATAATGCCTGTGGATATCGTTCTTCAAAAGTTCTACTGAAGGGCGTTTACCGTTCATTTTCATTGTATAGATGTAAAATCTAGAAATCAAGAGAATTAAGGCATTTAAATCTAGTGTTAGTAACACTGAACAGTCATAGCTGATTGTATATTACAAGCTGAATCTTAGTTTTGTCCAATCTACTAATGAATTTCAAAAAAGAAATAGCATCCTGGCAATTACTGAAAAGGTGAATAAGGATTGGCTCTTCATCTTTGTAGAAGTTATAAACGTTAGAATCCAACTTATTTACTTTAATTAAATAAGAAAGAATTAGTACCCAGTATTCTGTGGATTAATCGGAAGTGAAACCATCGTAGTGGAGGGGGCCTGTCTGGTACAATTTGACCTTTGGAATAGAAATGTGAAAAGGTCACATGAATATGCATAAGCATAATCATATGATCATTTTGAAATGAATAGAAATGAGGTGTAGGGTGAAAAATCATGGTACAAGTTGACTTAGGAATGAATAGGAACGAGGAAACGGTCAGAAAGTCTGGTACAAGCTGCGTGGCTTAATTTCCAACGGCCGATATCCTGGCAGTGACAGCCAAGGCATCAACTAGGATGCAATCAGCTTTGAAATTGGCACAGAGTATTAGAAACAAGGTCTGAATGTCGGCTTCGATGGACCTCCTATATATAAAACTGTCTTTGAAAAGGTGCCCTCCGTCTATACTGCCTGTGGCCGCTCTCCCCAGGAGTCATTTGATTAAACACTGCAACCATTGGTGTCTTAGCTGCATGAAAAATGGTATTAATTTCCAAGTAAAACAAACACGGCCGTAATGTTGATTTAAGATTTTGGTCTCGTCGAGTAGTGAAACGATAACGTTTATCTATCTGCGTTATTTGGGTCGCTTACCGTGAGTTTCCTGTAACTTTTACCATTCACACAAAAACATGTTCAATTATGGTCAGTTGTTTCGTAAAAGAAGAAGAAAAAATGGTTTTAACTTGTACAAATCTTCCAAACTCGCTACAAAAAATAAAATGTGCTATAGTGACTAATTATTTCTGCTACCTATGTGTGATTGTTCATCCACCCTCCCTCATGTTCAAGAAGGAAAAACCCAAAGAAACAAGAAATCATGTTTCAGAAATAGGAGAGGATTTTATACAGCTGAAAGCAAATTTCTAATAGTCTAACGATATTGGATATAGTGAACAAATCTACACTGGACAGCAAAAGAAACTTGCCACTTCTGTCAAAGGCAACACATAAAAATTCACTCCATAGAGATAAACAAGTTTTGTACACAGGCATGCTGCAATACCCCTTACTAATTACATGCCCCAAAAGCAAGTAATTATCTATATAACAAGGAAGAAATTCACATGCACAGCAACTTGGTTATGGAGTAAATTTTTATGCGTGGTCTTCGACAGAAGTGGCAAGTTTCTTTTGCTGTCTAGTTTAAAATAACCTAAAGTAACAGCTAAATAAAAGATCATCATCGTAAAAATTGTCTAAATATGAGTTTATCTAGCGGATAACCAACTGCGTAACGTTTGAAAGCGAGGCCAACTTCGGCGTATGGGCGCATCACCAGGCCAGGTTTACTCTGCCCAGTGTGGTAAGATGACGAAGGAAACAGATTCCACGCCACACACGCTGCCAATTGATGAAACACGTCGATCACTTTGCTACTTGACTGGCGGGAAAAATTAGTAGGAAGAAGGAGAGAAATAATATGATTATGAATTGCCGAACCAGAATTGCTGGGGAGAATGTGATCATGGAATGGTATTCATGATGAGGAAAGAAGTTGCTTCCCTTCTTACAGGAAAAACAACGTCCAACTACATAAAGCACTTGAATGGGCATGCTGACTGTGTTTTAGTACATGTACTCGTACTCGTGTTGGAGTACTTTACTCTGTACTCGTACGCATGAAAATATATACGTATAGGCCAAATCTCACTCTCAAGAACATTTCCCGTACTCGTACGGGAAAAATGGAAAAAGTAGTAGGGTTTTGTGTTCGTCCAAAGGTATTTGACTACTATGCCCGGTACAAAATCCGAGCACAAAACAACGAGGAATGATTGTGTTATTCCTAATGAGGTTTTAAAAAGTCCCCATACCGCGCACATGACGGTCGATTGTATTCCCGTTGAATCCTTTCCAACCCGACGGCGGCAATCCCAATTCGTCAGCAGCTGTTATGTAGAACAGAGAAGAAAATATTGCAACATAAGATCAGATATGAAGATCCGTTTTGTAGGCATGATGGCGATGTTTTAGTACTCGTACTCGAGTACTTTACCCTGTAAACGTATGCATGAAAATGTATTCGTATAATCACACTCTCATGAACATTTTCCCGTACTCATACTCTTACAGAAATGGAAAAGGTACTAGTATTTGTGTTCGTGGAAGGGTACTCGACTACTATGCCCGGGTGCAAAAACCGAGCACAAAACAATAAGGAATAATCATGATATTCCTAAAGAGGTTTTAAAAATGTCACCATACCGCGCACATGACGGTCGATTGCATTCCCGTTTAATCTTTTGCGGCCAGGCGGCCCTCTGAATTCGTCAGCAGCTGCTATATAGAACAGACAAGAAAAGATTGCAGCATAACATCAGATATGAAGATCCGTTTTGTAGGCATGATGGCGATGTTTTAGTACTCGTACTCGAGTAATTTACCCTGTAAACGTATGCATGAAAATGTATTCGTATAATCGAACCCTCAAGAACATTTTCCCGTACTCGTGTGGAAAAAATTACTAATGTTTGTGGAAAGATACTTGACTACTATGCCAGGTACAAAAACCCAGCAAAAACAATAAGGAATGATTGTGTTATTCCTAATGAGGTTTTAAAAAGTCCCCATACCGCGCATATGACGGTCGATTGTATTCCCGTTTAATCCTTTCCAGCCCGGCGGCGGCCCGCTGAATTCGTCAGCAGCTGCTATATAGAACAGACAAGAAAAGATGGCAACATCAGATCAGATATACAGATCCATTTTGTAGGCATTCTGACTGGGTTTTAGTACAGGAACTCGTGCTCGAGTACATTTTACTCTGTACTCGTAAGCATGAAAATGTATTCGTATAATCGCACTCTCATGAACATTTTCCTGTACTCGTACTCTTACAGAAATGGAAAAGGTACTAGTATTGGTGTTCGTGCATGGAAGGCTACTCGATTACTATGCGCGAGCACAAAACAATAAGGAATGATTGTGTTATTCCTAATGAGGTTTTAAAAAGTCCCCATACCGCGCACATGACGGTCGATTGTATTCCCGTTTAATCCTTTCCAACCCGACGGCGGCAATCCCAATTCGTCAGCAGCTGTTATGTAGAACAGACAAGAAAAGATTGCAACATAACATCAGATATGAAGATCCGTTTTGTAGGCATGATGGCGATGTTTTAGTACTCGTACTCGAGTACTTTACCCTGTAAACGTATGCATGAAAATGTATTCGTATAATCACACTCTCATGAACATTTTCCCGTACTCATACTCTTACAGAAATGGAAAAGGTACTAGTATTTGTGTTCGTGGAAGGGTACTCGAGTACTATGCCAGGGTGCAAAAACCGAGCACAAAACATTAAAGAATAATCATGATATTCCTAAAGAGGTTTTAAAAATGTCACCATACCGCGCACATGACGGTCGATTGTATTCCCGTTTAATCCTTTGCGGCCAGGCGGCGGCCCTCTGAATTCGTCAGCAGCTGCTATATAGAACAGACAAGAAAAGATTGCAACATCAGATCAGATATACAGATCCATTTTGTAGGCATTCTGACTGGGTTTTAGTACAGGAACTCGTGCTCGAGTACATTTTACTCTGTACTCGTAAGCATGAAAATGTATTCGTATAATCGCACTCTCAAGAACATTTTCCCGTACTCGCACTCTTACAGAAATGGAAAAGGTACTAGTATTTGTGTTTGTGGAAAGGTACTCGACTACTATGCCCGGATACAAAAACCGAGCAAAAAACAATAAGGAATGATTGTGTTATTTCTAATGAGGTTTAAAAAATGTCACCATACCGCGCACATGACGGTCGATTGTATCCCCGTTAAATCCTTTCCGGCCCGGCGGCAATCCCAATTCGTCAGCAGCTGTTATGTAGAACAGAGAAGAAAATATTGCAACATAAGATCAGGTATGAGGATCTGTTTTGTAGGCATGATGACTGGGTTTTAGTTCTCGTGCTCGAGTACTTTACACTGTAGGCTACTCGTACGCATGAAAATGTACTCGTATAATCGCACTCTCATGAACATTTTCCCGTACTCATACTCTTACAGAAATGGAAAAGGTACTAGTATTTTTGTTTGTGGAAAGGTACCCGACCACTATCCCCGGGAACAAAAAACCGAGCAAAAAACAATAATGAATTATTGTGTTATTCCTAAAGAGGTTTAAAAATGTCACCATACCGCGCACTTGACGGCCGATTGTATCCCCGTTTAATCCTCTCCAGCCCGGCGGCGGCCCTCTGAATTCGTCAGCAGCTGTATAGAACATACAAGAAAAGATTGCAACGTCAGAGCAGATATAAAGATCCATTTTGTAGGCATTCTGACTGGGGGTTATTACTGGAACTCGTGCTTCAGTACCTATATTTTACTCTGTACTGGTACACATGAAAATGTATTCGTATAATCGAACCCTCAAGAACATTTTCCCGTACTCGTGCGGAAAAAATTACTAATGTTTGTGGAAAGATACTTGACTTCTATGCCAGGTACAAAAACCCAGCAAAAACAATAAGAAATGATTGTGTTATTCCTAATGAGGTTTTAAAAAGTCCCCTTACCGCGCACATGACGGTCGATTGTATTCCCGTTTAATCCTTTGCGGCTCGGTGGCCCGCTGAATTCGTCAGCAGCTGCTATATAGAACAGACAAGAAAAGATTGCAGCATAACATCAGATATGAAGATCCGTTTTGTAGGCATGATGACGACGTTTTAGTACTCGTACTCGTTCTTCAGTACTTTACCCTGTAAACGTATGCATGGAAATGTATTCGTATAATGGCACTCTAATGAACATTTTCCCGTACTCGTACTCATACATAACACCACAATAAGACAAGTTGGACTCGTTTAATGCCTAATCAAGTTTAGAAAGTTTCCCTGCCGCGCACACCTCGGTCGTCAGGTAAGTTGAAATTCGATTAATGCGCCTTGAGTAGAAGAATCCCCTCGTGGGTTGGTTGAAAAGAGCCATGTTGGTGGGGAGTTTTCATTTTGCTGGTAGCAACGCGACCGTAACGTGTGCATTTTATAGTTGTACGTGAACCAGCGAAGTTCAGTTCAACAAAAGGAGCCTTCGTTGCAAGGAAAATTGCTCCCTCGTTTGGTCCAGCTCGGGTTTCATTATGTTACCAAATCATACTACAGCCGCAACAGTACATTTCGACTGAAGTTCTACGACAAAGAACTTGCATTCTCACATTATTACAATGTCAGTCGGAAAAAATTCTATGTTTGATACAGTACTTGCATTTCTTGGTTTGGTTAAGTGAAATGAATTTCAACCTTACCTAAAATGAAACATTTCGAAAACTGATAACATACAGTACATTTAGACTATGTCCAATTTAACGATTATACATGTATTTTGTCTGACCGAGGGAACTGATGCGCTTCTTTCATTTTAGCTTGATAGGCAAAGATTTCTTTTTTGTATATCACCTCGCGGATATACCCCCCACGTTTTGACCTGTGGGATTAGCAATATAATCTTCCCCTACTTTTCAAATCCCTGACTGTACATACTCTTAGCCTGCGCACTTGCTGGCGTCACTATCTCACCTGGGATGGAGGCCGTGCTGTGCTTTCAGAAATCACCCCCCCCCCCTGTGAGAAGAATTCTCTACCCATGGGTAAAGGCAATGTCTCGTACTAGTCAAGTGCGAGGGGATAGAACGGGGCAAACCATTTTTTTTTGTAAAATGACGTAAAGACGAGTTTTTAGCTATGTTTTATCTCCCTTCCCTTAAACGCGTGTAAAAAGCCCCTAAATGAAGGCTAATCCCTCAGAAGGGGACATTAAGATTACATGAAAACATTTCCAAATTGTCGTCCCTTATCAACAAAAAAAATTGTCCCCCTCGAAAATTTGGTTCTGGATCCATATTTTGCACCCCGCAAGCTACACAAACTGATAACTCTAAAACCTCTTGGAACGATGTACTTCAAAACAAAGTCGAGTAAGAGGTGACCATATTTCGCGCATGATATAGTAGATCCTTTGTGAATATGGCATCCATCTAGCTGTCAAGCTAGGGCCAAAAAAATTGGCGTGGGTTTTTTGTAGAAGTTAAACTCAAAATAAAATCATTCATTTCCCAGGTTCGAGCAGGGGGTCCATTTGCTTTATGGTCCATTCATTCGTACAACAGGACAGACAAGACATTGCGTGCGAAGGCCAACAATGAGGTTTATCCGTCTCTGCATGTAATGACGCGTGGCGGCTTTCGGTGAGTTTTCTTTATTGCCAATGTATTTTCCTCCTGTTCCAGTGTATGCAGACGGGGTTTCTTGGCGATATTGGTCAACATGGCGTGATATCGCCTGATCAACTGTTCTTTGAAAGTGAAATTAACACGAAGCTAAATTCTTATTTACGAGTGCCATTTATTACCCCCCCCCCCAAAAAAAGTTCAAAAGCCCTGGAGTGCCATCAAGTATAATTTTGAAAAAGTGAAGTCTATTTTTTCCAAGTTTGTTTTCAATAGATACATCTTTTCCATTTTTTCTACGTGCTATCTTTTAATGAAAGATTTCTTCGTTTTAATAGTGCAGAATTCCTGAGTTAATGTTTCTTTCCTGCGTTTCAACTTTAAAAACTTTTCGTGATGAGAAAGGATCGTCGCTAAGCTGAGAACGACAATTACAGGGTTTCAAATAATGTGTATGTGTGAACGACTCATGCGTGTATTGTGTACTGTTGAATGGGCGGATGGATATTATTTGACTGCTCAGTGTCTTTATGCAAGTAATCTAAATGGCACACTGGTACCCAAACAGTAAAGTTTTAGTCACAATTATTTCTCTGCTCTGACGGTAGAGAGCTGCAACCATGCTTTACATTTCATAAAGAATTTCATGACGCAGACCGATACACTTGTCCTATTTTTCATATTTTTTTTTCAAATTTGATTGTATCCCCGTGTAATCCTTCCCGGCCCGGCGGGTCTCCGAATTCGTCAGCAGTTGCTATATAGAACAGAGAGGCAAAGATTGCAACATAAGAACAGATATGAAGATCCATTTTGTAATGTATGTGGATATAACGACATAGACTCCTAGGATTAAATAGTGACTGTGTTTACAACCGTCGCATGACTTATAGTGAACGCTTTCGCAATGGCGACTCGTTCCCTCTGAAAGCCAAGACTGAAAGATTTTCAAGACTAATGCGATCAAGTGAGCTGGCCTATTTTGTGAGTCGTTAGGAGGTACAATGGCGTCTTGGGGATAAGGCTAAGCAGCGTGCGGCCCAATAAACATGATACATATATACCGGTAATCGTTTTGGAATACGGCCGTTTCACAATAGTGCGCCACCAAGAGTTTGCAACGCGTTGGCCAATCACAGTGCGCGAAATTTGTCGACCCAATGCGCGTCTGCAAAAGGATCGACAAATTTCGTGCGTTATGATTGGCCAACGTGTTGCAAACTCTTGGTGGCGCGCTATTGTGAATCGCCCGTATTATTTCAGACGGTTGTGAATGTTTTTGCACGGTTATAGTCATTGCATAATAACAGCTGAGGGAAGATCCAGGTTTTTGAACACGGACATTCCTGTTTTTCGATTCGTCTTTCAAAAACCCAACTTTTATCTCATTTATTTCATTTCCATAGGTCTCATTTTCGCCTTCCTTGAAAAACAGAGGGATTTCAAAGTATTTCTTTGCACATTTCCTTGTAAAACGTCGTTACTGGCAATTTTATCAATGTACACGCAACGAGCGACCGTCTGTTTGCGGTAGGCCTAGCCGCATGCGCTTAACCCACGATTTTTTTACTTCTGTACCGAGTCGGCTGCACATGAGTTATGCTCAAAGCAATTTCTATAGTTTGCCACGCCAAGGGAGTCAGTTGTGGACTTGATGCTGAGTAGGTAACTGATTTGGTTTGTTTTCTACGACCAATACTTGCTGCGATCCACAAGGGTAGCCACTGACCAGATTTGAATAACGTGGCCCATCTTTAAAGAACTGGTCTATAGGGCATTGACCCCCACCCCTCCACCCCCCCAAAAAATAAGCTTCTGAAAGGTAGATCTTAACCGGGCAACATTAACAAACAGAAAACCTTATCGTCTTAGAACTTTCAAACTCATTTTATCTTTGGCCTATTCTTATTTTTTTTTACTGTGAAGACTTTATTTCATCTGCGCCAATTGAAATGTACGGCACCATGACATTCTTAGCCAGAAACAGCCATTGCACTATTCAGTAGTTAACTAATAAAAAGGAAAATTAAGGGAACTGTCCCTCTACTTTCGCACGAATTCTGCCTGAACTGCCTGGTTTTTTGCCATGCAAAGTTTACCTTTTGCGACCTCTCAGGGAGGACAATTGATAAAGACCAAACAAAACAGTTAATAGGGCCTAATACATTCACGAGCAAAAATATCTGGCCTTCCAATTTCAATGAAATTTTTCGAGCTCATGCGGGGATAAGGGCTCCTACTGTTAAAAGCGTTTCAAATAATCATAAAAGAGCTTGTCTAGTCGATTGACACCCACAAAATTGCTGCTACACAAATGTGCAAGCTTACTTGGCAATGGGTTTTCCATGCCAAAAATGACATTCAGTTTCGTGAACAGGCATTCTCATTCATGCAGGAAGGTCAACACTGTGCATTATGGCGTCGCATTTTCGATTTTATCGAATTCAGTTCGTTTTCGTGCACACACGATTTTGGCTCTTCAATTCCGGTTCGTTTTATAGTCATTCTACTTCGTGGGCATTCAAGACTTCACTCTAAAACCTCCAAGATCAGATTAACCCAGAATTGGGTCCTATTCGGCGTGACCCTTTTCTGGGTCAAATTATGACCCAGAAAGGGTAAAATACGATCTGAAAGGGGGTCATTTTTTGAACCCAAAAACAGGTCACGCCGAATGGGACTCAATTCTGGGTCAACCTGACCTGGGAGTTTTTAGAGTCTACATTTTGAACACTTTTTCCATTTCAGTTTGATACAGGTTTTCCTGGCCAATTTCGGCAAAATGTCGTTCAATTAACACAAGGCTCATTCAAATTTGTTACAAAAAGCACGATTGTGCCCACGAACATTCGAAAATCAAAAGTAGGCATTTGATTTCGTTATTGGGCATTTTTTTTCGGAGAATAGGGCCTACTTGACTTCATTCAAATTCCAAAAGTCGCTTCGTTCATGCACATTCAAGTTAGTCAACACGCAATCTCGTTTCACTTGTGGGAAATTATTTTCGTTCCAGCGATAGGCGCTTTCTTGATCCTATATAAAATCTGATTTTCCGAGACAAAAGGTTTAACGGTGGATCTCGAGACAGCTTCTTGTCAACGTAACTTCGCACAAAAGTTGTTGCGGCCGGATTCTGACAGAAAAATGAGCATATGTAGAGGATACGGAAAAGATGTTTAACGCTTTCCATAGAAAGACCTGTGAACAAGTTTTGATTCAAGTTATTAGCTGTTTATATGTTAATGCTAACCATGGTTTTGTTTCCCTGAGCTTTTGTTAACTTTTACGTGTAAATATATTTTGAAAAGAATCAGGTATGAAACACAAAATGATCAGCGTTGGTACAAACAACTAAGAGCAAACAAAAAGTTTTGATTTGACTCAGGAAATAGGCTTAGACACAAAATAGGATACCAAAGAATTATTCACAATTACCAACACATTTATTAAAGAACCGGAATTATATCAAACATGACGATTAACAATGAAAGGCCGACGGCATTAACTTCTCGAATACTCCTAAATTAAACACCCAGAATAGATTTACTGTGAACAGAAATGAAAATCACTGGCAGGTAAAATATCCTGTCCGCCTCAATGATTTCTAATTTGACTGGAGGTTCTGGATAAAGGGAGCACTGATTAGACTTGAGAAGTTTGATATGTAGTCTCGGAAGCCCATACACGAAAATAAATGACGGAAACGAAACTGAACGGCCAAGCTAACAAAAATTGTGTGCACCAAAACGAATGTGAATGCTAGATTAGGGAAAAAGAAACCCCCAAACAAGCCGAACTGTAGCATCTGTGCGAATGTGAATGCGTGTTGGCGAAAATGAGCGGATTTTTTTGCTGAAATTGCCCGGGAAAACGTATAGTAGGGTAACGTTTTATCTTGTGTTCCGTGCCAGGCGGGATTTAGTGTTCAGTAGGCCCCATCACGCTCTACAAACAGTCGCTTCAAATTCGCAATTTTTATTACTGAGGCTAAGCTTATTCTCGACAATCTAGACCAATCTGATAACTCGTCTTGTGGCATAGTACCGGTATGCTTTAGAATAGGTTAGAATGATTATTTAATTCCTGGCCAAGTAAACGGGTATCCATACCGCGGGCATAACGGCCGATTCTTTTCCCATCAGATCCAGTCAGGCCCTTCGATGATCTTCCATGTTCGTCAGCAGTTGCTGCACAGTTCAGAGAAGAAAAAAACATTGAGACATTAGAGCAGGTATGAAGTTCCACTTGCTTGTTACCTGTTTGGATGCAATGACATTATTAATCAGTGCAATGACTGATCAGTGACGCTTCATGACGGAGTGGATCAAGAATCTCAACTGTCCGCCTGCTTTCCCAAGAGCACTGCCAAACGGCCTCGTAGTATTCAGACAGATGAACGAAAGCCAAATCAAGCCACAAAAATACAACTTTCACTGAGAAACCAATTTGTTATTACGAATTATGTTTTCGTTATTTCAAATTACTTATTGAAAATAACTAGTTACTAATCCTTAATGCATGGTAATAAATTAGTAATAAGAACTAACGAATAAATAATTGAAGCAACGGATAGTAATTCGAAAAAACAAATTAATTTCCCGCTGAGATTTCTTCGGTGGTGCGATTGGGCTTACGTACAGATGCTTTTATTGTAGGTGCATAAAACAGAACACAGACTACTATGCCTGGGTACAATGGGCTGGTTTGATTTCTGGTCAAGTCAAAGAAGTAACAGTACCGCGCACATGACGACCGATTCTTCTCAAGTCCAATTTCAGGCCCGGCGGTGCAAGTTCATCACCAGCGGCTGCTATGCAATACAGACAGAGAAGGGTAGCAACGTAAGAATAGATGCGGATATCCATTTTAAAAAATCTCTGTGGATTCAATGATATAATGCAACCAGGACTGCACTGAGCAGTGACGGTTCTAACTGAACGTCGATCACCACACCAGCTTAACCCACAATCTGCTTTCCCACGACTTCTGCACGACCTATATACTTGGTCGTTGCGCACCCGCATGGACCTGTCGGGGACGACGATTGATAGACACGGAACCCAAACGTCAATAGTTTGCAGACTGATAAAAGTCCAGGACCTCCACTTTCAATTGAAGTTTTCAAGCAATTTTATACCCTGCGGCATGAAAGCTCGTGCTGTTTAAAGTGACCGCTGGACCATTTCAAACTACTTGGCCCTCTGTAAAGAACTTGTCTGGGGATTGTCCGTCCCACAAGCTTGCTGCAGCTTTACAAATACCCAGTCTACCTTACATAAATCCAACTTGGGAACATGCACAATAACAAGATATTTTGGGTTCTTGTTCAAGTCATGGTTGCACGAAGAAAACGACTTTTCCTTCAGCAGGTACTACTCAGTCAAGTACTTTATTCCCTGAGCGACTGATTGTAGTCCTTTTGTTGTCAAGGACCGACGAGAACCTTACGGTTCCTGGATCCTGCTGATATATCGATAGTAATAATGGAAGATGGTGCCGGCATTCCATTTTGGAACCTATTTGGACAAAAGGTTCTTGAAAACATGTCGAATTTCACAGGCCACCGTTGACTTCATCTTGTGACCCATGTTGAAGACCAGCTTCGAGTTGAAAATAATTGTGTTCGATACGGCAGCAGCATGGAAGGCCATTGCTGTCTTCGGTGGTTATAGATCGTTCGTTTTTTAGCAATTTCATAATTTCATTTGGCAAATTCATTATTCTACTCGACAACTGTACCCTTCTACCTCGCACTTCACTGTTCAACGAGACAATTTTATCATTCAGCTGTTTGGCATCATTTCATTGGCTGGGCTGCAGTTATTCGGTAATAACCGATTCTCTGCGCTCCAACAACTATTCAGTAATACGTGCAATCGTCCTGGCATAGGCCAGTGTAGTAATAGTGGATATCTCTGTGAGCGTGCAATCAGTTGGCCCAACCACGCCAAGCACCGCCATGAAATAGTGCTTATGGTTTGCAAATAATATGCTGTAGTGGCTACGTGAAACTGGGCCCAGAGATTCGAACACGGCCTACGTCAACATGGAATAAAGCTCTTCATAAACTTCTCTTACTTTGCTGAATAGAGGGCGCCATCACAGTTGCGTGTAAATTTCGATCAAAAATTCTGTACTACCTGGGTTGCTTGACGATGCTTCGGTTGATGGCGCCCTCATGCAATGTAGGTGTACAGCCCCCAGTCAGTGGCGCCTCCATCCAGTGGGGGACAAGTGCATATTTGTTAACCAACAAAGCTTATACTTTTTAAACGGTACTTCCACCTTTCAAGGATTAGCATTCTTTTTATGCGTTAGTACCCTAAAATCAGGATACGTCTTAGAAGACATGACAGGTGCATAACAAACTCTGCCCCAAAACGGGTCTCTGTTGTTTGTTGCCTACGTATTTGCAACAGGCTGAGATCAAGATCTTGTTCTCGGATTCGGCCGTGGCCTGGTGGACTTGATTTAAAACAAAATCCCCAAAATGAACTGGTTGTAAATTATTAAATTCACCGAGCCATTCATCTGATTAAATATTTTCCACATTTTAGTGTTTTTTCTTGAGAACTCTGGGGAGGACTTGGCGAAATAGAACTTCAACATATGGTTTTCCTCGATCTTTTTCCCCAGCAGAGGTTCCTCATTGCTCAGGGGCGTTTCACTCTTGACCCTTACTCCCAGCATAGTTCGCCGAACTATAACAACACTACAATGTACAAAAGTGGGTAATGGCAGACACTTTTCCAGGGTTTGTGAAAGGAACTACAGGGTATTAAAGTGTCGATGAAAATGAATTTTGTTAGACACTATTTTTCCGCAACTTTAAACTCTTCTTCAGTGCGTGAACAATTGATTTGACTTCCCTCTATTGGATTAAATGCATTGAAATATGTACTTTTTAATCCATGCTTTCCCAGACTACCAAGAGCGCTATTGCTGTGATGTCATCCCGGGAAAACATGGTCAAGTACATACGTTATTCTGTTTTAATCGTGAACCTATGAATTTAATCACTGAAAAATGTCGGAGAGAGGAAAGATTACTAGTTTATTGCCACGTACGTACAAAGCAATGAATCAACGAAGAAGAGAAAACTAACGCCAGCAAAGCCTTAAAAATACAGGAGTTTCATGACCTTCCACATACCAATGTAACTTTAGGCTTCCGTCCTTGGAAAAAACACAGTTTTGCTCATGAATGTAAAAACATTCATAGGGATAAAAACCTCTAAAGCAGTAAAACACCCTTTTAATTAGTGACGAGTAAATTCAAAATAAGGTAAGGTTAAGTGAGGCACATAGGTACATTTTGAAGGTCTGTATTTTTAAAAGTCCACTCTAGCTACCCTTCAAACCAGGGCATCGCCGGCCAGCTTATCCCAGCGTGGCCCTTGTACGATGCACGAGTCGAGTCCACAGCACCGAGCCAGCGCTGCCCGCTTTTCATACACTCCTCGCCCGGCGGTGGGTTTGTTAAACAGGCAGCGCGCAGTATTTAGTCAGCTCCCTCGCGCAAAGGGTGAATCTCAAGTATCGACACGAACCTACTGAATCCGAATCCCAGAAACTCGAAAGCTACACTCCTTTCTTTCCAGCTGGAGACAACGACTTTTCCGAAAGGGATTTTCAAAACCATAATCATGCAGGATTTGTTGTTTGTTTTCCATTGACTGTGCACAATTTCTTATTTTGTTTTGTCAACAGTTTTTTCCATGTTAACTGAGGTTTTTCTTTCTTCGACTTTTGTTTTCACCGTTTCGCTCCTGAGAAATTTTACTTAAATAGTTTGACTGCCCCCTCTGGTAAAGAATTGGCAATCCTTCGTGAGAAGCCGCAGAAGGCAAGTACACGTTGACAAACATGAAAATGAGTCTATTGTCGCGGGAAAATGAGTAAATAACGCCCGGAGCCCTCGAAACGAAATTGACTTTTTGGCACAAAAAGGGAAGAAAACACGTACTTACAACACAGAAACAAGTCTTTTGACGAAACGAAACATGTATTTAGTTCGGTAATGAATGCACACTCGATTCGATTTTTCACACGAGAGGATGGCAAACAGGTTTAATAACTCGCACGAGCCGAAAACCTCAAGCGTGACTCCCCGAAAACAGCGCTAGGCAATGTTCGCATGTAAACTAGGCTACATTGAATGCTATGGTGAAGCAAACTGCAAAGTTTGTACAAAAGTTGTCCGACTTGATTAACGATTTGAATGGGGCAGAACTGGCCATTCGGATGTAGTTAAACGTTGACTTTTGTTTTCTTTTTGTTTGTCTGTCGGGTGTATGTATGTTTGTTTCTCTTTGTACTTGTGTAAGAAATTACTTTTACAAGTAACTAGGTAGCCATGTTTAGCTTCTGCGTATGTGAATTCTGTGCTACCCGAAACATGCACATCATTAGTGTTTATTGTGTCTCTCTCATCTAGTCTTCCGTCAGCCTAGCTGTACGTTTTGCATCCCTCACCCGGCTTGCTTTGTTAGCTCACCTGTGCTGTCAGATGTTGATGCCACAAATAAACTAACCAGACGAAAAAGTGAGAGAATGTCGCCGACTCCACGACACTGGCAAAAATGATATAAGGCAAAAGGGGCAAGATAGTATCGGTTATCTGTGTGCCGAGTTGAATGCCCTTACTGCAATTTGGTCCCACCCTCCCCGTGGCACAAATGCAGCGTGAACGATCGTTTCCCGTATTAAGAGCCCTAACCGGAAGTAGTTGCGCACACTGGTCAGACTACAAGGTGTTCAGCCGAACTGTGTTTTTGTCTATAAACGCATCCTTATGGCAGCTGTGGGGAACACTACAGCGTTTCATGTTGCCGTATTACCATGATGAGACAGGTGCAAGACCTCTGGTTCTATAGAAAAGTGATTTTGTTTTTGGTGCTTCGTTCTTCGTTCATTTGCCGCCGTCTGAATAGACAATGCAATAAGTGGTAGAAAGTGCCATCAGAAGACGATACACATTTTAGCGTGCTTGATGCAATCGATCCCCGACGCATACTTTAAGCATTTACCGCTACGAAGAAGGTAATGATCTTCCGTGTGGAATGGTTTGCTTTGAGTGGATTTTTTCTCGAGAGTGTCGTTCATCGGCAAAAATTATTCTGTACATGTACAAGTCAAGAGTACACTTCTTGCTGCTATTTGTGCATGTCACACGCCTACGTATTCCAACATTTAATATTCAAATGGATACTGCAATGCTGTGGTGAGCATTAAATTCCCGGCAAAAGGATAACTGGGACGTTTGCTCAAAAACGGACTCAGTAGTAGGAGGAAAATCTGGCAGGTTTTCAGTCACAATATGAGGACCGGTCTGACACTGCCTGCCCCTTGAGCTGTTTCCTCTATCTGTGTGCATTGGAGTGTCCTATTAACCAATTTCCCTTTCGATAAATATAGAGCAGCTCGATTTACCGTCTGTTCAGCCAACACGATTAAACTGCGCTTCATTCACAAACAGGTTGATGGCCATGTGGAATGATTTTGCGGGGAAGAACATCATTCTCTGCGTGAAGATTTGCAAAGGGCCACTTGATTAAAACTGAGCAGAATGTGAAAGATGATATATCTGTACTTATTTCTTTTATAGTCAGCAGTGACGCCTTCTTAGCAGTTAATTTTGTGCAACTTTGCAGATGAAGAACAATGGTAAAATGCCATAGGCAGTGTGTTTGGCGCCATCTTGAGGCCGAATTAAACAATGCCAACTTCCTGCGGCAGCTTTAATTTGAAAGATGGCAACCCGGCTTTTGAGGCCCTCGTATCATACAATAAACATCGATTGATATGAGACCGGTCACCGCGTACAATACGCCAAAATATAAAAGACTTAACCTTGACTTTTCTAAGGAGGGAACGTGTAGTCAACGCATGACTCCAGCCAGACGACTGATTTCCGCCACGTCCCTATCTGACCACAAGAAAAATATCCCATACACAAACCGCAGACTTTACGATTTTTCACAAATTCCTTCCGGATAATTAGGAGCTCCAGCCGAGCGTATGAAATCATCAACAAATGACCGACAGGAAAATTAGTCTGAAACTGTCTTGTAAAAGCCCAAAGTCGGCACCGCTGAAAGGGACAGAGAGATTGGAAGATGGAGAGACAAAAAACAGACCTAAATCAAACGATGTGCGTGTAGTGCGATATTGATCGTGCGCGGGGCAGACACGGGTGCGCTGGGCGGTGTACGCAATAGCAGAGCCCGGCATCCGCGATTGCAGCTGCGATGACGGAGCCACCACCACGGCAGCCGGGCGGGCACGGCGGGCCGACCAGCCCCGCACCACGGCTCATTTGCCCGGGCTCTCTTCCGTAGACAAGTCAACCGTTGACCGGTCATTTTGAGTCCGGCCGACATGGGGCGGCTTACATCACACGGGAGGCACCCTCTTAAGCAACTTCGGGTCCCCTTGTTGGCAACACGTCGGCATTGTTGACTTCGCTGTTTCCATAACACCTCCTCTCCTTGCTTACAAATTTGAAGCTTTAATTTTTTCTTTACATCCATCACAAGTTTGTTTTGGTTTATTTGTAATCCCATGATGCCCTCACGCCTCCTCTTTGTTCTTGAGCTGTCCCGAGGGACGCCAGGCCGCACGCTTCCTCACAGGGGGAGAGTACGACACAGAAAGGGGGGCTACTTTGGGGCTATTTGGTTAACCCGCGGGTGAAGATTGCTGGCACGTGGCCGGTGGGGTCGTATGTCCTTTGCGAATGTGTGGACGCGGTGCAGGGTTGATCGGGAACATGTTAGTCACAGTTGGTGAAATGGCGCATTAACGCAGTTAAGTTCATGCCTTACTTGTGAATTAAGACCTCGAGTAACTTTTAGCTCGTATGGACTTATTTAATGTCAGTAGTTTCTCTCTGCGGCACTTATTTAGATATGTTGCAGATGGCGGGAACCTAAATTCAGAACTTCAACTTTTAGGACATCGTCCAAAGTGTCTTATTTGGCTGTGGCTTGCATTAACTCACCGGCCTGTGGGGCCTGGATTCGGCTGCTTGCCAGTGGTTCGCGTTTTGGCGCACGTGTTATCTCCATCCGTAACAGCCAAAAACATTCGGGCGAAGCCTCTCGAAATTGTGAGATTTTTTTCTTGGGTTCTTTCAGTGTCTTGTGACATGGGCTCTTTACATGTACCCGATACAGTGCGACTGTTAGATGGTGCTGCGTGCACGCTGTTCGGCGTACATAGGAACGTCTCTTAATGTATATCATCCAATGACCAAAAGAGACTTTTTGGTATTCGTTCGTACCACAAAATGCAAACCTTCACAATTCGAATGCTTGATGTGTTCTAGGTTTCCTTTTCTTTCAGAAAACCACTCTGTGTTGTTCACCTGAGGAAACAAAAACAAATTACGACGCTGCCCATTCATTTTTTCAATGTCAAAACAGTTCCTTAGTCGCAGGAAAGGTCTTTTTATGGTCCTATTGAGCAGACAAAGTTACTTGCAAACAGTTTAAACAGTTATTCAATGATTCATATTTACAATCGGTTGAGGAAACATTTACAATTCATAATTACAATCGGTTGAGGAAACTTTAAGGAATGGAAGGTCGTATGGAAGTACACGTGTACTCGTCACACTGTGGGTAATAGTAAGTTTCACTTAAAGGAAAAAGCGACTCATTTTTTAACCCCTTGATGCCTGTAAGTACGTGTCCGGAAGTTAACCTTTGCCAGAGGGCATTGCATTTCAGTGTATCAGCGTGCGCAACGACATCAGTCTGTTGGCCTTATTCTAAGTCATGCATTCAAATGTTATCTGTGATAACAGCTGGAGTTGACCAAGTTATGAAAATAGAGGGCGCATCCAAAAGTGGCAGACTGAGATAAAGTCTGGCATAAATCAATTTACTTTTAGACATTGTAGCCAAGGTTAATAAAGGGTCCTTCTATGCAGTTATTTTCTAATCAGTTCCAGTAACTATTCCCTTGTCCCGTTCAAATGTCCATGCTGATTTCCAGCAGGCCTTGTGCCAATTTCCAATGTGCATATTCATGAGAAAAAAGTGATGTCATCTAAGGCAGAATGCTCAATGTTATGTTCTCGATGAATGTTTCTGTTCCACAATTTGCAAAAGGTAAAAATGTTTCTATCGTAGGCCTAAATCCTGTTCACTTTGGTCATCCTTTGTTGTTTCCAATTCACGACAGATGACAAATTCATCACAAATAGTTTAAATGAGCATATTTGCAGTTCCCAATTTGAACAGTAAATTCCTAACACGAGCATTATCCTCACAACAACATCAGTATCCTCATTTGTCGGGAAAGGCGCGGGAAATTCTCAAAAGTTTAAAACGTGCACTTTTCAATTTGAAGAAATGAGATGTCACATAGTAAACTTTGACACAACGAACTCTAGTTGATGACGTGTCAACATGTCTCCATAAAAGTAATCCTTGTTTTCCTTCAGTGAACGGAAGCTGGCTATTGACATCCGTGACGTATACAGTTGTTTCGAAATTTGTGTACCACATGCAGCAATCCACGGCAAAGGGCAAACACCAGGAACTATATGGACCCCTAGCTGTGTATGTGATATTTTTGTACATATGCATCAGGGGGAGGGAGCTGGTCGCTCCTCAGAAAAAATTAAAAACAAAACAGGAAAATAAGCTAAAGAAATGTAAAAAAATGAAAGGGGATGGAAACCACCAATTTGTTAATATAAACTCACGAAAGTGGCCCTTCTAACTGCCAACATTTCACCATTTCGTAGCTGCTGAGTGCTTTGCCCCCCCTCCTTTCGAAAATTCTCTAACGAAAAAAAAATCCTGGTAACGCCCATGATAATGTACAGTTCCTACACAAGTAGTGTTCTTCGGTACTATGCGAGATTGAGAATAAACATTATGTGGATCTTTCTAATCCAAAAGTGCCTACTTTTTGAACGGATAAAAAGGAAGGATTTCTTTTCATCCCAACACTTTTCAGTACTTTGAATTTTATTAAGTGCCTCTAAACGATCTGTGTGTGTGGTCGATTTTTAATTATGCATGAATTTTTTATAAAGTCGTTTCTTTTTGGATGTTTGGAGTTTTTCGCAGTCAGGTGTCTCTCGTTGATATGCCACTTCAATTCGATCGAAATTGAATTCTGAACCCCACGGGACGAAGCCCCGGCGTTTGCGCTCCGTATCGTGCCATAAAACAGAAACGTGCCCTGCCTAACCTCTTGTGTCTCCGTGCAGGGTTGTGTCGTGAAGTACATGTATATTGTACGCAGCCGACGTGGTGTGTGCATTGCTCGATCTTCCCGTGCACCGCGCGAGTCATGGCGGGCATCGCGTGTAAGATTAACACACGCATGGCCGATAGGTGTCACTAGAAATGAGGGCCGGGTAGCACTTACAGAACTAGTCATCTTACATACTGCGGGGCAGTCGAGAAGAAAACAAAATTATAAAATCCACTGCACGGGCTATATGTGTTGTGTAAGCAAGGGCCTTTCACACTGTAAAATTGAACAGACAGTTGAATCACTGACCCGTCTTTCTGTTTTAATTCTACTCACTTGCTGTAAATAAAACATTCCTGCATAAATGAATTTGCGTCATTGCTTGTGAATACACCCTTATTTTTGTTGACCGAAATGCAAATTCTGATATCAGGGTTGGGTAGGGTGGCCATACCTCTTAGGGCCTGTGTGACGCATTGAGGTGGGGGCCTAACTCTATTCACCCCAATTCCCTAAATTCCTTGTACCAGCTAATTGTGGAACTATTTTAATGACATTGTTCAGGTCCTGAATCTTAAATAATTCTTTGTATAATTGGGGATGTCTAATACGCAGGCAGTTGTGGCCCCTAAAGCTGCGGCATACATCACCTTTTGACAAGCGCCTCGGCGACTAGACTAAGCCCGCTCCGCTGCGTTTCACACCCGCTTGCCACCTCGGCTCTCCGCTCTCCTGTCCCCATGCGTATAACCTTCCCCCCGTGCAGCCATGCCCGGCTCCCAGTACGGGTCCGGAATACCACTAACCGTCATTATCATCTCCCTTGCAGTTACTTAAGGGCCTGCACTGGCCTGAGCGCGATTCCCGAAAGTCGGGAGGATATTTTTTTGGCATTCGTCCCGATCAAATTCATGAAATTGCCATGCCCGTGGAGAGTTCGCACCGTCTGAATGCTTAAAACCTGCGCGGATATGCTATGGTCCCTATGCATATGGTCGACGTGGTCTGAATATCGCCGTTGTGGCAGAGCACTTGTTTTTGTAGGATGCTCTATTTGTCTGGTTTTGACAAAGCGCGGGAAGATAGTGCTGAGGCTTTATTTTGGGACACTTGAGATCATCTGTACGATTGGCAAGGACATTATGATGCTTCAGGTACCCTTCAACCTGCCTGCCCGGACACTGTTGTCGAAGGCTGGATGCTACACTTCAGCTTTAGCATTTTTACCACAATTAATGCAGGATCATATCTATTCCCCTTGAACGTTGCTGGGACTTCTTGCGTCGCCGATCTGCTAAACAAGAGGAACTTCGTCTCAGTGTATCCCTGACACTTGTTCGGCGCATCGTCATTGTGTTTCGCTGTTTTGGAAGCCTCGAGGCGCGCAATTTGAACAACAGGGCAATCTTCCTTGAGTAGAAGCACCCCCTTATCGGTTGTTGGTCGGGAGTGTTCATTTTGCTGGTACAGCCACGCAACCATAACGCGTGCATTTAATAGTCGTTTATGTGCAGTTCAAACCAAAGGAGCCCCTGCTGCTAGGAAAATTGCGCCCTCTCTTGGTCCAGCTCGGGGCTCAAAGAGAAACCCATTTTCGTGGTATCATCGCAACCGCTACTCTGTCAGCTGCCATAAGAGCTCTTCTAAAATTACTCAGTGCGATTTCTCACGTGACCAAACTCATCCCTGCACTGTCCGTCCGAATTACCTGCAGCGGGTGGAGATAATATGTTTCAGCGGAAACTGCATGAAGCCGCTGGCTGGCGGCTCCCATAGGCATGTGTCTTATCCAGCATAGCCTTACTTCGCTAGCGCTTGGCGTGAGGCTAAGCCCAAATCTTGTGTTGAGGCTATACGAATTTGGTTTCTGCCTCTTGCACCACATGTGATAAATGAGCTTTGAACATCATTAAGTTTTGGACGCGCCTGTAGTTGACAAACATTTCAGTTAATTGAACACTAGTTTGTTGTTTTAGCTGATCTCATGGCCTCGATCTCGTGCAAAAAGGGACAACTTTTGGTATTCGAAATTAATGGAGTTCAAAACTGTTCCCCATTCACAAATCCATGCTCCCTGGCAAAAGTTCCTGCGACTCTGTCAAACAAACAGTTACAAAGGTCTTTATTTCTGTTTTGTTTTGATTGATAAAAATGCACAAATTATAAGTTTCCTTCTGTCGCACACTGCATTGAATGTGAAATACAGATGTGGAAGTGTAGGATACAAACCATGGGGGTTGGTTATATCAGTGAAAATGACTCTACGAGTCATCCTACTTCAATGAAAGCAGACTTTCTCAGTTAGAAAATAATGAAATTCTTAGAAGGTAAAAGATTAGACAGAACTTTGCTACACGAACAGTTTTTCTACAGGCCGGCGCTAAATGAAGTGGCCGGTTGCTCTTGACCACACGGTTTCTCGCCTTGAGTCCTAACAAGACAGACAACATGCTGTTGTCCTGTAAAAACGGCAGAGCACTCTTTCATGAGGACGAGTTCCGTTCCGCCATTTTAGGCGCCATGTTAACCCTGTTTGCACATTTTTGCCGTCAGCATAACCTGGGCGCTGAACAGCCCTGAGGGTTGACCTCCAACACTTGAGCAGATTTGTCGCGCTCCGTTCCATCAAATGACCTGTCCACCTGCTCTAAATAGCTGCTTATAGTCAGCATGAACATGTTTCACGCTAAGCCCAGTTAATTACTACTCTGCCCTTTTAATAGGACAATCTAAGATACCAAGTAAGTAGTGCTGTTAGCAGTGCTTGCAGTGCGCATTCTTCCTTCCAGAGCCGAAAAGCGCCGGAAAGCTGAGGTCCACTCCCAGTCCGCAAGCTTGCCAAAACATCAGCTTCATCGTCGCTCGGACAGAATATCAACATAAATCTCTGAGAACTTCCTCCGATATTGATGGACCGCCTGGCCTGACAAAATATTTTGCCTGGACCAACCGAGACTTCCTCTCTTCTCTAAAACGGTAAAAGATGCATTTGCAGCCCGAAGATGATATGGAGAAGGAGGAGCAATGTTTGTGGAGATGCAGGGTGCAACAAGGGACCATGAGATAGCATTACCATTTGCCACCTCCGTGTGGCCTGGGGTGTTTTGGTGCCTTAGCAATATATATGTTTTTCTACCTTAGTCGGCGGCTGTTTCGTGTACAGAGCGATGACCAATCCTCAACTCCCCAACCTTGATGTGTGCACATTTTGAATGTGTTATACCAAGCAGAAATTGAAAGTCATGCATCGAAATAAATCCCGACTGTAGACTGAAGCGCACACAATTTTGACTTCCATCTTCTCAGCTGGAGATTTAAGTCTGCTCTTGATTCGTGCCCCGTATGTTATAGATTGCTTCCGTGTTAAAAATCAAAGACTTCAAAAACTATTACTGAAGTCACGTTGTTTGACACACTGTGGTATCGAGAAAAGGACCAACGACTCATTAAGTCATCAAATATTGAACTGTTGAGTTGGTATGTGAAGGTAATGAAACATTCTTTTAATCAACGTTTGCTTTGTCGATTCTTTCTTGTTATTAAATGCAAATTTAGGTCAATAATGTAGCGACTGTTTGTAATTTGCTTGTCTCTCTTATTTCCTCTTAAAATAATGAACAACCAAGATTTTCGTGATGTTTACACTTACTTATTAGTAGGACCTCGTCCAAAGTGAGCGTCCTATCAGCTGTCATGAGGAACACAAGCTTTCTGATGAAATATTTCATGTCACGGATGCAGGCATAAAACAGCGACTGCTCCGTCAGCAGTACATACGTAGTACAATGACCTATTGGGTGTCAGTGAGTCCGCAGGGCTGTCTATATCGGATTGCTGCTGTTTTATGCCTGAGCGTGATGTGCATGATACAACATTCCCCCTGATGCGGGCAGAAATTGGCCCCCGCCGTTGGCCTGGCAACAAATTAGAGGTTTAGCGAAGACAGCCAGAAAGAAGATGATAGTGAGGATGGTGATGGGCGTCTGCATCCTTCTTGTCATACTACGATGTGGTGAGAGGAGGGAAGAGTAATGTGATGGTGGTGGTGACGGTACTGGTCGCCATATTGGTGGTGACTGAGGTTGAGGCGACGATGGTGGCAGTGGTGGTGAAGTTACTGAAAATAGGTCACTTGGGAGACATTCCCATAGGAACGTGCACAAACTTTACTGTCCCATAATTAAATATTCCCTAATCTGATCTGAACCAAACTTTGAATGTTTTCAATTTAGACCCTAATCTATCATCTCCCAACATTTGGACAGCAAAATTCGGCCTCCTTCTGGTAGTTGGAGCATTAGGGAGACGCTGAAATGTCTCCCTAATGACCAATGCCTCCCTAAGGTTGAAAAATTTACCCCAAAATGTCTCCCTAATGACCCATTTGTAAGAATACATAAGACACCGTACATGGTGCGAGGAAGAGAATAACAACTGAGATGATTGTAATTAAAGTCAGCTGTGTTGATCTGTCATAAATGAGGGGGGTAGCAGCGATACAAGACGTGATCTGCATTTTCAAGGTCATAATGGCGATGATTATGAAGTAAATGGGATTCTGAAGCAAACTTTGATGGAATATTCTTAATGCTATGATATTTGAACAACGGTGATAATGAAGTTAATTAAAAAGTGACGATGACAACGAAGCACTCTCCCATTTTCAGTTTTAATTGCGAAATTTTTGTCCAAAAAAAAACCCTGTTTAGAGAACACCCAACTTGTAAACGTTTTCTCGCCAGCGGTTTGTAATCAGGTTTTTAACCACTGACAATTGTTGTGGATGTGTTTAGAAAACGCATTGTCTGGCTTCTAAACATGCTTACTACGGGATAGAAAGATTGCGTTCAATGGCTAAACACATTATACCATGCACTTTGTAATACTCAGTTTTGCTTCTTAGTAAAAATTGATAGTCAGCTGCCACGTTGATAAAAACTAGAAACACAAAAAGTCCTTTTTTTTTTTTTTACCGGATATCACCGGAAAAGATAAATGATTTAATAGGGCCTACCTATCGGCCGGCGTAGTTTATATCGAAGCTGTTTCCTGAACAAAGTCACTTGTTTTCGCAAGTGGAGTTTGAAGAACGAGGAAATTTCGTATACACTCCCGGCACGCTCTGGTGAGATGTTCACCAGGGATCGGAGCAATGGGGCGCACGTGTGGCTCTGGCGGATTCAAACAACGAGACTAAACGCAACCGGTACGATGTGTGAACAGTTGCCCCGGGGTGGACCCCTGGCCCAAGGCCCCGGCGCTGGCGCTTTTATTTTCACGCTCCCGGATCGTGTGCAAGTCGGAACATCAGCCCCTTGCAAGCTTATTAACATGCTTACAAAACATGTCTGGTTAATCTCTGGTTCGGTTTAATGAGAGGGACTACTAATAATAATGGGAACAACAGTGCCTATGAATTTCACCAAAACTTGGGGATAGGAGAGACTAGTTTTGCGGGTCTGTAATTAAACCATTTTAAGTGGTCGAAAATGAAGAAAAGTGCCAAACGCGTCGGTCTACTTTCGTCAACGACAGTTGGAGTTTTCATATTAAGGTTAGTCAAGACCGTCTTGGTTCTAGTCTAATTTGATTGAGGTGTACTTATATTGAATCTGTGTTTGATTTTATTAAAATCCTAGGTCAATTAGTTTAGAAGTAATCAACTAATCAAACCATGTGCTTTGTTATTTGGCATCTTCATCCCAGCCAGACGCAGTTTGAATTCATGCACGCAGTGGCCCATGTTTCTCCAGCCAAACTGAAGGCAGTGTTGTATTGAGTCTATCACAAGTCCTTTTGCAAGTCCAGTCGCAAGGACAGTTACAAGGCCAGTCACAAGGACAGACACAAGGCCAGTCACAAGGACAGTCACAGGGCCAGTCACAAGCCCCTTCACAAGGCCAGTCATAAGTAACAGGGTAAACAATGACAAAAGAATGCTCTTGTCCCATTTCAATAGCTTGTGAAATGGCTTAAGACTATGACTTGTGATGGACTCGTATACAACACTAACTGAAGGTCAAAGATGTAAAAAAAAAATTCACATGCCCTAAAATGTCTCGTGAAAAGAATATGTAGGCCCTACTATAAAATTCTTGTGCCACCGATTTTTTTCCCCGCTTAATAAGGAACTGAGCAAATGCAGCCGCATTATTTTGGCTGTACCATATTTGCCCATTCTTGTATAATTTGTGTATTTATAAACTATCACCAAACCTGGTGAATAAAGAGAACACGGATTGAGGGAGGCTATCCTTTATAAGTACAATGCTATGAATAAACTAAGCAACAAAATGTATTGAAATTGAAGCGAAAAGTGCCTGTCACTCAAACAATAAAAAAGAGACTATTCCTCCGTTGATAAATAATGGTTCGCTGATACAGAATTTAGCCAATTTGTCATCCTGTCTCCTTTTACCCGAAATATTTCAGAAAATGTATTGCCCGGCAAATTTAGCCTTTTGACCAAAGGGCATCCGAAAATTGTTTCAGTAGACCTATTGACAGAGGTCATTTTCGAGTGCCATCAATTAATAATTCCGGGTGTACTCGTTTCAGAATCTGTCAACTAGGCAGAAAAAAGTTATCTGCCACAAAATATCTTTAAAACCATCAGCTGATAAGAACTCAGACATGGCCTAACTAATGCCACGCCATTTGCGCAGTGGTAAAAAAAAAATCCTAAAATCTTTCGGCCCTAAAGACAACAAACATGACATAGGCGGATTATGGTCGCGCCTTTAATTTCGTTATACCCGCTGCCCGCCTTCCCCGCCAATAATCAAAATGGCGATTCACTTAACAACGGTTGCCCTTGGCAACAATTAATATCACTGAGCAAATAAAGGATGGGGGGGAAGAGATGTTCGCTGGCATTGAGACCACGCCAAAAATAAGTGGGACACCACTAACCCGCGGCCGCCTAATCAGATCAGGGCCCCCCTTTCGTCCAAGAGACCCACGAGTTATCAGGGTTAAGAGTATACCGGCCAAGGGCCATGCAGGACGGGAGAGCGGATAGCTCCGGGACTAGCTGCTGGTGGAGAGAAAATAGGAAGAACGGGTTGGAATGGACTCTTCGCTGTCAGGACTGTTTTGTAGGGAGATAAAAATCAGATGTGTAAAAAGGGGACAGGAAGAAAAGGAGTCTACCGGCTGTTCATAAACTGATTGGTCAGCAAATCCCCCATACAAACATAACGTTCAGGCAACCCGCATTTATTTTTGTTTTCCTTTTGGCTGCTTTCTTGAGACGATTTTTTTCGCGTGGGCAAAGGCGACGATAACATTTGTTTGCCCCTGCCTGCAATTTACCATTATAAAGGATGCCACAGATCCGACTGGTATCACATCGTCAGCGTTTTCAAGAGGAGCCACATAGTGTTGACAGTATATCACTTTTTCGATTTCCATTACATTCATGTTGTTTGGGGCCAAAATGTCGATAAGTGCATTTTGCATTTTCACGAAGAGACACTAACCTTGCAGTCCTTCGTACAGGTAAAAAACCTATTGACTGGAAAGGCCGAAAAGTAGGTCAGGTAAGATTTTCGTTTTCACGAAGAGTCGCACGTCTTTGTTACATTTACAGTGGCGCGCGCGTGAACACGTGTGCTCCTTCCCAGTGGAGAAATACATTGCACAGAAGGGCGTGCGTGGCTCTTCATGAAAACGGTGACGACATAATGCAGAGACTGAATCCTGATTCTCATGGGTCGATTGGAATCACTCATACGCATCTCTGGATTTGGTTCAGCTCACTTCATTCATTTATTTGCTTTCAGCGCCCTCTACAGTCCTTGCCTTACAAATCGCCCTTTTCGCCTCATAACTTTCGACAAAGGGGAATTTCACTGCTAAGTACAGTTCACTAGGTGTATGCACAAACCACCCCTTCATTATCTTGAAATAATCCAGCCTTGCGGAGTAATTCGTTTCCTATATCTTTCAAAATCTCCTTGCAGTCTATCTTCTTGATGACAATCGGAACTGGCCTATTTGAAATCTTCCTAATACTGAAATACGACCAACGAACCAAGCTCAACGCGGTTCTCTTTTTACCATAAAACACAGTAACAAGGAGATCTGTCTTGATCGAATACCATGTATCGAATTGACTTTGGACATTGATCAATCCATTGAAAATACCATAAGAAAAATGCTTCGTTTTTGATGTACAACGCTCAGAAACTCGTGGAACGGAAATTAACAGCATAATAGATTGACCAAATTGCCTCTGAACAAATTGTTTGTGCTAAATTAAGTGAAAAAAAAATCTGGGATACTGCTATCTAAATTGTCTACGTGTCTTGGCTGAGAAACCGCACTCAGGCCTCTCAAATAAAACGGTATAACCTCTGGAGGGCGTCCCTGTTCCCTTTCCCCGATCTGTCACTGCCTCGTTGTGCTTGATAGCGAAAATAGCCTCTCACTTAATAGCCTCTCGGGCGTGTAAAACAAGACACCAAAAACGAACACTTCTTTTTCAACGGGACAAATTGGGTCCACACTCCCCCACACTCAGCCTGTCAAGACTGCCTCACACACCCGGGTTATTGGCAGGGTGCGTTCCGTCCCTACTGCCTCGGTGTTATTTTAACAGGATTAACGCGGTACTTAACGCGTTTTCGGTCCGTTGTATGCCGGGGCCCCCGATCGATGGGTGTTTGTCAAAATTGGGCAGCCCCCTAAGAGAGCCAGCCTCACACGCTAGTGCCGGTCCTTCAGCCGGCGACTCAGAAAGGAAGAGGGGGGGGATTACAATTGATCAGACTTAAAAAGAGCAAAAGATGATGGGATGAGACGGGATCAAAGGTGGGAAGGAGGTGAGCCAAAGAGCCAACACAAAGGCCACTAATGGATGTATTGATGGAGTGATTAGGGCCAAGAACCCGATGTCATCAGGCATGCAGGCAAAGAGACAGAGATGAAAGAGTTCCGTGGACCAAGCTTACCGAAAAAAAGAAAGAGAATCCTCTTTATGTTAACTCCTACCTTCCTCGGCTGTGTACAAAATCTACATGCGGACGGCGGATCTTTAAAAAGGACCGCTCGCACTTAAAAATCAATTAACAAAATACACAGTTGGACAAATCAAACCCGGCTGGTGCAGAACACATGTGCAACTTCTCTAATCCCCGGGCTATAACAACAATCAAACGGCTTAGCCCTACACATCACTGCAAGAGTATTTTATTCAAGACTTGCTCCTGAAGAGCTCTTGAAATCATGTGAATTTGTCCACACAGCCCAGCCATTTCAAGGGGGGGGGCGGTAAATAAAACTTGAACCATTTGACGTCATGGGTATCTATAAATGGTTTCAAGGGATTAATGTCGTCTGATTTTGGAGGCCCACTATGGTCTGAAATAATTTAAATTGTGCAGACTTTTTCATCGACATATTTTTGAAGGGTCCCTCTAATCGCCACTGTCATCATTGTCTCGCTTTCAATGCTCGGTTTAAATTCTTCAGTATTTGCACTGGAGCCATAGATCAGAGCTGAGTGATAAAACTGTTAAAACTTTCAAAATATACGCCGGGCTTGAAAAAAGAAGCACAACACTATGAGTGCGTTTACTGTGAATGGAAGGCAAAGAGTTCCTAGTTGGGTTGAAGATCGAACAAGGACTTCACTTGCTATCAAGCTATTGCACAGAGTAGGCGCACAGTGCTTGTAAAGTCATCTTTGATAGGCAAGACAAAACTTAAAATTTAATATACAACTTTCTTTGATTTTTTTATTTCAGATATTTTTAATTTATTTGTTGGGAGTTTTACCCCCCCCCCATTATTTTAGAATTCTCTTCTCTATGCCAGCCTTCAATCCCTTATTCATCCAGTCAATCATTAACAAACATGGCACCTCTGCATATCGGATGACATGCGGTACGACCCCTTAGCCAGCGCAGTCAATATATACTCCACGACCTTTCCATAATCATAGAGCCGAGGAGTATAGCGATGTTTAAAACATCAGATACAAGACCGAAATATCTAGTGTATCACTCTGAGGAAGAAGAGAAAAGAAAGGCAAGAAGGAGAGGGGGACAGTTGGGAATGCCCGACAGAGTCGGTTCTGCGTGGCGAGGTGTGAACGCCACGTCTTTCGCGTTCGGGACCGGGTAGCTTTGCCCATTAAATTTTCATGCCTGCATCAGGGGGCGACCCAAACGAGGCGAAACGGCATCCATGCGCAGCCCATAACAAGACGCGGCACAGAGCCGGCGGTGTCAAAAGCCCAGCCTATGGTGTGACCACGTACCTGCACCCGGGCCGTGTGGCAAATTTGGAGGGCCAGGCACTAACAGGGTGGCGGGTTTAGAGGCCCGGGCGCGGCCGGGGCGACAAACCTTGCGCGGATTTCTATTGCCAGTTAGTAGTTTTTCCCTGGCTTCTCGTCTCTTGACCTGCCCGTCTCGAAGCTCCTACATCCATCCTCCTATCTACTCCTCTGTCTTATCCAGCCAGCGCTCAGAGAAAATACGCCGTTTCTTCTTTTCCTTGCCTCCTAATACCCGAACTCAATTAAATCGATACTGAGCCGCTTTCAAGACTTGACGACAGAGAAGCCCTCCCCCTTCAGTTGTCGGTACCGATTTCTTCGGGGCGGTGAATGGGTATAAACAGCGTTCAGGCAGGGAGTACTTTGTCTCATGAATGCCCAAAGCCCGGCAACGAGCGCGTTAACCTTCGAACGGCGACACGGCCCTCGCGGACCCCATTGTTAGAAGAGGCTGAACGGGGCTGGAACTTACCTCTGATTCACAGTCTCTTGTATTCTTCCTTAGACGGATCACACAAACAAGGGTCAGAGCAGTTAAGGAATGACCCATCATCTGATCATGAAAAACCACTAATTCAATACACACCGTGATACCTACACGAAAGACGGCATATTTCCACACAGGGCAATTTATTCATCGTGGGGCGTAGTTTATTGACGTGGGTCCAATTAAGTATATTTGAGACGCAATTTTATTTGAAATTTTGCCCGAAAATGACACGCACTTTCATCTTCCACTAAATAAGTGTTGAAGACTTCTGGCAACAACTTTGATCAACGCCGCACACTGGCATTTCAAACAAGGCAAGGATAGCGTCACCGTATCCTTTGGCATGAGTTGCAGGCAACGTTTAAGTATAGATGCAATTGATTTTTCTTATACAATTTTTCTGCTTCAAAGTATGAATGTATTATTCCCTTTTGGTTAAATACATTGAAAAGTGCACCTTTTCAAACACTTAAATTAAAATTATCCACGCTCTGCCGAGGGCGCTGTTGTAGTGATGTCATACAGGGAAGACAAAGTTCAATGCATAGGTTATTCTGTTCAAATTGTGAACCCAAAATATATTTCTTGAAAACATTTCCGAGAAAGGGATTGATGCTTACGTATTGCACACAAACAACAATGAATCCAGCCAGATGAGAAAAGTTAATCCAGAAAAATCTACAAAACTGCAGGACATTTTTGTGTACAAACCAATGCAACGTTCTTCCTGGGATGACATCACAGTTTTGCATATGAATATGCAAATATCATTAGCATAAAACAGACAAGATAATAAAACTGCCTTTGAAATTATGAAACAAAGGATGAAAATAAGTTTAACTGACACACAAAGCTTCATTTTGACGGTTTGTGATTGCAGCTACCCTTGAAATCCGTCACCAAAAATCTTCGAAACCACATGTGATATGATATACATGTCCGTTGTCTGTGCATGCGGCGAAGGTGCGCTGGTGACGTCTGCAGAAACTCTTTGGCAGGAAAAAAAAACAAATAAAAAATTTTGAACCGAGAGTCAAAACCTGCAGAGCAAGGACGGGTAGAATCTATCGTTGCCTTTGTAATGTCCCCCACCTTTCGAGCAGGTAAACTGTTGTTTGGCCTGACTACGGGGGACAGGCGCCGCACTGGCTGGGCTTCGGCTCAACACGAAGCTCAGGCCCGTCCTCCATAACAATTGCAGGCTCACGGGGGGCGTGCCCGTGGCCCTTCCTCGGTTAATTCTTTGATTCTCAGTGTTTATTTACACGGTTATTGTAAAGAGAAATCGGGTAGTCAGGCTATTCTTCTCCTTCCAGACTCTCTTCCCGGTTACCATCTCGCGGTAATACAAGAGAGACTGGCTTGAGACTTTACGGCCGGCCCACGCTTGCGTGAAGGCATTGTCGGCCAAGCACACACCGTGTTTAGTTCAGGACTAGTGCTCGTATAAACGGTGAAGCATGTTTGTTTTAGATCTTGATCGCAAATAACAGTCTCGGTATAAAAAATATAAATAAAAAAAAACATTTTTTTTCACTCTAAGAAACCAATTGAGCCTACACAATGTAGTCTACAGCATTCAGTACGCATCAGTGGTCTACTCTCCCCCTTCTTTCACTCCATATTTTTTTCTCACGACTCTAAGGCAGACGGGAATTCTTTACAAGTCAGACCCAGCAATCAAGTTCCGCAGACCTCGTGCGACGCACATAGTCTGGCGTCACCACTGCGCTCACGTACACCGCATGCTCAATGTCGAGCCACCGTGCCCGCGGGAATACATGCAACACAGGCACAGCCGCGTATGAGGTTCGGTGTTGGTATCTTCACTGCGTTCCTTTCCCCGCAGGTTTCACCATGCGCCGCCGGCACCTCTGTCATGATGAGGCGCAACTGAAGAACGGGCAGCGGAGAGCAACGTTCGTGAGCGCCAATACACTCCCGGCATTTTGTTCTGCTACACGGTAGCGGTTCGCATGCTCTCTGGAGGAGTCTCGATATCCCCAGTATATAGTAAGACACTAACCAACTCGTCTATGACGCTGGTGCATTATTTCTAACCCCCCCCGCACTTGGCTACTGAAACAGCAGCCATCTCGCAAGGCGGGGGCGACTTTATCACTCTGCTTGAAATAGAATTATCCTGGTGAAGCTGTGATTTAATAACCTTATACTGGCCGGAGCGGCTGGGGGAATAGACAGCGAGTAAGAAGGACGGATGAAAAAAGCTTGGGACGCAGTACGGGCAATCTGTTGAAGTGGAGCCACCACCACAACCGGACAAGGCAAGGCGTGAATGGCTCCGGGTTATCATTACTGGCGGGCCGCTGGCAAGACGTAGGATGTCACCTATATACACGCACATTATGCTTCTTCATGGAGAAGCTGTTGACACTGAGCCTGAAGAGCATGTATCGGTTCACAGACAAGCTCCAACGTCACCGATGTTTGAATGATGAAAACCGCCAACACCGTCGATGGGAGGGGGTTCAGTGATCCCGACCTCTTGACGAAAGGGAAGCATTTTGGTGACTAATGAAGCAGTTCTTAGTTCATTGATAGTCTTTTTACTTAGCCTGTTCAAATGCTCATATTTCCCTTTTCCTCCTGGATTCAGGCCGCTCGCAGCATCGTAGTTGAATACCGACTGGTTAGGAGACTACGGCTCAATTTGCCGGAGCCCGATTTTCGAAGCGACTACTGTCATAACATCAAAGAAAGCCATAGCCATAGCTCAACCGTTTTGGCTCTTTCACCCGAGTCTCCTCAGAATGACTAGATCAACGTCAGTAGCGTGCAAGGAAAGAGTCTGGTACCTTTTGCCGTACTCCATAATCTGTGCCCATATTACACTCAGAATACGACAGCACAGTAGAACTCTTTGTCTTGCCTTTTCTTTGTGGTTCTGTTTTAAACATTGTGACGTTTGAATAAAACTTTTTAATACCCTTTAAAATTTCTTTTATTGCTGTAAACGATGGCCAGGATTTTTCTGGCGCCACCTTTCAACATGAAATAAATGTGCACATCTCGGTTTTCCCAAAGTTCAAATCACGAGGCTGCTTGTCCTGTAAGTGTCAATTGCGTCAAGCTTCTGACATGCTTGAAGGATCGGGCAAAGAAACGAGCACAATGCGAATCATATTCACACATTGAAATAATTTTACCTTATTGCTAATTAAGTGTAAAAGTGTCTTTCCGTCTAGGCAATTTCACATTAAATTTTGAACATACATATATCCACTTTAAAAAGCACAATCGTGACTCATTTTCACGTCTCCAGAAACTGCAACAGTAAGCGAAAATCATAGCTGCATGCATTATTCGTGAGCGCTACTCGAATGACAGCGGCCCGCACTTGAGCCTTCTCTGTCGGCACCACCGCGCGGGACTCCGCGAGTCCACGCCGGCAACGCGGCGCTTTTTGCGGTCTTGCCGATCAGGCCCTGGCCAGTGGAGCGTGTCGATGATAACCCGGGCTCGTCTCTCCATGACTAGCAAATGATGCACGACGGAGCGGCCAAAATCTGCCCTTTAAAACAACAGCCTGAACAACAGCAAGTATAGGCCTACTTGTCGTTCTACATGTGGACCCAGGACAAATTGATTGGCAATGGGAAACCATGACTTGCCCCGATACATTATTCATGGTCTGTTCTGGCGGCTCGAATGGAATGCATAGAAACCCCCCCCCCGTGAACATTATTTCACAATTTGGGCTTCGTAAATCCAATGGTCATGAGAATTAAATAAAGACCAAGCACCTCTAAATTATTCTTTTTTGTGGAACTAATGTGGAAAGGAAATGAAGTCTGGCTTTTGCTTATTTTGCAACCGTCTAACCAGGTGTATTTCTCTCTGATTAGATAACAACATGTCCATTTTTAACCAGGTGGATTAAGCAGGTTTACCGTAGGAAAAAAAAGTGTTCAACTATTTCACCACAGCACCGAAATATTCAAATGAAGAGAAGACAGTAAACACTTTGCTTGTGGCGTTATTTTTTGAATTTGCAAAACCAAAATCGAAACCCAAACAAACACCCCCCCCAAAAAAAAAGACAATCGCTACACCATATTGAATATTTTCTGAAAGAATGAATATTGGTCAGAGAAAAATTGCAAAATGAATCGTTACGTGTTTTGCGGCCGGGTACATGAGTTTTGATGACATGGATATATTGTAAGCGACCACAAACATTCATCAGTGTGGTTTGAAGTTCATCTTGGTCTTGACGGAGCTTGTCATTTTCACGGTGCACCCAAGTCATGTATTGATCGAGTTACTTGAAGATTCTTGGCCTACTTTTTTGTCTGTGTGCTAAATGTTGAACAAACAAGTGGGCGTGCGCCGATACGCGTGACGATTACACGGCGGCAGCTATCAGAGTTCTGGAAATATTCTTCTCCGGGAGAATGTTATCACAGGGTCCTATCAGGGAGACGTTCAGGTTGAACCCCATGCAAAACCAAGACAGGGGTTTACTCAGCTTCTAAATGCGCGTGTTATACCGGAAAATCCGACTCAAACAAACAAGAAAGAGGTAAGCGCGACCAACAAAGAGCCCCCCTTGCGAAAATTGTCGCTTTTGTGCGCGCAGTTTCTGCTCCCAACACCCGGCGAACACCTTGAGTAAATACGGGGGGCGGCGCCCCCCGTGCCCGGGACGACGGGCCGCGCGGGGCCCGCTGATTGGCAGGCCGACCGGCCAATCAGCGGCCGGCCTGCCCATGACGCAGAGCGGCCGATTCGCCGAGAGGGGGAAGGGCCTGCCCGTGCGCGTGTGAGCACAGTCCCAGGAAATACTCGCCAAATAATAAGTCTTTAATTGGTGTCCACCAGACCCATCAACGCTTTGGCACGGACTTTATATCTCCGGCGCATCAGCCACTGCGGACCACACAACAGCTCGGGCTAGTCGGGAACTGAATAGGCGTGTTTTTTTACCCGTACGCGGAGGCCCGGCTTTTCAGACCACTCGCTAGTTTCGTCGCCAGCCCTTCGATTTTGTCGCCTGGCTCGGGCTTGTCGCAGGTATGATGTACGAAGGAAGTGAAGACTACATCAGCCAGCGGGCTAGGGCACACGCCTTTGCCCTTAACAGCATTGTGCCGCCGCCACCTCGGAGTTTTCCGTACCCTGGACTGCCAATGCAGCCGCCTAACCACAACGGCCTGTCCTTCTCAGGTATGTCGCTTCAGCCTTTTGGCAACGTGTTTTGTTTGTCTCTTCTGTGTCTAGTCTTAGCTCCCACTCTGCTTACCGTCACTTTAACACTCGGCAAACCTTCACGCCCTTTTGATTTTTACAGAGTCCAAACACTTTTGAGTCCCCAAACAGAATTGTCAGTCTCGTTGTGCACGTTGGGTTATCTATAGATTAAAAAAACATCAGCGGTGGCCAGAGAGATTTCATGAATTGTGATACAATAGAAGAAGGCTCTCTCCCCCTTGTGCAGCTCTTCTAGTCTAGAATAACGATGTCGCAGAGCAGAAGTTTCCTGACCAAACTAAATTCCAAACAAAGTTATCCGGATAACTCTATGTGAAGATTATCCATTGGACGGTACAAGTGAATTTCGGAAGCGGTAATTCATCGGGCTCAATGAAAACTGACAATTTCTTCTTTTTGGACTTTTTTTTTCAAAATGATAGAATAACATCCCCATCCATTCGTGAGCTCGTTTATGCCTAGCCCATATCTATAAATTCGCAAACTACGTCCAGTGATGTACGGTAGCTTATCATTTACATCATGACGATCCATCTATTGAAAATATTATTTTAACGAATGAAATCGTTTATTATACTAATTTTATGGGCGTAAAATTGTACAAAGCACGAAGTTTAAAATGTAGATTAAACTATAAATATTCAGCTGACCATGGTTGTTGTTTGTAGGTGTCATCTTTTTTTCCATTGAACGATGTTTAACATTGTTTGCTCATGAGGAGTTCAACATCGTTAACTTTTCGTTTTGTGTACGCCAAATAGAATTTTTGGCCTTTTTTATATTCTGAAATAAATAGCTATATTATGTGAAAAAATCTCCATTTAGGAATAAGTTGAAAAGCCAAACCGTTGGGGAGAATTATTGCCCCGATGTGCGTTTTCCTCAAGCTTCTGGAGTCACACTCTTATACACATGCTTTTCAAAAGTACGTTCGTTTTTCTCTTTGACCTACTTCTATCGCTGATGGCTGACCGGAAAATGCAAACTTCCCCGCCGTAGACCCGGCCGTCTTCTCCGTACGGGGCAGCCGCGGCGTGCGCTGCCTGCGGCAGTCCGTCCCGGGGACTTTTTTTTTAACTCGCCGCGGCATTAACCAATCCCGACATGTCGTAATTGGCTTACATGGGGCACGTGCTATGAAATTAATTTTCGTGGTTCTTTGGTGGTTCGGGATGTCAAAGGGAAAAAAGGAGAAGAGGGACAAACGGCAATGGCTTGAAGCTTGAAACCTATCTGGGTTGATTGCCAGTCTGCGGTGTCCAATATTACGGTTTACGCTATGGCCAATTTGAAGCAATTCCAGAAAAATGGGTTCAATTACTGTGCATGAACCAAATTCCATTTGAGCACATTGATTTGACTTCTTTTTATTGAAATGAAATATTTGCCCGTTTACCCTTTGAAAATTTGACTTCTGAACAGTTTTTTGTATGTAAATTCTTAAAGTTTAGTGTATAAGGCTTGCATCTAGTGGGTTAACGCTGAATCATAAGTACTGTTTTTCACAAAAGTGAATTGAGTATTGATATGAATGAAATTCCAAGAAGATTATTCGCAATTTTAATATCTCAGATTTATGCGCAGTCAGTCTGTTTTTTAATTTTTACGCAGCAAACGGACACCGACCTTTTGTTAGTGTTTTAAATATTCACCAAAATGTCTTTTTATCTGTTACCATACGTTTTCATATGATTATCAAATGGAAGAAATTAACGATCAGCCGCATAACACTAATGAAGAAGAAAAATTGTTAAAAAAGTCATCAAAGTTCCGGGATGCTTAGAATTTAAATTTATTTCCCTCTTCAGTGTTGCAGGTAACCAAAGTCTTGTATAATAATGGTAACCCTTAATCTTAGCAAAACAATAAGGCAGGTGGATCAATTCACTCGTCATTTATCTGTCACGAGAACTGGCATGTTATAAGAAAGTCCAGTATTTATAATGCTTTATTATAATTATAACCCTCTGAAAACAAGCAAAAACTAGCTAACTAATAAACACACAAAAGCAATTTTCATTTTGGCCGTTCCTTCCAAATCAGGTAAGTTACTGTTTGCATGAAAGGTCAAGGTAAGTGGGAAACCGAGTACTCGCAATCTGGAATCCAGTCGTCCTTTTATACACGGCTAATGCCTTCAATCTGTAATGTAATGTGGTGGCCGGCAATGCAAACCCACTGTAGCTAGAGCCAGTCTCACAAATCGTCTAAGCACAATAACTTAGTGCGATAACTTAATTTTTAATACACGAATGATATCATCTTTATTTGACATTTTGATGACCTCTCACTCGTTACAATTTCAAACAGATAAATTCACCGAATTTGTCAGGCACAGCTCTACTCTTAATTGTTACCGCATAGTAATTAGGTTAATGAAGTGTGCACGGTGAACGTGGCAAGAGCCACGCTGAGCCCAAGCCATAGGCCAATCGCTCAGTGGCTATGCATATCCTATGACTGATGACTGCATTACCGTAACAGAACCTCTAAGCCACTCGCTCGGTCCTCACTGGACTTTACATGTTTCTTCCCGACAGAACATGACTTTTGTACCGTATGCCTTTCCTCCTAAGCCCAAAGGGCTAATTACACTGCGCAGTTTGGGTTTGAAAACTCTGAAATTGAACTTGGCAAATCTCTTTGTTTTCATACGCAGTACTGCCGGCAAAGCTAGTTCATGTCTTGAAATTCTAATGACATTTAACGTAAGTTTGTCTTACCTTTCGGGAGAGTCACTCTTATTTTTATCGGGGATAACGCACATCAGAATTTTTTTCAACGTGCATTTACCAGTAAGGGAAAAGGGTATAGAAGTAGTGAAATAAGATTCAAAACAGAAATCCCCTGGAAAAATATTAGACAAAAAAAACATAGATTTGAACAACTACCCTTAAGCCAATAGAAGAGTTTGAAAAAGGCACCTATACCTGCATGTCGTTCTTTGGCGAGGACTAACACAGGTCCGTTGTCCTACTGTGTGGTCCTGCATTACCGTAACACTGAGATAGGGCCTACGTATTTCATAATGAAAGGCCAAAGCTTGTCCCTTCTTAATTGTGACCCTACACGAAGGACTTAAAGAGAATCTATAGTATGATGTTAATTATAGGATCCCGCAACAGCGTCTACCTGCTCACTGTCCATTTTTATCCAGAATGTTTATCAGAGCGATAAATTAAAACAAAGAGCTCAGAAAGCTCTAATGCAAACTAAAATTGAGTTACTTTTGGAAAGGTCTCAGACTATGCATTGCGTTGGGGTCGGTTCACAAGGTTTATTTCACAGCCATAATTTTCTGATGCGATAATGAATTCCCCTCCCCCATCTTCCACAGAAAGGAGCTCCCATTTTGGGGACTTCACCCCTCTCCCGGGGGCTAACGACCATAAGTCGGCGGCCGCGGCCGCGGCTACCCAGCAGATGATGGCGGCAGCCGCCGTCATGCGCCAGCCGGACCTTTCCGTGTCCAACTCCCCTGCCAAGGACATCAAGGTCACGCTGGAGGGCCGCGAACTCTGGCAGAAATTCTACGAGATCGGCACGGAGATGATCATCACCAAAGCCGGCAGGTGAGTGGAAGAATGATGTTCGGTATTTTGCTGGGCTCAGGGGTGACAGGTATGGTTTTGTCTAAAACCTCCTTCCTCTGGCTAGTCTCTATTGTGTGTTTTTGTCAAAGTAGGCCTAAATTCAAGCTTCGAAGCAAAAGCTATTCACAATTGAAATAGCGTGGTTTTGGAGCCAGAGAAACCATCCCAGACATGTACAAATCAAGGCTGTACTGGTTTCCCTCATTAGAACCTAGATTTTTGGGCCCAAGAATTTGGGAAACGCGATTTTAATGTTTGGACTTACATGCGTTGCTCAAATGGTTAAAAATACAAACCATTTTGTCCACATTTGGAGCTACTTTCGCATAAAATCTCCATTAGACTATCTCATTACAAATGTAATTTAGCTCAAACTTCCCTTAAAATTTGATGAACCGACGACAACACTATTTCTGGTAAGGAGAATTTGCTAACCATCGTGTTAAAAGTTGGAGCCGTCAGTATTAAGGAAGGAAAATGTATAATTTTGTTATTAGTTACGCATGTGTTTTCAAGACAACTCGGTGAAACTTGTCCCCGATAGTGTTAGCTAGGTTCAACAACTGGTTAAATCATCTTGGTCAGAACATTTAGGGGAACTGGACGGTAAATATGCATATGCCCACATCGTGCACACGACCATTGCGGGTGAGCACCGTTTTTGCCACAGACCACGACGCGGTGCATTACAGAAGCGCTTATTGAATTCCTTGATCGGGGACAAACAATCAAACACAAGACCCACTGGTGTGGTGCGAGGTGGAGCTTGAAAACCACCACATTTTACAGCAATATTGAAGTTTCTGTCACCAAAAAGGATCAGTGTGTTAGTTTGGGTGATTATTTTTGCCATGAAAATTCGTAAGCAAAATGGCGCCGTCTGACATACTTCACACGCGCCTTGGGCTTACTTACTCTGCTGTTGTTGATTCAACACAAGCATCTGTCCATCGATATTCACACGTGTAGTACTTGAAGTCCGAAAAGAAATCTCCACATATTTTTTTCTTTTTCAACATGGACAGGATTCAAGTAGCAGTTGGCATATGTGGAACGGTGGCTCGTCCTCTGTTTGATTAGTCGCATTACAAACGTGACTTCACTTTGGAGAAGTTAGCTGTCAAAAGTTGACTCTTCAGAAAAATGGGTCAACGATCTTTACGCAATGTACTCGACAACAATAGGCAATCATAAGTCAGTCTGGTTTCCTTATTAACTGAACCTCATTTCCGATGTCCGTTAAAAGACTTACCACGTTAAGTTTGACCAGAAAAGAAGCGGTAATCGGCCGTGCAGGGTGATCCTACTCGGTCATTTTCTCTGCTCGACCAAAAGGTGTTAATAATAGTAACATCTATATACCCAGCTAATTACAACTGTCATTGTATTTGCATAGTAATTAGGAAGTCACCTCGAAGGGCGATTATGCTAGGCTTTGCCGTACATCGTCGTGTCTGTGTTTTTTCGGGGGGGGGTGGCGCGCGCGATGGCCGGCCCGCGGCGCGTGTGCCGGGGTCCGTAGGGTATCAGCTGGCCGATCGCCCGACAGGGCTGTTATTTAAGCCCTTCTGATGATTTGAAAATTGTTTTCTTTTGTCGATGGGATTTGAGGGGGTTATCGTCTAAAGAGCTGGACGGCGAGTCCGGCGGGAAATGACCTAAGATGATTTATCTTTTTAGTGTGTTCTTAAGACCAGGCAATTTAGGATTACATGTAATTACCAGACGCTTAATGAAAAAAGCATTATACTCAGAGATTTACCCAGAAAGCTAGCTTGACGACTAACCGAAAGGTTTTAAGTCTTGGCTTACGGTCCCGACATTGAGTGGATTTTAATTTGTAGTTCGGAATTATATAATATTCTCTTCAAAATAGAGGACATGAGCCTATATAATGCCCATTACCAGAAACACACGTTATTTCACCGTGTCAATTTCATGCCGAAGAGACTTAAATTAAAGAAACCATTTTTAAAGCTGAAAATAAACACTAAAAATACCACTTGCGTTATTTTTTCAAACTAACGGTGGGCCAAAAAATAAAAGCTAACTTTCAACACGATATAAATGATTGGCTAAATACCCTACTTACTTTTATTTGTATTCTTAATATACTACAATAATTTTAATTTCAAACTAATAGCCAGAAAGTGTGCAATCGAAGACATTTCGCGGTGCAGTCTTTTCTGCACCAGTTCAGTTGCTATTTGGGTGTCATCGGAAATATTCCCCTTTGAAACCCATTTTCAGTCGGGAATGATCTACCAATGAAATTAATTCTAAACAAATTACATCAGTTGATACATCTAGGAATGGGTTTAAACCGTATTCAGCTTCTTGCCTATATTATAAAATGATAATTTTAGCATCAATCAAATCTTACAATCCCCACTGTCAAAAACAAATGATCACAAATGTGGTACATGAAGTGCTTTTGATGTGTGAACCGTACATGGCCAAGCAGTACATTCAGAAAATTTGAGAAAATTTTATCGGTTTCGTGCGTGTGGACTGGGCACTATTGTACTGCCATGAATGCTTCACCGACGTTTCGCCTGTATCGCGCCGGTCCCAAGTGGGTTATTCTGTTGAGTGCACGGACTTTACGCAATGTGCCTCGATGAAATTGAACTATTCAATTATTCATCGCATTTGGGGCACAATTAAATATTGTGTTTGCATCAGAAGAGTTTGAAGGAGGGTTTTTTCCTCAGCAGCAGGAATTACTCATCGGAAATTCACGTGCCGGGTTCATGGAGGGACTACTTACTTTAAAATCAGTATCAGCGAATTGAAATGCACGTATACATCGATTAACATGAGATATACTCCTATCGAGATAAGTAACTCATTTACTTGATCGATATTGTTTTACTGTAGCGGCCTGTATAACCACTTAGGTATACATTAGCTATAAATGTACAGTGCACCGGAGTAGTGTAACGATATTCTGAAGTTGAATACAAAGGACGGTATTCTCTAGCATGTTGTAGCTGAAATGTCGCTTTATTTGCAAATCATCTCAGAACTGATGTTGAAATTTCAGTCAGATATGCTCATTACAAGATGTCCGTGTATTGCACCAACTGCATTAAATGCTTTGATCGTGATACAGGTTAATGTTATGAATGTAAACATTCAGAACTTTTTGTCGAAATTGTTCTTGAATGTTAACCTGCGTGAATATGTTGAGACGGTTCTTCCTCTCAATTCATTGTGTCCATATGTACTTATTTGGGGGGGGGGCGGGGGGCGAAGGGTCTTCGTGGGAAGCCAGTGTTACAGCCAATGTCTCAGGAAACCATTTTCTGCTTAGACTTCTTTATAGCGGTCATTAGAGGTCCAACCAAGGATCATAAAGTCATCTATAATTCCAGTCCTCTTCTTTGCTGCCGTCTTGGCGTTTATCATTGAGTGACGACCCCTGTCTCTTTGTACCGTCAGTCTCGAGGGAGACTCATACCCTATCCGGCGGTAAGGGCTGCCCCCCCCCTCCTCGCGGTATGCGCGTTTTGATGCAAACAGGTCCATTGAACGGCATTGGGGGGGGCTGGCTTTCTTTCTTAATGATCATTCACTTGGAGAATCCTCAAAGTGACAAAGGGGACCGGTCGGCAGCATGTCCATCGGGGTCATGAGGTGGAACCAAGCGAGGAAAGGGAAAGAAGAGAGAAAGAAAGAAGGAGAAAAGGATGTTTTATAAGACGGTCGATTTATACGAATCCTGGAGCGCCATTATCAGTGATAAATGGTCGCGGCTAGGTCACGGTGTAATGGGTTTTATTACAGCCTGGGAATACATGTATACAGGAACGATTGGCCCCTCTCACAAAAGAGAAATCCAGTCGTAACGATGGAAATACTGTCGAATTTTAGCCGCCCAGCGAGAAATAACTGAGCATCGTTGTACATAAATAACGCATCGAGAGAAATCGAAACGGAGGAGGCGCTCCAAGTAATGTCCGACACCGCAGGAATTCCCAAACCACGGCGGATGGCTGCAGTACATGCTGAAACGGAGATTAGAAAGAAGTCGCCCTCACCTTCAAAACCAGCTTCGATTGCTTATTTAATAGTTAAAGTCCTTGAATGCTAAGTGGAGAAATACATATAACAGCAACCCGCTAACAAATGTTTAAAGATAGAAAACGCAAACCAGAAAGACGAAATTGGATGATCTATACTTTAAAACTATTAATTTTGTAGAGCTTGCATAGTGGACAAATTTTAAATTGCCATGCATGATTGTTCTCGTGTATAAATGTATGTGTTAATTCAAATATTGATGATTTCATAAAAACTCTATGTTCACGCATGAACGCTACACAGGTTCATATCCTTCCTTATTTTAGTACGACCTTTGATTTTTTCACGCAAATGGTGATGGACCACATCCGTTGTTCGTCTTCAGTGTGGTATCATGTAAGCAAGACTGAGGACGCATTAAATCGGCGATGTTCTTTTAGAGTGACATTTTCGTTCGTGTTTAGCTGTGCAGAGTACTTTAAATAGATTCCAAGGGAGACGTGTATGACCCACGGCTTGGCTTCTGTACCGTGTCTCTCATTCAGGTCAAAGCAAACAGCGGGGAGTTGTCACACAAATACATGTGCACGCAACGTTAGTTGTGTCATTGCAAAAGCGGTTCTTGCGGTATTGCCCAACCACCATTCTCATTTTGATAGACGCTCCAAAAGTGAACCGGACAAAAATAATCAGTGGACAAAGCCGGGCACCCCGTGGGCCCGTTTGGGCCTTTTTGCAAGCCTCCCCGTGATAATTTGGAAGGAGGGTGGCCTGGTCGGGGGGAGGCCAAGGAATGAAAAACCGTGTTGTGCTTGGCCAACAGTAGGCCTAACGCCGGCGGTGCAATAAAACCACTAGCGCATTGACGGGCCGGCCTCTGCGTGGACCCGTCTCGGGCTACCTTTGTTCGGGAGGCGTCATTCTTGCCCGGCCCCCTTGTCGGCCGGCGGGGCATGTATTTACATTGAGGGTCCGAGGGAGATCCCGTAATTTTCTTCACGGCTGGACAAGGGCAGAATAATGGCTATTTACACGGCGGGAGAGGTCTATTATCGTACGAAATTACTGTCTGAAAGAGGGTTAAGTTGTTGACAACGAGGGAGGTAGCATTGTGATCAGCCAGATCACATTTGAAACCAGTGTCCGGTGTGAACCTACGTTACACTTGAAATCCGTCTGAGGTTCGCCTGTTCGGGAACTGTACCGGACTTGTCCTAAAAAGGTGAAACTTCGACTTCAATCTTCCCTCTGGGAATCTGGACACAACAATAAGCACTGACGGCTCAGTGTGGTTATAAAATAATAAGTTTCACAAAGGAAAATTACCCGACTAAGTTGGAAGTTTATATTTTTCTTAAATGAAGCTCAGCATACTGGAAAAGAGCTTAATCGTTGGACAGCCGCCTTGTTTTCTACCATTAGAAGCAATGTAACCAGAACACAGGCTAGAAAAAAAACTAGTCTGTTTCCTTTTCTCAATGGGTAATTTTCATTACTTTTGTCATTTGGTAAACAGCGGCAAGACAAAAATGACAGCATTTTAACGACAAAGGTTTATGTTGTAGGATAGGCCTAAGCACGCGACATCTAGGCCTATGCGATTTTATTGTACAGGCCTATTAAGCATCGTATAACTATACAGTGCGTCCGACATATTTCCTGAAGGTCAATTTTTGAGAGAAAAAACTGGCACTGTTGTCAGTTACTGTTGTATTTGAATAGCCAATTGCTCCATTTGACAGATATTTGCGAAGGCGAATGATTCATCCTCATTAAACAACGACTGCAAAGAGGTTAGAAGTGGGTCACTCTTGGCTCTCGGGCTTCAGAATATGACGCAGCACCGCACTCCGGCATTAGTCTTATTTCCAGATCATGACATGGCACATTTGGCATTTAGCAACCATGAACTACTTTAGTATTATTATTCACGGCCCCAATATTACGGTTTCAGTATCTGCAATAATAATAATATCTCCGTGAATGAAAACCATAAGACCAGCCGCCATCTAAACAAAGAGACGTCGAAAATTATAGAAAAAAAGCGTCCCAGTTCCACAAGTTGGGGGTCGAGGTTTGAGGCGGAAACTAGACCATGGCTCCAATCTGGGAAAACACTTAAGAGCAGCATCACGCTTCATTAACTGCTATATATATAGATATTTTTATCCATTCTATTATATATCATGCAAACCGCAGAGACCTTTGCAAAAATCACAGTCTCTCAACAGAAGTGGCCTTTAGGGTTGGATAAAAAGGAAACAATAACAAAATGAGCAATGTAAATCAAGGTTTTGTGGTCGACTGGGTCTGGAGAGCACAGACGCCGAACAATAGCGGGCCAACTCTGTTTTTCTTTTTCTTTTTTCATTTTCGGGCCAGAATCTAAAGCTTTTTGTTTTTTTCTCAGTAAATAAGAGGGGATTTTTTTTAGGGGGATGGCAGGGGCGTGCACAAATACAGACTCGCAACAATAACATTCCAGCGGATACCCCGCTGTTGAGAACCAAGCGTATGTTATAACTGTATCCTACATTTTACTCGAGTTACTGGGTTTGAATGGAGGACAGCCGTAACCCTTCCACTGAAAGCATCGGGGATAAATCTGCCCCTCCACTCCACCCGCTCGACGCCAGGCAATTGTTGGGGAATTTTTCACTTGGAGGGAGTTAGAGGCCACCCTGGCCCCGGGCAGCCGCGGGGGTGACGCTGGCGAACGCGCAGAGACACGACCCGCATCGAGAACAGCCCGGGCGGTGCATGCAGACCAAGGCTAGACATTATGCGAGCACACTTGGCCTAGTTGTTGCCCTTCTCAATAAATAAAAAATAGGGGGAAAAAGGGAATCAAAGTAGTAAAGAAATGAAAACAAGAATTATTTGACGGGTCCTGAATGGGAAGTCCTTGGCAGGCATCGATCTGCCGACTTGATGTGGAGTTTCTCACGCTGGGAATTTCAAAGTTTGTGAGACTTTTGGCGCAGTATATTTTGTCTGTTTCTGCACCAGATCTAAAAATGGCAGACGTCTGTATATTTTGAATAATTCCAGAATTCCAGAATAAATTTTATCTTAAAGAGCGTTTCATTTTTATAATTATTAGAAATGATGATAATACATTTACAATATTAGTAACAAAATGTAAAACACATTCTTTTCTTTTCAAGATAAAAATGCAAAGGTATTTGTCTGAATAACATTTTGACACTTTTGATATTTTTGTATTTCGTAAGATCTTGATGCCTCAGTATGAATAAGATTTTACGTTCCTCCTATCATCAGCACCAGTAGCCTATTGAAAACCACAGCGTGTTTTGCAAAGTGTGAAAGAGAGAAAAAAACACCGCCGCTTCAGTTTTGAAATGTCGTGACAATTCGCCACCGCGACGTGTTGGTTTTAACAATTTCTCTGTGTACTTTTGGAACATTTGGACATGGTCCCCACACCCACGTCGACAGAGCACACACACGCGCATACACCCGGGCTGGTGGTGTTAAGTCTACTCCGGAACAGGGTCTGTCGTCACATCAAGACTCGACTGACAGTTCATCATGTCCATCCGATACCCAACTGTCAACAGAATGGGCAAAACTCTCCACAAAGCCAATAAATTCCAGCCCGAAGTTTTCTTTGATTTCAATGCTGTTCTCCTCATTGACTTTGCCATATGTTGTCTTGGGCTGCCCGGCTCATGTTACACAGCAAACGCAGGGTCTTTTCCCCCTCTAGTTTACTCTTTTCTTTTAATATGCACACACCAGTTGTGACTTGCTTTAATATAATAGTCAACATGGACGCACAACGTGCTCGAATGAAAGGATCCGCCCAGATGGACTGAAACGAGAGACGCAACTGTTCAAACTGAACTTTGAATGTTTTCGATGCCACCAACAGTAAGCCCCACGTAAAAAAGTTCTTCTCTTATCCTCTTCGTTTTGGTGATGTCTTCCTTTCGCAGAAAACCACGCCCAATCCGCATGCGAAATCGGCATCTATTAAATCTACGTGTAAGTTTAAAGACAATGTGCACAGTGGGAAGGTGCAAGACGTTTTAAGACATGTAATAAAGGTATTTTTGGTTGTAAAATGGTGCTGAAGTTCGGTCTTTTCTCTCGGCCTTGTCATAACTTCTTTACGAAGAAGATAGAAAGGTTTCACGTTGACTACTCATGCCAAATAAAAAAAAATGACGAGATAAGTTGCATGGGCTAACTTAGCAACATGCATCCAAGTAAGAAAAACACGGCCTATATCACACAAAACACGCATCAGCGCTCCGCTTAGCAAGCAACCCTTTTCACCCCGGAGCACGTCAACGGCAAACACAGCCGAAAACAACTGTCAGTCAAAGCAAGGAATAAACAAACAAACGGACCAACTTTCCCGAGTTCTAATGCGACCGGCAGACTACTTGACATAGATACCAAGCAGTTGTGTATGCCTCAGCCTGAAGTGGCTTCTGTAAATGACATTTCAACCTGGCGCAAAGGCAAACTTACTCTTCGCGCTTTGCGCATATCCGGCCGCGTGCAATACATGCTTGAGGGGGGGGGGACCGCGAATCGATGGTTTCCGTGGGACGAATGAGGAGTGCCATATGCTGAAGTGGTCACAGTGTACAAGCGACGTTGCGATGGACAGGAATATGCAAAGGGCCTGGTGTTTATAATGAAGGGGCAAAACTCCCAAAGTTATTTTATGTCAATTTTATCAAATTTTATTTGTTCGGGCGGTCTGATTTTTATGAACATTTTCGAAAGCTCACCCGTAGAGGACGATAACTATTTATGTTCTTTTTTTGTTACTTGGTTTTGTTGTTGCTGCTGAGAATAAAAGTGACGGTAAACGTGGTGACTGTCGTGGCTGCGGTTGCTATTTTCGTCGTCAATGCTTTTCCCCCAAAATTTTATGCCAGAAATAAGCACATGGGTATACCTGTAGGTTGGCTAACCAGGACATCGACTCCATCTAAGTGAGCAAGCTTCCTGGGTGTAAATGGATTGGCAATCGTTCTGTGTCCCTTTCTCCGGCTACCCCGACCCCCTACCGCCTCAGCTTGACTCACTTTGCGCGTGGAATAAAAAAAAAGAGGACCCGTCCCAAATTAATCTGTTAATATCCCAACGATGCTCGGCTAAAAAGGCCCCGAATTTGTCCTGGAACTGTTCCAAACGAACAGGCCATTACTTCGAGTCGGGTGTGTATTATGTGCAAGTCTAGATCCCCCGTCGTCCTCACCTTGGATATTGAGACGCACCTAATATGCCGAAATCACTTGATCAAATCACTGGGGTGGCAGTGTGTTGCTCGGCGCGAAAAAAACATTAAAAAATCCAACTTGCCCAAATAGAATAACGTGCGCAAGCTTTGCCGTGCCATGTTGGCCATGTAAGCCGCTCTAGCGTGCGTAATCCGCGTCGGCGGAAGGGTACAAAAAGGGGGAAGATGGAAAAAAATGTTATTCGGTAAATTGGTAACAAGTTGACAGACAAGTTGATTTAATACGCGAGACATGAAATGACAACCCTCTCGTCAACTGTTACGCTCGAGTGCGAAGTACGCCCTCAGCCAATTTCCAGAAACTGCTAGTGTTTTACAAAAGAAAAAAATATAAAATACGAATGTCAGAGAATAGCTTCATCCAAATATTTTGAGTAATTACCCCTTGACGTGAAATCCAAAAGCTCGTGTTGTGCACGTGTTTTCGATCGTCCGTTCCCTGTTGGTGGTGCATGTTTCGTGTGAATAAAGTCATTCATATATCAAGTTGTATCTTACAATGACTTTAGCAGATGTTGGATATTCTTCCCTTTTTATACACAAAAGACTCATCATTCTTGCCAAGTTTGTCTGTGGGCAAGCACAAGATGGAATGGTGTGCCCGCAGACCGCTGTCCATTCATGTCTTGACTGGAACGCACCCGAAAGCGTTTAAATCCCGAAGCAATTATTTCTGATTGCGGGCCTTCATTTTTTTCACACAGCAAATCTCGAAGTGACCAGGGTGGATAACAAAAGTAGAAGCAAGGGCGAATAATTTCGGGATAAAAAAACCTTCAATAGCAAAGGTCTCCCTTTGAAAACACCAAAACAGGCCCCCTATCCCCCTCCTTTGATATGGTTGCACTAAGCATCTTTTGAGATAACCCAATTAAAAAAATTGCTTAGGCGCACAAGGACTTTCCTTTCTCCTTGCATCTTTTTTTTGTGTGTGTGTTGTTCTTTCAATTTTTGAACGATTATTTCTTGTCTGTCCGCGTATTTATGATAGGTCTGTGTATACTGACGCTGGCATACAGGGCGGTGCACCAAAGGGGGCAGGAGTTTAGTCGATGGACCAGAGCAAGGGGTTTCCATTACTTCGATGAAGGATACTAGAGGAGCAATTGCGCGAGTCTTAACCCAATCAAACCGGCATTGCTTGCCCGTCACCACAATGCAAGAGTGGGCCCCTAACCAAGTTACTGCACCCGCGAATTTTTGTGAAATGGATGTGGCTAATTGAATTTGGCGCAATTTAAAGACCGGCGGCTCGTTTCGCGTGTAACTGTTAGGCCCACTCCGCGTACATTATACGCATGCACCCGTTTATGCATTAAGTATTTATTGGTCTGGCTTGCCATTGAGGATAGTGGTAGGGGGTTGGTTCAATCTGCTGTCATGCCAAAGCTTCGTTCATCATCGTGCTAACTGTTGGAGAAGCCCATGAAGAAATTGAATTACGTTTAATGAGTGCCATTATACATCCCGCAATATCAATAATATGAATAAGTCGATCTTCCTGTAGAAATGGGCCAACCAATACTCCGTCCATATGAAAAACTGCTGTTTTCTTACTATGTACCGGTACCTTTTTGGCCATATTTCCAGTCTATTCTTCGATGAAAACTGATAATTAGTGGTGTACTTGCACTCGGACACTCAAAGCCTGTTAATTGTGAATATAAGCAAAAAATTGAAAGAGGCATTTTTACAAAGTGCAAATCACAACATCTCCATTTGTCTTCAGACTCAAATTGTGTTATGAGACCGCCTATAGCTGTGTTTCCAGACGCTTGGAAATTAGACATATGAAAACGGGTATTTTACGTTTAAAAACCCGTTACATCTCATTGTCAATGAGGATCAAATTTGTCACCATTCAGCCGACAACTTTGGCTAAGATTTCTGTCTATTACGACAGTACTTTGTGGGGGAGCCTATACGAATACCAGTTATATATTTGATATCATTTCCCATTGGTTATCAGAACACGTGGCAATTAACCCAAGTAATTTGGACCCTTTGGAAACATTTTGTTGCAGAGTGGAAGTCCGTGTGGTGCTCGTTGTTCATTTATTTCTGAGAAAAATCAATTTTAAATAACATTTCTGGACTGCTGGAAAATTATTTTAAGTCCTTTTTTGAATGTATTCAATCAAGTAGAAAGCCTCATTCTTCGGACATTATTAATAAAGTACCGAGTTGAGAAAAAGTTGTATTGCACTGGCATCAATAAGCTCGTCGGTAGACTACACAAGAATAACAAAATCGTTGGAGGAAGGGTGTTCGCAGATCACATCACATTTTTATTGTGACACGCCCAGATGTTCCAACCAAATTTCTCTTGCACATTATTGGGCATGGGGGGGCAGACCAATTTTAGGCATACAAAAGCGGCGGACGACCGCCCCTACGATTGGACAAACACAAAGCATGCGCCACCACCAGACGGCAACGGGTTTTCATCCAATATATCTAATCCTGTCCCGCTCACTGTAGATCAACCACTTATTTCTAATGGGCGATCCTTCCTTCCCCCCACCTTTTTTTCCCTTTGCCCCTCTCTCACTCTCTCCCGGGGCCCGGGAAGCTTGCCCGTGGCCGAGCCGCGTTATCGGCGGTACTCATCGCTTGTTTTTCCGGGGCAAATCGAGCGGGGCAGCATACACGCCCGGCTCGACAAGCCTGATCTCATTAGCCGGATATCCGTGTACCCTTCCAACAAGTTGGCCAAGCTTGTTAAGGACGAGCAAGATAGTTAATATTGTCTAGAGCCGTCCTCTTCTCCATCTCTCTCTCTCTCTCTCTCTGCCTCCCACAAAATGTACTCGATAAAATTACATTATTGTCGCTCTGTTGCAAAGTGGGGCCCCTGACCATTATTTCTCACGTGTAGAACCGGTTGTGGTCTGATCATAAACGATTTCAATTAATATATGTATGAAAGTCTGGGATCAAGGAAAAGGAAAAGCTAGGATAAAGAACGAACAATTTGGGAAAATTGAACTCGAAATTGCGAGGGAAATTAGGTCATGTCGTTTATTTGGTACATCTCCTTTCCACTCTTTGACCGGCGGAGTCACCCTGTCAGTTAAGAGAGGCAAGTTATAAAAAAAATCAAATGTTTTCCATTTGGAGTATGTAATGTAAGTGTAGACTGGACGTTGCGTTTTGCGTTGGCATGAGTCCAAATCTTGCTGGATTTTTGTTTTCTTTTTTCGGAAGTGTGGACTTTAAAACTGACAGGAGGTCGTAGGTTCGAATCCAGCCTAAGGTTATCCATAGAGGAAGGACACGGAAAGAGTTGCAACTCAGGCACTTCAAAGTGTTTAATGATGGTCACCGCTGAGTCAGACGAATAATAGAAAACATTCCAAAAATGCCTTATTGCTGCCTGCATCTTAGCCGGACAAGCGGGGCCAGTAATATCCTAGCAATACATATAACTTTTGCAATTAAACACAAATTATCGCTGCGACTAGGAAATAGAGAGAGAAAAATCCCTGATATTAGACCTACTTTTGCCATTGTAAATAAACTTCTTAAATTTTGATACACTGTTCCATTATCCATGCAAAGTATTTGATTTTATTCTCCTCTGTCCAATACATCAGTGTTCAATACACGGTACGAATTTGACTAAGACCGGCCAACAAAATGTTCACTACTATAAAGCTTAGTTCATTAGGAACAAAATGCACCATTTCATCACAGGGAGTGATTGTGAAATCTCATAAAATACGCTTTTGTACAAATACTATAATAAAAATGATTCAACCAAAGCACATAATATTGTGAACAATGTGGCTATTTATTCCCAAAATAACTCCAGAAGAAAGAGCTCATTAAGGGCAATGACTACACATATAGATTTAGGGCACATAGCATAATGCAAGCAACTTTGCAAGCATTGAATTTGATGTTGTCATGAGATCACACCAAGCACCAACAAAAGCATGAATATTCAATTTCCTGTACCTCAGTACACGAAGTTTTACGGATGCAGATTACCATCGAGAAATTGCGGCGGCGATCATAGGGTACAAAGGGATTTCGTGGTTGTGACACAGATGGTGCGTTGCAAGCGTTCGCTACTCTCTATGGACATACCAGGCATGCCAGAAAGCGGTAATTGGCCGGATGCTACAGCCCGGGCAATTCAAACTTCTTCTGTGTCCTTCCTCTATGAGCAATCTAAGGTAATGCGATCTCCACTGTTTGTTCAAGGTGGACAAGCAATAGAGGGTGTCTGTGGAAATGATCTCAATATTAAATCGTCTCGAGCGGACCGCTTTGATTTGGCTGTTCAAGCAGGACACAAGAGCATCTGAATGGAAACTTAAAATCAGTCATGTGTTTTATTGCCCACAATAAATTCTCTGTTCAGCTGAGATTTATTTATTTATCAGTAGCCCCCGACATCATCATGGTAACCGATGCGTGGAAGGTGACGCACGTTGAAGGTCGTAAATCCAATGACGAGGCCTGCAATGGGAAACGAAAAAAGAAGATTCTTCAGGGAGGGAGAGCCCAAGTCGAATCAGTTCACAAATGGCCCCATTTTTGCCCTAACCAAAGATGAACAATTAGATCGTTTGGATTGTTCAATGACATTACTGCATCTGGAGCACTTGGCTCATCGACCTACGTTGTCTGTTTCTTCTCGTGAAACTGGCCTTAAAAAATTTAGGGCCTAAACAAGAGGCTGGCAAGAGACAGCACTGTGCTTCTCTGCATGTAATGTCTAGACGTTGATTTCGAGTGGTACAGAGAGCGGGGTGTCTTTCCATAATGCAGTTTTGAGCCCATATGGAGGCCAAGGCGTGTTGTGGGAGATAAGTTGATTTTCCCCGGCAAGGACCGAATGCGCTAGAAATGGACACCACTGTAGGCAGGCCCGTGGACCGTGTATTAACCAGGTAATTGCGCCCGCTAATTGAGTCAAACGGAACACTCGTAAGTGTACGGCAAGGTCGAGCGCGACTCGACTTCGTTGCGGGCCTTGGGACGGGCGGCGCAAGACGGAGTTTGCCTCTGTGCACAGCCCGCCGATGGATCGAAAAGGCTGAACTTTTTTGTCTTTACTGTTTTTCTGAGTGTGATGGCAGCCCACTATTGGTCTGGCCCTCTGTAGGGAGCCATCGGAACAGATGTTGGCAACGCGAGGGTTGTCGGAACCGTTTCTTTGTCTGGATGTTTTGGTATTCAGAAAAGTTAGAATTTGTCTATCTGTATTCGTAAACTCTGTCCCTTCTGGTTTAACATGGCTTTAAGCCCCTTTAAGAATTTAAAGATTAATGGTTTTCAAAGTCACATCACGAATGCTGCATATTTTTCATGAATCGCACTAAAGTTGACTTGAAATGCATAATCTTTGGTTCGTTTTACCCCTCCCTTTACAAACCACTATGTTTATTTTAAATTCGGCGTCAGAAAGCATACGTTTGTAAATATAAGCCGCATGTGGATACACAAAGAAAACCAGAGCGAACATACAATAAAATCCCAAACACATCCACGCGGTTTGTCCGGGATTTCAACAAACTCCAGGCCCGTCTATCGATGAAGCCAGCCGCACCGGCGTACAACCCTGGGTCTGCGGATCGGTATTTTCACACCTGACTCCAACGGATGGAGAGCGGTAGGGACCACTAGAGTCGTCCAGCTGTTCCTGTCTCTCCTTCTCTTTCTCTCTGATAGGGAAGTTTGGCCTAAAGCAAAAAAGTGGCAAAAATCATTGGAGAGTTTTGAATCGGTAGATAAAAGACCGAGATTGCGATGGTTGGAGGGTACCCTGGTCGTGAGGAAGCAGGTGCGCTGGTTGTGTGCACCGATCGTTACGGTCAGATCTCCGCAAGTGTGCGTGCGCTCACTGTATACCCGCTATTAGCGCTCGGCCTATATTATAGGACTGGAACTCAATCATGCGTCTATATAATTAAAGTCTGGTGTATTCAAAAAAGAGGGAAAGCAGAACAAATAGCGTGTGTGGTTATAAGGGCACAGTCTGTCAAGGTATTTAGTGAAAGAGTTTCTAGCCTCAATCTTTTTTGGGGGTTGTCTCTGGGCAGACGAACCCTCGCCTTCCTCCTGTTTGTTTACTGATTCGAATGTCTTGGCCAGAAAATTGTTGGTAAACCCTGTGTCCTGAAAAAATAATTTAACAACGCAAAGTTTTTTATCCAAAGCCTAAAAAAAAAAAACTAAAATACGGCCTCCCCTATTTTACTCGCGGTCGGGACTCAGTTTCTCATCGATATTGGCGCGTCTGTTTAATAATGTTTGCGTGAGGTCTTTTCTCATATTGCGTGCTGACACTTTTCTTTCACGTGGATTTCGTCTGGAGTATCGAAGCGTGTGTGCTAAGCCAACCCCAGCCAAAAGCCAATATCGGTGGCGATATTTCCTTTCTAATAGGCTATTAATTTTCTCAATTTATTTATGTGTTAAGTCCACTTAATATTTCGTCGCGTTGACGCCTCGCCATTTTCTCGTTCGGGTCGGCCAGAAGGCACACGGCGGTCGGAACCGAAAGTTTTCTCGGTTCGGAAACACCCGTTGCCGCGGCCCAGCACCGCCAAACTAAATGAGCTTCACTTCTTTTTTCCCCTCATCCTCGTCGTCAGGAAGTCTTTGATTTCGACACAAGTGTATTTTCATTCCGCCACAGTTGGTGTGCGATGCCATATGTGAAGAGAAGGCCACGACGGGCCGAGGTGCATCTGAGGCTCAGACGCCAGCTGATGCTCCCTGGGCACGGTGTGAGATTCGACCCCCTCTTCTTCTTTCAATCACGGCCCTTGGACTCCATGAAAAATAAAAGAAGGAAACAAAGACCGTGATTTGTACGTATACCGCGGCCGAGTTTATTACGGGGTAACCCCCTGCACACCGCTTCGCCCGCCCGGCCGCTTCCGCCACCGGAGGTGGTCATGCGATCTACGCCATGATCTCGCTCCCGTGATTACGGGTAGCACCCTCCCCGCCAAAACTCACGAAAGCGATCCCAAAGTCATGAGAGAGAAAAACCGCAGTCACCAAAGTCGGTGGAGGGGAGGAAATGGGCCTTTCGCACCCATCGTGGGGGCAAGGGAGAACCCCGCTTAGCGCGTCGACCACACTGCGGAGATTGCTGTCTTGCAACTAACCCTCCAAGGGGTTCACATCAGCCCTGTTATCCAGGGCTCTTCGTTGACGAGATATAAATCGCGTCAGGGGACACCTTTTTTTCACACAAACCCTGTTCCGTCTCAGGGATCTTAAAATAACCAATTTATTTGCGACGAATCGTAACCAAATGCAAGTCCAGGGTGCCATGGTCGTTGGGAATATTGTGGCCACACTTCTACCGTCCCACCCAGGGAAAAGGTCGGTAACACGCCACAGAGATGCGCGCACGCGTCTCGGAGTCCTCCCGGAGGACCCGACCAACTCCTGCCAACCCGTTCCCGCGCCCACGTTACATTGTTGCATCATCAGCGTGCACTTATTTGACACATCACGCCCATAAAAAAAACCGATTAACGGTATATCCTCTGAAAATCACGGCCACTATTCCGCGCCAGAAACTGGTTCTGGGAATGGCGTGTAATTAAAAGGCAATCATACAAAAGGTATACCCGTGATCTGCACTTTTTAACCCCCCAGACGTCGACGGTCAGTGCTTGCGTATTGACGTTCACCAGTGCACTTTCTTTTTGTATATGACTAAAAAACTAGAGATGCTGAGTCAACTTTTTTTCCTAATTAGGATAAATAAGAAATAATTCCACCTGAGACACACACTGAAGCTTTATACAATATAAAAAAATCTTGATTCCGCTATAAAAAGGGCAACAGATTGGTATTCTGCTCAAAGCCCCCCCCCGTAATTTGGCGATGCTTAGTTTAAAAAACTTTGGCCAAACAAATGAGTTTAATGTATTCGACTGTCTTTCCCACTTTTCGAGAAACCTCTGAAGGGTGTATCTTGATACAAAGGTTTTTCAATGTTCGGTGAGCCGTCAAATTTGTAGTTTCACCAAGAACTCGGCGATTTGGGAGGGGGGGGGGAATCCTTCAAAACTCAGTCGAACATGATTAACGGCACTATCAAGGACATCTTGGCGTAACGCGATCCTCTCAGATCGTCTTCAGGCGTGGACGATGAAAGAAGAAACCGCCCTGTGTCATTTTATGCATCTCCACCCTGAAACCAATACGGCAAGACTTGGCTAACTTTGGCCAGATTATCTACATGAACCAAGTGGAGCTATATACACGGTTACCGGCATGGGGTATAAAGCACTACCTATGGCATTAACTAAAGAGGTTGTAAAACAAAGTGTCATCCGATGTACACTTTGGCTTGCCATCTGTTGCCATCGTGCGGCCATATGCCCGGCTATATTACCTTCAAATCACATATCCTCACACCAAACTGAGCGACAATTCCCCCGCGGATCCGTGGCCCTCGTACGGCGACGCACGCAAGCTCGCAAAGTGTGTGCGAAAGGACAGTTTGTGCACCGCGGTGTTCGTGGCATGGCGAGCGGTTGAGTGAGCACGGAGCAGCACACTGGCCGAGTAACGGGATAAAACACCGGCATGGGTCGTGTAATCCCTCTTCCCGTTCAACCCCCAAAACTGGGGTCCCAGAGGCTCTCCACAAAATGCCTGAAAGGAGCGATCTATTTTAGGGGAGAGCTGGATATTCGCGTGAAATCGATTTACAGAGAAAAAGTGGGATTTCAGAGTTGCAAAGACCTTGTCAAATGCACCTTTCCAAAATATAGATGGCCAAACAATAAAAAAACGACCCCCCCAAAAAAAATAAAACAACTCATGGATCAAAACATCTCTACAGGAAAGAGTGAAAATTGTCTGGCCAATTATGGAAATAATAGTGTTTCAAACGACCGTGACGAAGACAAATACATCGGCGACTTCATTTACGCTGTTGCTTTCATGTCAAAATGTCACAAGTATTAATTTTGCATGACTTAATTAAGGTCCTGAGACCGTGCACGTTACTTTAGTTGAATAAATTTGTATTGCGATAACAGAACAAATCTATTATTTCGAAACTTGCAACAGAATGTTTATTGCGTGGGCCGAAGTACAGCACAAAATGTGAAAAACAACTAGATGGACAGGAAACAAGTCTACGATGGCTTTTAAAATCACAGTAAGAACACTGGAAATTCAAGAGGTACCCCTTTATATTCTTGTAAGCCCGCACCCTGAGGTTAAAGAAAACATTCAGTGGACATTCTCATGCACACTACTGTTATGTTATTTCTCCCTCTCTTTCCCTTTTTTTTCTGCTGTGTGTCTCTCTCAGGCGTATGTTCCCCACCTTCCGCGTGACCATGACTGGGTTAGATTCCAACGCCAAGTACATCCTGTTGATGGACATCGTGCCCGTAGATGACACTCGCTACAAGTACCACAACTCGGAGTGGGTGGTGTCGGGAAAGGCCGAGCCGCACATGCCCAGCCGGCTCTATATCCACCCGGACTCGCCGGCCACTGGGGCTGTCTGGATGAAGCAGGTGGTCACCTTCAACAAACTCAAGCTGACCAACAACAACCTGGACCAGCACGGCCACGTAAGTTTTGTCTGTCAGTCCGTTCGTAAGTCGGGTTGTGTGCCCATCTGTGAATAATTCATGACCTGATCACCAGTAAACAATCAATCATCTACTAACATTGCTCTTTCTCTGTTCACCGTATCTTCGAGTAACTCACAATATGAAGTTACCTCAATAAATATAACCCGAAATTGTCTAGCGATTTTGCTTTTCCCCTGATTCCTGTAGTCTTTTCTCAAGCTGTCGCTGAATACATCGTTTACATAGTTTGGGGATCCTTGTGACGTGTCATGTGACCTCTAATTATTGTTGCTCAGTACAGTCGAGGTTTTGCCTATTGGTACTGAACAAAACGAAAAGTGCATGCCTGCCAATGCCGTAGCTGGGATTTTACGGGGGGGGGCACAAGGGGGCACCAGCATCTTATGGGGGAACCAGCTTTCAGTGGTGGTTTTTTTTGGGAGGGAGCAAGTGTCCCCCCCACCGTGGCCACGCCCCTGATGCCTGCCAGAATTTTTAGCTAATTACTCCTAGACTCAGGTCTAAGGTTCAAGTCCCGTCTCAGACAATAATCTTAGCTGTAGAAATTCCTTACGTGGGACGCTTATAACGACTGAATAAAGCACCTGATATATGTTTTCAATAAAATATATGAAGATTTTCTCAAATATCGCAAGGCAAAAGAGAAAAAGCTGTCTGAAAGAACTCTCAAACCCCCGCGCTGAGTTGAAAAAAAAAATGAAAAAGGGTAATGACGTCATGCTCATATGCACTGACCTCCTGACGTCACCTTTGGGAGTCGCATCACTGGATATGGACGCGTCGCTATGCTGGTTATGAAAAGGAGGCTTGGAAAAAAAAACATTCTTTTTCCTTTTCGTGCATTTGGGAAATAGCAACAGAGTACACAAAGTTTGACAAGCACATGAAGAAGTCAAAAGACATAAAACAATGAATAAAACAAGTTCGTAGATGTCCGCTCTTTAAGGTCATCATTTGAGGTAAGGGGTTATGCAAACGATCCAAAAATGGTGGCTTATGTGTCAGTGCACATGGACAATTAGCACGCAGCAGCCGCATGCTGTACTGCACACATGATGAACAGTCATGTTGGTTCCAAGTCCGAAGTTGGTGCTACTTTTTCTGGATAGTTCGGATTAGTCTATAATTCCCGAGTCAGAATTGCCATCTACACTCATCTCTGATTTTGGCGTTTTCAAAAGCCCCGAACCGCCAGGGCTTTATAAAATTACTTTTTTTTTACGATACAAAAACAGTCTAAGAGGCAACAGTCAGACGGTGCTCTTTCGATGGCACGGTACGAAGGGGGGGGGGATAATGCTGGAAGCGAAGCCGCGACGAAATCCTATAACGAAGAGCGAGTGCTCAGTGTATGCCCCGAAGACAGTCGATGCATGGAGTCGCCCATTCAACAGGCCCAGCCGCATGATGCACGCCCGGGCCTCGCAAACAGGATTCCACAAATCAAACTAGCCACAAGATTTCCCCGTGTTAACTACATTGGTCTTGCCCACTTGCTGATTACACCTCAAGCTCTCCCCCTTTCATTACTCCCCGTGTTCTGGAGGAGAAGAAGTGAATCCATCCTCTGGCCCCCTACTCCGAACAGCTTTGGGAGAAAAATTCACTTGGCGACAGAGATCGAAAGCTCGTTCAAGCGTGAGAGCCCTTAAACCGTAAGGCGATTAAGGCCTCCTCTTAAGTTTCTCCAAAAACATAAATAAAAAAATGCCAGGTTCAGTTTAATAAATTTGAAAGGTAATCTCTTGTGAAGATCAGCTGTTGTTGGCTTGTTGCCGATGTCAGGGTTGATGGAAAGATGGGGAATTCTTGTATCCTTGGCCCAATGAAAAGGGATCTTAATAGTCACTGATAACTTGACAAGTTGTGCAGTTTTGTTAGCGATTACATTTGAGGTTGGAAACTTCAATTTGCTGCTTTGTCCATTCTAATTCACGTCTTGAAGGTGGCATTATAGCTCAGCATTTTTCTTGCATTATGAAATTCTGGAAACCATAATGATAGTATTGCTCCACATTCACCAATTCTCACCACCTTAACGCACAAACACTAAACTCCGAACAATGTTATATCTTTCTCCTTGTCATTCTACCGGTCTCAAACTAAAAGCATCGAGAGAAGGTTATCGAGGTACCAATATCTTCTTGCACGTCTTCTTTTCTCTTTTCCACCACTCATCCATTTCAAATGCGGCAAGCTCAGTCCCTGCATGTGTGTAAATAAGAAGACAGCACAGCACGCAAGCACACACCGTGCGAAAGGGAACCGAAATTCACATGCCACCGCGAGCGAGGCGACCGGGGGAGCACCTGGCCGGACGGCGCAGCGCTGAGCCGAAGAATGGCGCGGTGCGTGCCGGGCGCCCGGACCCACCTTGACGGGCCAAGGTGGACGACGGCCCGGCGGTCTGCTCGTGTATGGGAACGCTAATAGGCGTAAACGCGACAGAGTGCTGCAGCAGGCAAGGGCGGAATTACCCACGACGAAGGGCGCTGTCATGTTGGTTAGTTTCAGGAACTTAGAAGGAGTGAGTTCTATAGGCCCTAGACTTCGGAGCCATGTACTTTTTGTCAAAAAATGAAAAGGATTCAATGTGCCTTTTTTGTCTTATGTATGAGAATAACTCTGTTATTTTCACACATTTCAGTTCAATAGATTTGCGCTCAACTGATTCTGGAAACGTAATGAAAAATGAATGGACGAAAGGGAATTCAGTAAGAATCTCTTTCAATCATTAATTGATATTAAATGAAAGTTGTTGTCATGAAAGAATGCTACTCGGGAGAGATATTTCCCGAAAAGAAAGGTCGGGAAGCTTGCGTGCACCTGAGGGGAGGCGAGTATGCCTAAAATCGTCTTACTTTCTCTACACTCGAAAGCCATTACCCTTGTGCCCTTCACCCTCCCGTTGTCACGCTGTGTTTAGAGTGGTTTGCAAACAGAGACACTCCGCTGAAGCCACTGACCGAACCGATGAAACACTTGGAGGCAAGAAACTTTGCAGACCGTTAGCGAGCAGGTGAACGAACGACCAGTTAGCATCACAGATTTTTCTCATGAACTTCCGCTAGTCTGCTGCATTCATATCCGTTTGATTACGCAAATAATCACATGAGATACCGATCAGGTTTTGACGGCCAATGAACTACGTTTTTTTTTTCTTCAACCCTTTCCTTTATCATGATACATATCTCCTGATCTTCCAACTAATAACTGCAGTTCCCAGTTTTTTATTTTGCGTTAGCCGGTCGTTTGCCAATTGCCAACACCTCCCTTATTCAGAGTCTCCACTTCCAGCTGCCAGGTGCCATTGATTTGGTGAGTTTTTCCCCCCGTCTCGCGGGGTTCTTGCAGGGCCCGGCCGATTGGGGGGTGTCAAACCTCCCAAGTTGCCGGTTTATAACCCCCCCCCTTTCCCGGAGCACACGGCGCACTGGAGTCAGGATCGAACCGAGGGTCCGGGGGTGTCGCAGGCGGGCAGCTGGTTTCTCGGGCTGCGCCGTCTTGATGAAAGTTTCGGAGCTCGTCCGCCCGCCAACTTAATAAGCTTTCACGCCGACACGTCGAGATTTTGACACCGCGGGAGGAACCAAGGTCGGTATCGGCGGATTCCGCCGGCCAGGCGAGCCTGGCAGACATATTGCTCTTGGGCCCCAACAAGCTGCTTTACAACGAATATAACACAGAGTCGCGAGGAATCATCCCAAGGCAATTTACTTGTACACAAGTTAATTGATATTTAGATGCGGTGTTGGGAGTCAGGCATACGTAGGGATGAGTAAAGATATGAATATATCGATTCGACGTCTGACGGAAGTTTGGCGATGCGAGCACGTCTATTATCAGATCTTAAATATCTCGGTGGAATTGGAATGCAACTGGTTAAAGCGCACGTACCGTTGCTGGAACAGTGCATCCACGTGAAAGAGAAGGCGCGTCAGTGACTGAGACAAGACGGAGCTTTCTGTGTCGACGCCCACCTAGCCACAGACAACCCCAAATGACACTGCAATTGTTAACTTGATAACGATTATTTTGAATTCTAACTTGTCTTTGCATCTGTCGCTTGCGATGTCATATTCATGGGACAGCCAAGCTCTCGAACTGACATTGAGCCTGAGCATAGGAATTGCAGTATTTGTGTCCCTGAGCATGATCAAATGCCACAATAAGTGACCACCAACATAGACCACACTGGTACTGTGCCTAAAGAAGTTTAGTACGTGTGGGGTCCATGACAGCTGAAATGAACTGGTTCCCACTAGCCTCGGTAAGTTGATCATAGTTTGAGGCAATGCCTTCCCATCGATAGGGTCCAATTCATGAAGTAGCTTAAGAACACACTGGGCTGAGATAATTACTTCCAGAAAGAAAGATGAAGCTAATTTCCCCTCCATATTGCAGTATTGTTTAAATGCCTGAAAATTTAACCTAGGTTACTAAGTGTCTAAATTTCCGAGTCCCCTGCACGAGGACTAAAAAAATAGTATCGTATTGAAAAAATAAAGTTACTTATTTCGTTTTTTTCACTAAGAATCGCTTATGCCAATGCATGACGGGACTAATGATAACTCAACTTAATGGAGCATGGCAGAAAGGCAAATAAAGACAATAGCACCATTTCACGTGAATATCAAATGTAAAAACAACCAACTTTTCATCATTAAAAAAAAGTTCAACAGTTCCGAAAGAGGAAGTAAGTGGGCCGCGATTACTGAAAGTCCCGATGATCATACAAACTCTACGAAATACAGCGGCACCAAACCTCACCAACAATAGGCAAACAACCAACCAATGTCCAGCCAACTATATACACGTGATATGTGCCGCTTTCGGCCAACTCTTAGCTGAGTTTTTTTAAGTTGTAGAATTTTCTGAGCATAATACATTCGCCGCTAAGCAGATCGGTAAAAATTCCAAGTCCCGGTGGCTGTTGAGAGTATAAAAGTGCCCTCAGGCAACCTCACACGCAGACCAGGCAAACATCGCCGCACCCACTCGCCACCTCGCAGTTAATATCATCCCTAATCCCATAAACGTGCACTGGTCTCTGCTTTTTGGCTACAAAACCCTTCCCGTCCACTTATACACCTTTCTCGAAATCCTGTTCCCCTGACTTTAAGAATTACCGTGCCCTTGCCACTTCCGTGCGGGATGGCAACCGTCATCCATTTACATTTCCATTTCTTGTTCCTCGATATTTGGGGGGAATGTTTTTCGCCATAATACCCGGGGCTATTTTGACATGGTTCTATTTTAGCGTGCACACGGACGCCGTTCCCCCGTGCTATAACTCTCTACCCCCGGCGCGACAACGGCAGTGATGGATTGCCGACTCGCTGCATATTCCTCCGAGATCACTCTTCTCGGAGAAAGTCAAGAATTAATACTTTTTTGCTGTTGGTTGGTCGTTTTTTTGCCCCACCAAATTCATCATCCTTAATACTCACTTTAATTCATTCTGCTTCCCATGTGAACCTCGAATATCGACGCTTGCTTCACATGATTCTAACAGGACATGTGTTTTTCCCTTTGATTTCATGGATTCACACATGCCGATCTGTTGCCTTTTTGATACCTAAAATAATATTTGACAAAAGAAAAGAATCTTATTTTGATTTTTCTCCACCGTCACAAAATTTAGCAATCATTTTTCATAGTTGATCTAGCGTATCCCATTTCACGATGAATTCAAACAGGCTTGTGTAGGACGCACCCAAAAGGGTTTGCAGAGCTACGGCTACGTCTGTTGTCTAACACGAACCTAATGCTACGTCTGTTGTCTAGCACGTACCTACGACTACGTCTGTTGTCTAGCACGTACCTGTGACGTATTTGCAACCAGCGAAGACCTGGACGCACTCTAGACACGAGAGGTGGACGCGGCTTTACTCCGCTGTAAATGCGCAGGAGCGCAAAGGATTGTGGGTAGTTCCTGGCAAAATCAATGTGAGCAAGTGTACTCCTTGCAGCCTGGTTGACCTCCTGTTGGTTCGCAACAACGGCACGGACTCTTCCAGCAGAGCGCCCTCAGTTCTTTTATGTTGAAATGACCCCTAACGAATACTGCACATGTACGTATTGCTCGTTATGTGGCCCAAATACACGCGTAATAAACGAGAACAATAATTCCGGGACTCGACTTTGTGATTCAGGCTTAGGTTAAGGATTTTCAAAGATTCGTCATTGGAAGGTACAACCTTATGTGGAATTGCCATGCTGTGTGATCGACACGAAGGAAATGATAGGATTGGATACTTATACACTGACAGCAGATGCAATTTCTGTTATGGTAATAATAGACTGTCTTCATGTGAGGGCCATTTTGAACTGAAATTGAGGTTAAGGTTTTCATTTGGGGAGGCGTGTGAGAGTACAAACAACAGCGACAAAATAAAAGTTCAATGCAAGTTCGCGCCAGTTTTTGTGGAGGATAATTTAAAGCTTGTGATACATTTTGTCTGAATATTCTGAGCCACCTTTGAAAAATGAAAGTGAGGCGTGGAATCCCCAAAAGTCTTGCACCACCCTATTTAACAGATTTCATTGAATGTGATAGAGCGTTTTTTGAAACGAGTTTGATTCGGCTTAGACATAAGTTTCGCTGGTTCCAGTCTGAGCTTGTGTGATTTCAAACGCTACTGCAAAATGGCTAGAACCAGCGAAACCATAGTCTAAGTCGAATCTACTCGTTTCGAAAACGCTCACAGATTCAGGGAACGAGATAAAATGGCTGCCCCGTGAATAAGGTCTATTGAAGTGCCCGTTCGGGAATTTCCCCATTTGGCACCGTGTCAATACACGTAATAAACTTTAACATTCTGACTTCTTCAAGCAGAGACTTGGACCGACGACGAAACCTCTTCTGATGGCGCCAGCAACCACCACTAACCCCCCCCTCCCAGTCCCTTTTGAATATACTGTACATGAACGAATATTCTCCTTGGAATCGCCTCTCGATTCCGCCAAGAACAATAGCGCCCGTCATTGACCGTGCCTACGGCCCCAGTCCCTCGGTCGCCTCTCGTCATTATCCCGCCCAGCCCAGCCCAGCCCAGCCCTTCCAATCACAGCAAACATTAATTGTGTTTACCCGTCCGATAATGATCTCCATGGTTATCATATCGTTGTAATTTCAGCGCAATAACAAGAGGCAGATGCGATCATGTTTTGTTTTCCATTGTGCGATGTTTCCCGTACCCGTTGCGTTCGAATTTCCTCCATTCTTTCTTTTGACTGACATCAATTTTTCATATCCTTGAGCCGCATCTGTCTTTATTTATGTAAAAAAAAAGGAGGCCTTGCTAACAATGGTAAAGTCCTGCATGTTCCTGGACGAACAAGAAGAAAAAAAAGGGGAGATACCCGTGTCGTTGTAAACCATTCGATATAGAAGGGCGGTCATTTCCGGCTAGTTCGACTTCCACCGGCAGAAGGTTTTTCCCCAGCGATATTTTTTTCTTCGCCATGCATGATGCTGCACAGGGTCTGTAGTGATTGATTGCATCAGTCAGGCACAATTAGAAATTTCGATTATCACGAAGCAATTCAGTAGGACCATCACGTGTACAATTATGTGTAATTCTGAAGTTATACCCTTCTGTTTCAGGGAGAAAGATCACTGACAATGTCCACAAACTGATCATCCCTCGTTATTTATACACACTTGGCTTTAAACTCCGTAAGTATAGAGTAAAGATATGCGTAGCAACCCCAAAACAAACGATTGCCTTATTCATAAGCAGCCAACAAAAAAACGTCACACACGAGGAAATTCTCAGTGAACCTGTGAATAAAATCTTCCAATTTTCACTGCAGGTGGGACTCAAAGCCCGCCCGTCTCAATGTTTTTCTTTGCAGAAATCTTTGTAAATCTGTACTGGCGAGTGGGGGTGGGGTTGGGTTTGTAGGATGACCAGTGAGGGTGGGGGTGGAAACAAAATGACACTGTCATTGTTTCTTTGACACAGCCATGACAGTTTCTTCCTCAACAATGATGTTTCAGTCACTGTCCCTCCTAGCAGAGCCCGTATTCCCAGTCCGATGTGCTCTACAACACGAATTCGCTTTAAAAAATGTATAAGATGGCAAACCTAAGATCCTCTCTGGTATCCGTTCTTCGGGTTCCCTTCAAGGACCCTCACTCCGCGCGAGTGCTGAAAATGGTTCCAAATCACAACGTCAGCCTTAGTACACGTCTAGACAGCCAACTTCCAACTGCTCCAGACGGGAAAAAAATCAAAGGCGAGAGAGCAGACTGAAGTTCATGATGGGCCAAAGACAATAGCATCGGAGCACGGGTGGGGAAGGTTCGAAACAAACGAGAATCCATCGGACGGAGCGAACATTAAGCAGAAGAGCCGGGGCTATCTCTCGGCCAACAATAGGCGCACGCGCCGGCACACATGCTGCGAAACCAACAACTCGTGGGATCGGCGCAGCCCCAACTCCAGATTCGTCACGAAATATGACTTGTGAGAAACCGGCGTGATAATTACATTAGAGGGTAAATTGGGGACATGGGTAAACTGTGTGCGCGAAAATGGCATGGGAAACGAAACCATAGTTGGGCAGCAACGACTTTGTACCATGCCTACTTCCCTAATGACAGACCCAACATGGGAGTGAATATTAAAGATGGATTCAACGAAAACTTATTTCTTCGCATTTGCAATACTTTGGTGTACCTATCAGTGGACGTGCGATATTTTTCTCGACCTCAGTGAATATTCGATAAGATCCATCAATTATTGAATGTAAATGACCATGCGAAAAAAAACCAAAAATCAGTAAACATTTTTCTGTGATTGAACATGAGAAGGAAACTTGGATTTAAGTGAATAATTCAGTTACTTCGCTGGGTTGTTTCTGCTTATTCTTGTCACTTGAAATGGAAATTCATATGTTACAAATGACTTTTAGGTATTACAAACGCTAATCGTTATCCATGGTTTGGGGAGTGTAAATAAACACTTTATTTGAAATTTCAAAGTAAAAATTCAAAATTCTTTGACATATCATATGGCACGAAATTCTATTCCAAATTAAGAGTTACAAATCAAAACGAAAAGTCGGCTAACACTGTCGACCTGGCTTCTAAAAGTACTATGTCAGGGCCCGCTTCACTGGCAGCGAGAGAAATTCGCCAGCTACTGGTCGCTAGCCAAACGCTATGGCATCACGGATGGCGAGAAAAGGCCCTCCGACCCCGCCAAAACCGCCACGTCGTTCATCAACGCCGGATCAGATGTAACTGCAAAATGGACGAGCGCGCCAACTGCACCGCCGAGCTGGCACGATAAAGACGGCTTGCTCGCACTCTGTCTAGTTGCGTGTCTGACAGTGTAACAGCCGGGCTTGGATTCCTAATCCATATGGATTTGGGTTTTTGTTTTATTGTTTTTGGACATCTGTTAACTATCTTTCATCGACCTGTGGCAAATGTCTTTGTTTGAAATGGGAATCGTCTCATGAAAAATCGACGTTTTCACCTTATTGAGGAATCATGAGTCTTTGCACTGTGCATTTATGTCGCTTTGATATTAAAACCGTTGAACGTAATTTCTCATTGTATTTTTCAGTTGATACTTCATGCATGATTACATTTGATCGTTTCAGTGGACAATATACTTATTTATTTCATTACAGATTAAGAGATTATACCTAGTTTTGCAGCTAACTTGGAAAGGGGATTTTTACCACATTTCCGGATTATTTTTGGCAGCTATACTTGAAGTAATGCTTTGACAAGATATTGACCTGATTTCTGAATCGACATTATTCAATGAAAATGTCACACAGTCCCATGAACATTTAATTATTAGTTACCCCTGTGGTTGACATATCGAATGACCAAAAAATGTCCACACACAATCATTTTGTAAAATGCTAGAAAAGACATGTGGAAAGGTCGGTGTTCTCCAGAATCAGCTCCAATCATCACGAAACGGAAGATATACACATCACCGCACAGCATTGCTAACACGTCTGACGGCCTTCCCCCTTTGTTTACTGTGTTTTCACCAGCAGATTATCTTGAACTCGATGCATAAGTACCAACCGCGCTTTCACATCGTGCAGGCCAACGACGTGTTCAGTCTTCGCTGGAACTCCTTCGTCACCTTCGCTTTCCCGGAAACAACGTTCATCGCCGTCACTGCTTACCAGAATGAAAAGGTATACGGTTCTCCTTTAAACTATATGGACAGGAATTCATCGGTCCCATGTTAAGGACAAATAGTCTGTAATTTAACTGTTTTGCTACAATATTATGTACTTGGAACTTCTGTTTTCAAAAATGACCTGCAGCACTATCAAAATTTTAAGCAAATGTTTCTACCTTGTGCTCTTTTGCCGTCACAGTTTTTTTTTAAACAAGTAACTGCTAAAAATAAATATGGCCAGCTGTCAGTACAGAACAAGCCAAGTAAAAGAACAATTCACGAAGGTCCCACGCAGGTATCAGCACACCACATAATAATACAAGATCTACTAAATACTAAATGAAAACACAAGCCTATTTAAAAACTAATTGGACAAATGTCCATTTTGAACAAATTTGTGGTGAAATCAAAAACCAATCAAAAGGTCATATCTCTGCACACTTTGGCCGTCCATACAAGTTTTAGGCAAAAAGAGAGTGGTGTATGATGTGATGCCACTGTCTCTATGGACCTCTTTCATGTTACATTCTGTCCATTTTGTTCTATCTGCTTGCTTTCCTGAACGACTACCAGTATATGTCCTCTATTGTTCCATTTCTCCGTCTGTGAGTCTGAGTCTAGGACACTCGCTGTATTTCTCCTCATTCTACATTTACCATGCTCCGTTTGTGTCTTGTGTTCACTCTCTGGTTGTGGGTCGGTTTCTCATAGCGCTTTCTGCTTGGCTGATGACGTTCTCATAACGCAGTATCATTCGGTTAGTACAACACAGACTGTCCCAAAGAGAGGCATGAATACACTTGAGGAAAAAAAAACCGCACGATTCCACCTGAACTAGTTCGTAGCGACATTTTTATTGGTTCAGCCAAGAAAAACTTTCACACCCTGTTAGTTCTCCTCCAAGGACAAAGAATGTTAGTTTTCCACCACGGGAGTAATTTCATTTTGCCAATCTTTTCCTGAAATCCGTGTCAGTCCGCGCTTCTACATGGGACGCCATTGTGTTCGCAGTCCAGCTGTAGATGGTGCCGAGCAGGCACTCAATTAAAGCAGCGACTTTTTTTGACGCGGGAAATCTCGTCCGTCCCGACCTGCCGCAGCGATTTTGTCTTGTAGAGATATTTGCACCCCGTATGCCCGTGGTGGGTCTTTTTTTTTCGGTATGCGTGCATACGCCGGGTAGTCCTTGAGTTCTCTCTACCCTGGGCTTTGTTCTGCTCCGCAGTTTCCCCATCTCTCTATCCAGTCTCTCAGTCAGACTCTACACCCGATGTTGTAACAACTGATCACGACAATCGAGGGGAGGGGAAGACCTTATTTTTGCAGCTTTCCAGCTTCCCCCCCCCCGTCTCTCTGGTTTACTCTCGTCTGATAGTTTTTTCTATCCCCGAGCCATCGAATTCGAGCTCCATTCGATAGCTATCACGGGCTCGTGATTGCTTTTCTCGGTCCAGGAGTCACGGCAGTGCAGCCATGCGAGGCAAATGCTTCTGTTGCGTTTTCCGATCATGTGGGCCCCTCCCCCTGGCGACTTCGGCGGTCCCCGAGTAGACCGCGTTCACAAGCTGTCATCGGGCGGGGGCCCGCCGTGGACGGAGGGGCCGAACGTTTTCTGTTTCCGACCCGGCTCGGGCAGCGTCAGTGGTACGGTCAACGTTGGCAAACGCGATCGTTGTCGTAACTCTACAACCTCGCAAATGCAGCGTGTTTCTGAACTAAGACCGGAAAATATTTGCCATTAGACTGACGGGGAAAGCCAATTAAAAGAAAGAAAACTAATGGAAATCACGAATCCCGAAACACCATGTGGTTTCATTGTAAATAACTGAAAGAGATACATGTACACGAAATTTTTCTTACAGCATTTATATTTTGATCTTAAATTTGGTCTATATTTCACGCAATGTTTTAATTTTTCGGCTGTCACGTAGGCCGTATGCTCAAAATGTGCATTTCATTCTCCTTTTGGTTTAACTTTTCAATGATTGCTTAATGTTCATGTTATTTATTTAGGGTCATAAGCCAAAACTGATGGGAATCAATTCATCCTGAACTGAGTAATTAACATGTAAATGCATGCTCAAAATGCCATCTTTGCATCGAGTAAATACAGAGTGACAGTAACTGAAGCGAAACGCAAGTCGAATGGATCTCGACTACGGTACAGTTCATCGTGTTTGTACCCGCAAGCAACATCCCATTACCTCATACATTACATATAGACACGCGGGGTTACACCCGTGACGATCGCCGTTTAAACAGCCAGGGGAATTACCACCGCCCACTCCCCCGACTAACTCTATCCTTCATGATGTCCAGATTATTCCCAGCTAAATTGGATTTCCCTGAAGTTGTTGCTGGCATGGCGGTTTCGCCCTTTCGTCCGCCGATCTTTGTTTGGTAAATCCCCCCCCCCTCTCTCCCTCTCTTTCCTCTGGTAATTCCCGTGGGCTGGCTGGCTACTTTCCTGACCGGGCCCGCCGCGTCAGGGGACATCGCATCGGTTACTTGCCTGGAGGAGGGCCGGGCCGGCACACGGTGGTCGCGACATGTCCCAAGTTCACGGCACGCTGGCTCTTTGGTTCGCGGTCAGCGCTCGTGCAAATGAGCAAACTCCGGCGGGCGTGCACTGAGACTCCCGGACGGAAACTCTCCATAGTCGATCGGGGGCTCCCAAGGGTGGTCACGTTATACCTCGCGGACAAGCTACGTTAGCGAAATCTGATGCTAACTTTCCCGTAAATCTTCCAAATTGATATAGAAGAGAAGCGAGTCACGGAAAGCGTGGATCCATTTCCCAATTATTGTTTAATGAAGCCTCAAGTTCGTTTTATTCGAGTGAGACCAGCGTGCCGTAACCTACATTAAGTCCCATCGTGATTTTCACTTCCAAGTTTCTCCTCCATCCGCTGCGAGTGGGAACAAGAGAGTGCGTTTTTACGTAGCATAGACCATCGACCTAAAATACCTACAGACCAGCAGCATGCCTACAGAAATCAATGCCTGGATACTGTAATTTTGACAGAGCCCGACTAAACATGTCTATGGGTGAAAGTAGTTCAACCGTGTGCAGAAGTCTAGGGAACAGCGAGTGATACCGAGTTGAAATTTCGGGTGATAACGCAGGGACTGTGGTTTGAAAATAATGTGAAGCGTTGACAACATGCTGCACAATTGTGGTTTTGTTTCGATATCTTTCAAAAGTAAAGTTGTTCTTTCCATAAATTGAAGATTTGAACACTTCCACTGTCTTCCGTATGTGTCGCACACCTTCAAGAAAACATTCAGAAAAATACTCAGGATAATGTGCGATTTTCGTTCTGAAGTTATAAGATCATTCGCTACTGTTCTTTATTCATGGCCTCTAATTCACGTTTGTTAAAATACTACCTTGCGTATTTTTAAAAGGTTTTGGAAACGGGGCTGAGCGCTCTTTCAGATAAACTCGAGAAAGTGTTTCAAATCAAATTTTATCTTTAAAAATGGTCATTAAGATTTTTGGAATTTAGTATAATTTCACCCTTTGTGAAATGGCAAAATTAATGCTGAAGGGAAACAGCACGCCATGTTGGTCACAAGAAGACGGTGCACGTTTGGCGGTTGGTATAGGACGCGCTGTTCGCTCGTCGCGCAGAGCCCGAACACTGGTTCTTTGATCAATTTTGGATGAAATAATAAAGTGTTGCGAGAACATTTTCAGCAATGAAGAAGATTAAGACAAAATATCGAATTGATAACCACCACATCGAGTGAGCTCGCACGCCTGGCTGAAATTTACCAACAATGCTCTGCGCGCCGTCAGCTGTGACCCCGTGTGACGTATTTCCTTCACTAAATTCTATGCAAGGCCATCAACCCTTCAGCGCCCTATTCGGGCGCTGGGGTACGAGCGAAGACACGCTGAGCATGCTCGCGCCACCAATTTCTGTTTGAAAGTATGATCCGCGACTTCACCAAGAGATGGCAGCAGTTTTCTAGAAACGGATGCTCCTTTGGCGGGAACTGAACTTCGCTGGTTCACGGAAGACTATGAAATGCACGCTTTATACGGTCGCGTCGCTACCAACAAAATGAGCACTCCCACCAACACGGCTCTTTTCAACCGATGAAGAAGTGCTTCTACCTAAGGCGCATTGCCATCGCGTGTTCGCCGGGCGCGTGCACAAGCCCGGTTGAAAATCTTCCCACCAGGCTGAGTCTGTCTATCTTTTGTCAGTCAGGGTGCACTTTAACTCCTGGTGAATGGACCCTTTCATCCACAGACACACGATATCGATAGACACTTAGACTTACAGTTCGAATTCCAGACTTCTTGCAAATTTCGAGATCTGCGTGGTGTCCAACATACGCTGCCGTCCACGGTTTTAACCCGAACCTTTCGGAAATCACTGTTTTACACGCAAGATTGGCATGGCGGTCCATGCGTTCATACGTCTGCGCTTTCATCTCACTATCGTATGCCTTTCTATTTATAACCATTTTTTCAACTGACTGCCATTGCTTTAAAGTCTTTGCTTGTGCACAAATGTCCGATCTCGGCCACACTGTTCCCTTTTGAAGAAAAAACACACACACTGAATAGCCGAAAAAAGTGCGAGTTCAGCTGTATGTGCAAGGTATCACTTTGTTGAGCCACGAAGCATAATTTGTTAAAGATATCTGTTTGGCCTGTTAGTCTTCGGGTAAAAATTATTCTCAGCAATTTCTTCACCTCTGCGTTTCTTTTTTTTTCCCCAACACACCTACTCTCTTTTATTCTTCTGTATTTTGACTTAAGGCGTACGTTTGTTATTCTTTGAGCATCCCGTATCTCTTGGCACCCTGGCATTAGAGCCAGCCATTTCTACCACATCAACCATCCCCTTCGGAACTTCTTCGTTCTCTCTTGCTAGTATCAAGCCCTTGACCCAGGTATCCTTTTGCCTCTCACCTCCTGTCTAAACTTGCCGCGACCTCCATCCGTCTCCATTTCTCTTGCATTATTCCGTCCTCTCCTTTCACCACAACCTCCCGTCATCCATTTCCCCCATCCCCCCATACAACCCGTATCTCCTTCCTAAGCTCGTCACGCCCGATCGGCCGCGTCTTGGCCAAGTTATGAATATTGATAAACGTTAATTGAGATCTGATAATCCCGGCAGAGAGTCTCGACTCGGCTGGCCCGTCCGCCAGCGGTCCCACACGGCCCGCTCGGAATAATTCTTCGTGCTGCTCTGCGACTATCACTAGCGGGGAATAATATTTGCTGAAGCTCCTGTGGATTTTTTTGTATAACCCTGAGTTTGTTCAAACAATTAAGTTCTTGTATGATATACTTTTTTTGGGGGGGGGGTACGATCAGTTTAGGCCATGCGCGGAGTTAGTTTCCATGCGTTCCGCTTGCGTAAATCCTCGGGAAGGAACTATGGCACAGTTGCAGTGAAGAATCCGCTCGGCCTAAAATACCGGTACCCCCATAGCTAAATAGTCAAGTGATTAAATATTAACACACTCTTGATATTTTAATTGAGCGGAAGGATACGCCAGACCGAAAACCCGACTTATTTTTCAATTCGATTATCTTGAGTCTTTTTTGACAAATTCTGAATAAGCATGTGGTTTGTAACCTATAGAATCTGACACAGCGCACGATTGCAAATTTCTGTGATTGCCTGGCCTGAGCGACTTGAGTTGACGGAAAATTTCACCCGTGGTTTGTGATGTTTGTTGCCTTAAAATGCAAAGTGCGCTATTAGTGTGAAAAATGGAGGCATTTTCATTTAGTATTTAGTAGTAGTATTTATCATTAATTTTAGTGTTTCCATATCTGCGTCAGATGTTTTTGCGAATTGTTTTCGCACTGACGGTCAACCGTAGTTAGCCACCTGCTGGTTGGCAAAAACTACGAATGTGCTGTATACAGAGAAAAGGCTATATCATAATGAGGATTATCCCTCACCTTTACCCAATAGAGATACGTACGTAGTCGCAGTGCAACTATATTTTGAAGACGAACCAAAAAGAAGGAGACAAGCGTTTTAAATCCACTGCCATGAAATAGTTTCCCAGCTTCTGGCGACTGGAGTGGGTGTACGGTCTGTAAATTAAATGAATTGAATAACCTTCGTTTAATATTAATACCGCCTAGAATATCGATGAGAAAAGCGTCGTTATAATATAGCGCGCATCATTTTGCAAATCGCGTCACATGCGTGAGCTTTGTCACTTTTGAAGCGCCCTCTGGACTTTGACGAAAATACACTGTTGGGCACAAATCCATTGTTTTACGTGCAAAATCCATACAGCGCGAATCTTGTAATAATTTAACTGTTTGTATTTCGCTGCTCGTTCCAGTGAGAGACTTTCAGACGTTGGTGGCAGCAGACATACTGGTCCCTTTTCATATATGAAAAGGGAAAGTACTGCGCTTGCTCAGAACAATATGCGAGCACGCTCAAAACAACGCGCGCATGCTCAGAATTGTTAAAACGGACCGATATGTTTGCCGCCACCAAGCGTCTCAAAGTCTCCCATTAATTAATGAAGCAATGTAAAGATCTGGAATGGAAAACAACATTTTTGTAGTCGAGTCTATTACAAGTCCATGGAAGTCTATCACAGATCTATCTAAAGCTATCCAGTTGCAAGCCAAGTTACAAACTATTCAAAACAATGAACAGCGACAATACCCAGTTACTTATGACTTGCCTCATAAAAAGGACTTGTGAAAAAGGCTAGCGATAGACTCATCTCCATCACAGGAAAACAACGACACTGGCCGGACTTGCGATTGCCGTGCCACTGAAAGCAATCGTTGAGCGGCAAGTGTCCGGGGTAAAACCTGTCACGTGATCACTGCCATTAGGTAGACCCCTTATAGTAACGGCGAGAGCATTGTACAAGCTAGGCCGTGTCTAATTATAACTTGGCTTCAGCTGGATGATAGCACAACTATCTATTGAAAAATGCATCATGGTGCCACTGGGTGGCGGCCTCCATGGTCGCAGATCAGAACTGTACATTGAGAGAGTAGCGACAGACTAGTTACCGTCCCGTACGTAGTCTCCAGACGTCTTACAGAAGTCCTCCGTATGTAGTGACCAGTAGTGGGTAATGAATCTGGCAGAATCCTGCCGGGTGTATGTAAATGAGGAAACGGTCCCCGCTCAATGCACGCATCGAGCAGGAGCTGATAGCATATTTCGCTTTTTCTTCTTCATTACCGAAGACAACTTCACTATATGGTACATTTATCTGAAATTTAACACAGTAATCACTGATTTGAAAGAAATTGCAAAAATGATTTATCAATGATAACCATTGAAAAATAAATTACCACGCTGTGATCAACAGAGGCTTGGTAAGGAGAGGAACTTGTATTTCATTCGCCTCCACGCTGAAACGTGTTTCTTGTTAAGCATTGTTATTGGCCTGACAAAATATTCACGCATCCAAATTGACAGGACCAATCGCTCACGTTAAACAGTAGCTAGCTTCCAGTCCCTATAGGACTAGTCCAGAGAAGTGCCAACATCAGACTTTGGAATCACAATTGCTGTTACTATTGTGTGCAGTACGGCATGCAGCTATTGTGTGCTAATTGTCCATGTGCAGTGACGCATAATCCACCATTTTGGTTCCAAAATTTGGGACACTCATGTCGCAATACGTTATATTTGGCCACATGGCCGTGTACTGCTGGAAGGAAACCGGCCTTTGACGGCTTTCTGAGCGTAGCTGGCAACAGTCCCTCCATCGATAATACAGAGTTATATTATCCATGTTGTACTGTCATACGTGCCTACATCATGCAAATAGCCCCATGGGGAAACTTGTGCGCTATGGAAAAATTATGTGAAGCCAGAGTCAAGTATGGGCAAGTTCTATCAGCAACAAATAGTCAACCAATGGTCGATTTTGACTGGTAACCTATGCATTAAATAGATATTGGGCATCAGGGAAAACCGACCAGTGGTTAACACTTGCTGCTGATCGAACTTGCCCTATAATATTGGGACAGCTATTATCTTTGTCCAGAATGTCAGGAGGGAGGGCCAAATGTTTCCTCGTCTCCTCTTATTTCTGCTTCGCTGCACACCGTAATGGACTCTTCCCTTTTCTTCTCCCTCTATTGGTTCTGTTAATTTACAGATCACTCAGCTCAAGATTGATCACAACCCATTCGCCAAGGGTTTTCGGGACAACGGCATGGCACGCAAGTAGGTATCTGTGTTTGTGTATACTTATATACTCATCATTTTATGCCTGACTGATTGTTAATGAGACAGTATGATGGCCACAGCGCCGTGAAACCATAGAGGCGCGCTCTCTCTATCCCTCTCTCTGCACTTTCAGCGACTCGATGTTTCACCAAAATAGGACCCCCCCGTGACAATTATGATCTCTCACTGACCTGACGTTCGCGAGTTGCGATTGTTCTGTGCATTTAGTCATGCGCATTACGGTCAGTGAGTCCGTTTTTCACAGGGTCCGATTTTCACACTACACGTGGGATATGGTCACACTGTATGAACATATCCAATCAACGGTTAGTTCATAGCCAAGTATCATTTCTCTCATAGCTGACTAGATTAATAAAATAGATCATGGAGGTACAGACTAGATTTAGATATACATATCGAGTGGTGAGGGAACTTTACTGTCTTCCGTCTTACTTGTCTTCCAATATGCTTCTTATCAGTTGCGCACCTAGGATTTTTTTGGGGGGTGGACCGGCATTTACCTCCCTCCGAAATAGCTCATGATGCTCAAGCCCCTGCACCGGTTGCGGCCATAGGATAATGGGATTTAGGGCTGCGTTGGGGCGAGTAGTTTAAGCTGTAGATGGACATGTACATTGAGGCTTCAGGTTTTTGGAGGGCAAGCACCCAGGGCCCCTCCCCGGTGTGCCACTGGCTACTAATCCTACTCTCTACACGGTGAGCAACCTACATGGGCACATTCAAATCAAACTTGATACATGTAGTTCGATATTCACATCTGTCCACATCCAGTCCTTCTGCCCCTCAAAACGCCTGAAATGGCTGCCAAGGTTATATTGTAAATGTTGTTGCAACCTGTGCTGGACTTGGCCGGTGCATAGCATCCGGCCGTTTTTCACGTTTGCTTTTATCGTTCTGTTTCACAGGGGTTCCAGGTTAGCACTAAAGCGAACTACAGCCACCAAAATAGAAGACCTGGACGATAAAAGAGGTAAGGAAAAACACCTTCTGTTGGGAAATAACTAAATATGAGGGTTTTTGTGAAAAATCATGTAGTATAACTTTGTAGACCAAGGAACATGTCTTCAGCTCATGAGTTTCATTTCTGAACATAATTAAAATTACATTACGGCTATTTGGGATCAGCTTCAAAAGCAATTAAGTTTTTTGTTCTGATTACCTAGAAACGTTTTACATTTTATTTGAAATAAATACTGACGAGGAACCAAATTCATTCAGTTCGTCTTTGCAACACAATAACCGAGATCTCCCTCAAGTGTTTTCATTTAACTCATGCCAACAATTCGAGGGAAACCTGGTGGAACCCGACGGTTACAGTATCATCCAATGAAATTGAGAATTCATAACTTGCACATAAATCATTGTGTTGAGATAAAGCAGGGGGTGTAATTTGAGGTGTAATGGATCACAAATGTTCTGCTGATGAGGAGCTAACGGCGAGAGGAAGACCGCCGTCGCCCGAACAGTTCCCGTCTTAATTACGGCATCAGAAATTCAGCAGCTCCTCCGACGCTGATAGACCTGCATTAATGGCCGTGCAAGGCCTTATAGGAATCCGCTGTCGCCCTTAAAAGATGGGTTAGAGGGGCCAGGGCGCAGCCGATGCCGCGCAGGAGAAGCAACTCATGCGGCAAAAATATAATCTACGAGCATGTTGAGAGTTTGCAGGCTGAGCGATATTTCACGTGTTTGTGCCTCAGAACGGAGTTCCTCTCTATCATATCTCCCTCTTCAGACTCGGCCGAGTCGCCTCGCTCGATGCTCCCCCGCATCTAAATTTCATAGAATATTAAATGAGATATCAAAATTTTATCAGCGTCAGGTGTTCCCATTCGTCGCCGTCGTAATTTCATCAGTTAGCCTCTTCTTTCTTTTCTTCTACTCCTACTCCTTTTTTTTTCTTGTGGGGACGCTTGGGCGACAAACACCGAGCGCTGGGGTGCAAAGAACAAGCGAAGCCCCTCTATTAACTGGCGGGCGAAGAAAAACATGTTTCGCCAAACGGCAGGCTCCAATTCTGACGCGCCCCGAGTTGCCATTTCGCATGTTGTGCTGCACTAGTGTACGGTGCGGGCAGGCAACGGTGTGGCGGAGCCAGGGACCAATCACCGGTGAAGCGAGCGGGTGCGGGCCGGGGGAGGCTACGGGGGGTTACGCAACGAAAGCTCCGAGCACCGGCAGGTGGCAGATCTGACACCCTGGCCCTGGTCTCGTAGAGTCATTTTCACAGTTTCCTGTCTTTGCTCATCAGCCACGATAATTGCTTACGAGGAAACGATTGAACTGAGCTCATCTTCAGTCCACATTTGGCTTAAGGTCTTCCCTTCCCAATTCGCCATAACAAGGCGAGATAGGCCCATATATATCGTTGATTAAGCTTTGCAGCTATAGCCTTCATGCAAGAAGAAGCTCATTTTGACTGAAAACAGCTTCTTTCCTAATTGCGTTTATTTCATCCGAGCTACGTCACTCTATTGTGATTTTCCACGAGGCCACTCAGAGCGAGGGGAACGAAACATGAATGAACGTCGACGCAGTATTCCAAACTTGTTTTCGTTACAGTCCTGCACCCGTTTTGGTACATTGCAAAAGTCTCAACAGTCAGCACAGACAACTGAAGTCACATCCTTTGCGCTTGCTCCTTCAAACCAAGAAACAGAATAGCACAAGCTCTCCTGATAAAACTATATCTAACACAAATGTACAAAGTTAGAAGACAAAAAGGAAAAGCGCAAAAGCAAAGAAAAAGAGATTGCAGGTGGATGAAAATTCACAAACTGCTTGGCAAAAGAAGCCTACAATTGGCCCACTCCCACTGTTCATAGTTCATCAGCTCGGAGACGATGAGTGCTTTGTCCTATGGGCATGAATGATATCCAAGATGCTGCCTGCCCTTTCCGATGATGAGACAATTTTTTTTTTTAACAATTTCCGTTTTCCTTTATTTTGTATTTTGAGCAGACTCTGACAACTCGAAGACATCTGACCACGCTGTCCCGAAGAAGGAAAAGCACGAAAGCAACTCCTCCCCCATTGGCTGCGACCTGGACACTGGGGGCCCCTCGTCCAATCACCAGCCCCGAGACACGGCCGGTCGCGGCATGGACGACGGGCTGTTCGGCTGCGACCCCCTAGGAGCTGGTGAGGGCGATTTGGCACGGGTGGATGAGCCGGGCACCTCGCACTGCCACAAGGGAGGGCTGGCCAAATCCAGCGCCCCCATGGGCCATACCTTGCACACCAAGACGTCCAGGACGGGCATGGGCGGCGGGACGAGCGCCCTCGGCGTCGACGCCGACGCCGGCTGCAACGAGGCGCGCTTGTCGGATTACACGGGCACGACTTCCAGCGGCGTGGTTGATCAGCTGTCGCCGTGCTACTCGCAGGACCACGGCGTCATGACCGACGACCAAGGCATGACCTCGGCGCAGCCGGCCACGGCCCTGGCCGTGGCTCAGCTGGCTAAGGACAGCATGCACGGCCAGGACTACCGGTCGCTCTCCATGTTCTCCGTGTCGAACCAAAATCAGTGCATGGGACAGAGTGTTCACCCTCTGCAGAGCACGTCCAACATGTACATGCAGAGCTGCGAACCGCACATGTATAATTCGAGTGGGTACCATCACCCCACCACCATGTCCTCCAGCATGGCGCACCTCCACGCCCATCAAGCCCAGGCCCATGCGGTCAGGCACCTCGCCGCCCAACAGAACATCTCTGCGTGTAACGGCATGACGTCACTCCATGGGCCCTCACAGTTCCTCCACGGGGGTCACACTAGCACCTCTTCTGACGCCATGGGACTTAATTCTAATGTGTACAACCATTTCTCCAACCACTCAGTCAAGTTCCCTATGTGACATTACTGATTTTACTGCCACAAACACCTCTATGGCCTGGGCACCAGATTGAGGTGGCGTCACAAAGCCTGTAACGGCCTAAACACAAAGCGTCCTACCTGGTACTCGGCCGGCGTCATATTGAAATATTTTGTACTCCAACATTGCTTCACAATGTGAAAATTAAAAAGAAAAAAAAAACGGATTTGGATTTTTTTCTCCTTAGCACGAATATTATCAAAGCACTGATTTAGTATACTGATCCACTGCCAACTTATTTATTGCAATTTTTCTCTGCTAAACTCTAAGCTTTCACATTTCTTTCCCGGTCGCTTTTCTTAAACTTCACTTAAACTTAAGCCCAAAATTAAACTCAGTTGAAAATAGCCACATTCTTTTGTGCGTGGAAATCATGTGGGTGCACTACTTGAATTCCTTGTTTTCCCAATTATCCCCTGCAATGATGCCAACGAAGGACGGGTTTTGCTGGAACAAATCTGTTCAAAATTAGAACCAATTATTTAAGGCACCAGTTTATTGTCAATTATTTCTGGACCCCAAGGCTGTTCCGGGTCATGGTGAAGTCGGGGTTTGGTCATGGTTTTGAATCCCAACGAGGTGCGAATTGATTTATTAAACAAAACGAGCAAACCCGTCAAAATCGTTCATCTGCAGAATCTGGTTATAATGGAACGAAATGAAACTCCTTATTTAAGATGGAATGGGGCAAGGCTAAGACATTAAACTTTGTAGAAGTAGGCCTCTCCTATTCCACATATTTTGCATGAATTTAAAACACTGTTTTAAACGGCAGTGAATGGAGTAAAATAATGTTGACGTCATTTTTTGAGATGATACATTTGTTACCTTGAATTTTGGCACAATGTTGATAAATGGAAAACTGTCTTTCTGCCAAACATAACTGCACAGCGGGGCTATTCGACTAGCTATAAACAGTTCATTCCATTTACTTTATAACAAATATATTCACTATTTTATCCAATTTCATATTAAATTGGTGCAGTTCCATTTTACTTTTATATTGTAAGAATTTGCATTGTAGCAAGCTTTTTCTCTTATTTGAAAAGTCTGTTTTTTCCTGTTGATATATTGTTCCTGGCTCAGTACATATTCGTGCATTTGAGATTTGTATATTTTGGCTGGCTATTCTGTGATCATTTTGACATAAGGGTTGTATGTATGTAACATCATTAGAGTAAAACAAGACTTATGATTGCTATTATTATGACAGTTTAATTAAGGCGATTGAGACCATCCCTGTGAAGGGTTCCAGTCGACCTATCCGGACACCTTATTGCTGCATGTACATTGTAATTATACTTACTGTTCTGTTCTGTTCGTGTGTCATTCTGGCAATCTTGTAGTGTTGAACTGTTTGGCAATGGCCTAAAATCGCAGACGGTAACTGTCGAGGAACGATCGACGCCCAAGAAAACTACATACAGAAGACATAATTTGCATAACACCTCTTCTGTTTCGATCAAAACAAGTTGTCGTTGTTTTGACGGCCCCTTTCGAAGTTGTGATTTGATGACAGCTGTTCACGTGACTATGTTTGACGAGATGCGCCAAGGCCAACGCCAGGTTTCTAAAGCGTGACCATAACTTGGATGCTTCAAATTAATGCTGAGAAACGTTGTTTCATGTTCAAACAAGACTACTTGAATACCGGAAAGGCAAACACCTTTGTGCCGGAAAAAAAAGATCACAGTATTGGTCAGTACGGTATTTGAGAAACTAGAATTGCTTTTGGGAACTGTATTTTATTTATAAAAAAAAAAAGCCACGTTGGACTTCAGGTTTGGGAGCAAATCTTATCCATTGTACAAAAGAAAGCAAAATACAACTCATAAAAACCCTATTTAACCAAATTGACATAAATAAAAAAGTAAGGAAATTGCACGTCGGTGTCGATTGAGAAAGCCACTGCACGGCTGTTGCTTGGAGATTTATAATTGCAGCTGCATGTCCAATACTGAACTGGAGGGAACAAAAACATGAATATTCAATTTGGATGTTAAATGCATAAAGCCAAAATCACAAAATAAAATGATGACTTCAGAGACCACCTAAGTTTTACAGCAAGTGGGAGGAAAGTGCTCGGCCGAGAACTTTTCGAGTACTTTTCTCCTTAAAATTAATTTTACAAAACAGGGAGTGTTTTATGTCATTCACTTTGTAATCTTGCCTTTGGGCATTTACCATCAAATGTCCAATATTTTCGTAGCTTTGGTCCCTCCTAAACAGTTCATTATGTAGCACAGACGTTGGTACGGGAAAAGTACTCGACTACACTGGGTGTGTCTCTTAAGCCTGGTTTCCATATGGCCGTTTGTAAACGCAGACAGTCCACAAGACGTGAGGACGCAGACACGAACGGAACAGACGGTGCATGACGTCGCTCCGGTCCACCCAAAAAATACGAACAAAATGGCAAACTGCGGAAAATAGCCTTTTAGATTGCCAGTACCACCTCACAATGGCACACTTGTACTCCAGTTTCGTACATTTCATTGATGGTCAGCTATTTAGTTGATCATAAGAATGTAATAGAGCATTAGGGAGAAAGTGGGCAAAATTTGTGGAACTAAGCGAGAGGGACATCGTTGTATGCCGGTCATGCCAGCAAGCATGTTTGCACGGGGATACCACGTATGGCAATACTCAACGCAAACAGTCGGCAAAGTTTAACCTGGTTCAGCTTTGCCAATCGTTCGCAGACTGGTTTGCGTTTGTCTGCATCGCCGGCGACACCTCCATTTGTCATGTTTCCATTATGTTCGCGTTACAGTTTGCGTTGCTCTTTGCAGTTCCTACGTCGATATGGGAACCAGGCTTTACGCTCACAAAAACCAGTACCGACGACACTTGGTACCACCTATTACTGCTGACTCGCCCTAATTAATGCTTAAAACTTCAACTAACCCGTTAAAGTGTAGTATGTTATTGAGGGTGATACAAATCTTGTGCAATTTTATTGAAAAAAAGTTTTCATCTGTCGTTTTTGATGACTGAGTATACATCTTGGTTTCTTGTTTTCGGACACTAATAATAGATTGTCGATTTTTTATAGAATGTAATCATTCGTTCGTAACTTATTTGCCTATTTTGATTGTAATGAATCAAGGAGATTTCTTTATCAACCGCGTGTACATACGCTTTCTTTAGTGAGGACGAGTCAATTAAAACGTTGAGATTGTAGATATACACCCGAAGGACGGTCACAGCGAGTGGTTGTTTTAGAGTTTCTTATCTGTGTGTTTTGATTTGGCAAATGTAATGGATCGGGGAATGTGCTGATAAATGGATTTGCAAAATGTTTCACTGAGCATTGATCTGAATGCGTAAAACTGGCATTGAATCTGCCTTTAAAAGATTTTTGGGGCTCTTTATGGCTAGAGGTTGTGAGTTGCTGCATGCGTACAGACGAGTTAACTGACATTTTTACTGGGCATTCCCGATGCCCCCCGTTGGTGGCGGTAAGCAGGGTTGGGTTTTGTACGGCGCGAGTGTCATGAAACAGTGTCATATCACAATGATTGCCACAAGCGCCATTGGTGGGGTCCACCCGCATGTGACCAATAATCGAGTTTTTGTGGTAACTGGATCCATCTGTATGCGTTGCTGTACTGTGCCGTGTGGGTGAACGAGAGGGGGCGTTTTGCTACGGAGTAACGCAAAACTGTTAAGGTATTACGCCAGGAGTGTCTCAATTAATGGGACCAACATGGTGGCTTATGCGCCAGTGCACATGGACAATTAGCACACAGAAGCTGCATGCTGTAATGATCCACGGACGTGTATAATAAAATCTGGACTCGCAATGCCCTTAATCAGCTTATAGAGTCATTGAATCCACTCGCAGCCATTTTACCGAGCCGAATACAAAGCTTTCCTGGTAATGCCCGCCTTTGTTCTTCCTGACGACAATAGTAGGGAGCCAACCCACGCCTTTGTATTCGGCTCGGTAAAATGGCCGCTGGTTGGCTTCTTTTTCACACAAAGGCGTTGCAAGTCCAGGTTTTTTTTATATACGTCCGTGTAATGATCACGTAATAAACAGCCATTTCGGCTCGAAAGCGTGAAGTTGGCGCTACTCTCCCTACATAATACTCTAGAGCAACAGCTTCCGGCACACTTTGCTATATTCGTTGATACATCTCGATCGTTCCTCTTATTTAACAAACTGGATGCAGCCGCCACCCTATAGAAACTTTACAGGCTACAGCACTGGAAATAAGTCGTGTTCATTTAATCGAATGCTAGAATTTTTGTCAGGGAAAGTGACCTTACAAAAAAATGTAGGCCTATTTGAAGACGAACCATTTTCTCGCAGTTACGGAAGCATGGGGGTTCCTGTCTTACGTAAATAGCGCCCTCTATGTCATGGAACTGATTTGTGCCAAACCTCGTGAAAGACTTGAACAACTCTACACATACGTCATCGAACAATATGGCGGCCCCCATGGCTGTTAAAAAGCTCTGCATGCTAAGACAATTTTCACAGCTTTGTACGGCTCCCTGTCGTAGATCATTTACTTCACGTTTTAAGCTGTCAAATGGTAAGATATGCCTTAAGCTGTTTAAATAATAAGGTGAAATTTCTGCAACATTATGTAGGCTAGGCTTCACACTCATTGTTACTGTTAATGTTAGCCCCATGCCACTGGCGGCATGCACGGACCCTCGCTACCGTATACCGCTCCGTCCTTACCTTACCCACACATCCGTATGAATACGCAATTTCGTGTCAGCGTGGTGAAATCTTCGGCGCACCGTCTTATAATTGTAGGTGCAAATTTTTTTTGCTCACACAAATGATCCTAAGTCTCTCCGCCTTCTACAGGTTCTAATGACCATTTATTGAATGATTTCACTCACGCTATTCTGGCATGTCTGGTATTGTCCTAGCCCCACCAGTGTGGCACGGACTCTCACTCCCGATCCATCCTTAGCCACACATCCGTATATGCAATTTCGTGTTGGCGTATTGAACATTTTGGCGCACCCACTTATCATCGTGGGCGCAATTTCTTTTGCACACTAACATGATTCTTGACCTTTCCGCTTTCTAAAAACCATTTATTGAATGATTTCACTCACGTTATTGAGGTATTTTCCAGTCTTTTTGCCTTCATCCATTCAATCTAATGGACTCGCTCTCTCAGTCACCATCTTTAAAATAAGATCGTTGAACAATACATCACTTGACCCCTTATGGTCTCGACGGCTGTTCCATGTCAAGACATATGTAATAAATGGAGTGAGTGATAAGATACTACATGTACCAATTGGCTCTTCCAAAACTTTGGCAGCAGTTTAGATGTCTTGACATGGAACAGCCGTTGAGACGATGAGGGGTCAAGTGACGTAATGCTCAACGACCTTATTTTAAAGATGGCGACTCTGAGAGTGAGCCTGTTAGATTGAATGGATAAAGGCAAAAAGACTGGAAAATACCTCAATAATGTGAGTGAAATCATTCACTAAATAATTTTTAGAAAGCGGAAAGGTCATGAATCATGTTCGTGTGCAAAAGAAATTGTGCCCACGATGATAAGTGGGTGTGCCAAAAATGTTCAGTACGCCGACACAAAATTGTGCAGACGGATGTGTGGCTAAGGATGGATCGGGAGTGAGAGTCCATGCCACACTAGTGGGGCTAGTATTGTCCAGTCTTTTTGCCTTTACCCATTCAATCTCACAGTCTCACTCTCTCACGCCATCATTAAAATAAAATGAGTCTGTAGAACTTTATACGTCACTTGACCCTGGCAGCAGACGGCTGTTCCATTTCAACACATATCTAATATACAGGTGAAGTCTCGCGGACTGAGTGATTGTGCAGGTAAGTTTATTTTTTGGTAGAGTTCTTGTGACTCATGTCACATGACCTAGCCCAGTATACATGTAGGCCCTAGGCCTACTTCCACTCCCAGAATTTTGATTGTAAGGCACTCCATAACCGTGTACGTAGTTGCAGGACCAACCGTAACAAGTGTAGTTCAATCCTTTTTTAACTTTGATTCTGAATAAGAAATAGTTTTTGTTCATATTAGTTTATCTACCACAGTGACAACATTCTTCTTTTTTTGGCGGGTGGGGCATCAGGTTGTTCTGATGTGTTGGTCGGTTGGTTGGTTTGGTGGTTGGTTGATTGTTGGTAGGTCGGTCAGTTGGTCTGTCGGTCTGTTGGTTGTTTGGTTATTTGGTTGGTTGGTTTGTCGGTTGGCTGGTTGATAGATGGCTGGGGTGCTTGGTTTTTCATTGTGTCAAATTCATGTTTGGTTTTGTATGTGCACTGAGTACAGGTTTCTATTTAATTTTTTTTCTGCGCTTCTTAACTTTTTGATGTGTGTAGAATGATGTTATTTTGATACGTATATTATTTGACATTTTTAAACACGATTTGTAACTTATGTAATTTTTTATTTCATGTAAATCGAATTCACAATTCTGCCTCGAGCAGCGATGAAGCGATATTAATAAACCATTAATAATAATAATAGAAGTACAGTACTAGTACAGTGTAGTTGCAACTTTTCATTGCAGTGTAGGCTAACGCTATGGGATTCTGAATGCACCCGTTTACTCAACTTCCTGAACAGAATGGCACTACTCCGCAAGCCTTACTTTGGGACATGCATAAATGAATGAGGGCGCTGTTCATTTGGGAACTCATTTTCTGAAATAGGAAACTGTGATTGAAATTTGTCTTTTTCCGCACGTTCTTGCTCCTCTTCTTCGTGTGCAATTTCAATTTTTTGAAATTTCAAGTGAAGCCAATATTTTGTTCATTGAAATAAGGCACGAATGAGAACAAAGATTTGATGAAAATATGGATTTTAAGCTTTTCAGTCAAAATCAACATTCATTTTCATGTACATTAAAATCAGTTTGCACTGAATTACACAAAATGTCCCTCAAAATCTCAAAATACCCCTTCTTTAAATCAGTATTTCTTTGCTTTGAATCCAGACTTATATCAAAATGTTTCTTATGACATCCTCTCCAGGATCAAGTCAAAAAAGAAAATAGAAAAAATAGCTGAAAATTAATGAGCCTCCTATCTTACTGACGTTGCGTGATTTATAGGTCAGGCAAATGGTAGGAAAAACCTCATTTTTTGCCAATAGTGTAGGTTACACTCTGCAAAATACACACGTGCCCAGTAGTTTCATGTAAGTTACAGTACCTGTCGTGTACAATATTATTATGGACTTTTTAGGGGAAGATTTGATCAAGAAAGCCCCAACGGAGGTTTTCTCTGATACGACTTCAGAGCACTTTTCAAATTCCATTGTGTACAGAACCCTCAAACATCAGGAATCAGTACGGCCTACGGAGTACTGCCTTACTGCTCAGGACTTACAGTTACTCTGTCTAAAAACCTGCGCTTTTTCAATCAAATCTTATCCCCAAAAGCTATCCACACTAAATAATACCACATTACTACGTAGTCACGATGGTTTCTTGGACCATCTGCGAAGTATTTTTGGCGGAATTCAGACCTTTTAGAATTTTGAAATCTCATTTGCTCCATCAAGCGATGGCAAAGTGTTGCTAGATCAAGCCTTGATCGTGTTGGTGCCTGACCTTATACATTGTAAATGCAATTGGGATCTGTTTAGTCTGGGAAATCAGACAGCAATAAACTCGTAGATCTCAATCTAGACTTTGTCATGTTTGTTTCAAGCAACTGGACATGTGTGATGAAACCATGGTATTCTCTGCAGATATACGTGGGGATTGTATGTATTTACTTCAAATCAATCAGCTGTCATGGCCAATGTGTATTTATCGTGTTTGTATTGACGTGCATTTCGCTGTGTGGCAATAATTTCCCACTCGATCCCAAGTTCACTATTGTTTAATTAATGTTCTTTATAAAGTTCGATGAGCAGATAATTAAGCGGCCCCCAAAAATGTAAAAAGAAAAGTTGGCATGTTTAAAATTCTTTCACTTCATTTGACAGAGCATAAATCACCGATCAGGCTGATATCCTCAGGGGTCACGCCTCAGTCTTCAGTGAGTGCTCCTTTAGATGGCATCGCTGATAAGCAGAATAAGTCAATAGGAGAAGAAGCAACGGCTGAAGAAGAAGACAATCAAGCGATGACAGGGACAGCGAGAACTGCAGAGAACTCCGAATTACAGCAAGCAGCCAGGGGCATGCCAATTTGCCACGAGAGAGGTCAGTCCCCAGGGCTCTAAATTTGTGGGCGCAGGTAGCTACAAAACACCCACTTGTCTCATAAATGCACCCCTAAATTATAAAGACAGGTGCAAATACTAATGCCCGCTGGTTTCTTTTCTTGCCATGAAAAATACCTGAACTTTTTTACTTCAGGTCACCCCTGTTGTGGAATCACAACGTAAGTACAATTTTTATGATGTCACCGAGCGCCAGCACGGCAGGCTCACACAAGACCAACTCTGGCCTGGATACAATCTTTGACAAAATCGATACTCAAGTTATGAATCCATGGAAAAAGAATGCATCAAATACACTGTCGACCATCAAAATCACTTTTTAGTGAAAAAACAATTCCCCACCCTTAATTTGTTTACCCAGAAACTCCAGAAGAAGAAAAAAACGGTACCACTCACCTACCCCATTCTATTTTTTTCAATGTAATCATGGTAATAGGAAACAACTATTATTTTCTTTGGCCTTAAGTTGTTTAATTTTCTGAAACACACATGGCGTATGGAAGCTACTTGCTCCCATAACCTGACAAATTCAGCTGTCTTGGGAGCAAGAACATGTACTCCCTCCTGTGATGGTTAGCCCCATATTGAGTTCTGGCCCCTCCTTGCTGGGCAGGCTCGTGTTTTTATTTTAAATTTATTTTGGACTTTTGCCCCGCCCGACGTATGGTTTAACATTTTTTCACGAGCGCTCGGGGCATACACTGAGTATACAGTGTTAAAATATACGTCGGGCAGGGCAAAAATCTAAAATTAATTTACATCTCCCCGGCGCAAATCCATCCTTGAAATAGGCTCGTGTTTTGCAAGATTGTATCAAGAATCAGTGTGGTAGACTTAACCGTGCTCTCTTTGGGAGACATTTCTGTCTGTGATTGTTTTGATACCCTGATAGTTTTTGACAAATCACATTCAATCAGAAAGAGAGGAGGCAAGCCTCCCCCATTGATCAGAAGAGTAAAAGACCTCTTTCATACTTTGAATTGATTTTGATTTCCCCACGGACTGAAGTGACATAACGTTTGTTGGTCATCTTTATGCTAACCAGGGACATACCACCCTCCATGGAAATATTTTGAAATCTTCCACGGAGGTATGCTATCATGACATGTATAGGCTTGTCTGAAATGGCACGACTGTATGGTCGAGGGAGAGATATCCATCCATGGATGGAAGGATTGGTGTCGGCTGTTATTCTGGATAACTGTCATTGGGCAGTTTGTGGAATAGCTGGTACATGTACAGTGCTACTGCCTTGACAGGTGTGCATATCATGGGTGCCGCCAGGAATTGAGTATAGCTCTTCCTCCTATTTTTTTTTTGGGGGGGGGGTGCTTTCAACGGTAGCAGACTGGTAGACCATAAATAGTGGGGGGGGGTGCTTTCAACGGTAGCAGACTGGTAGACCATAAATAGTGGGGGGGGGGGGTGCTTTCAACGGTAGCAGACTGGCAGACCATAAATAGTGTGGGGGGTGCTTTCAACGGTAGCAGACTGGTAGACCATAAATAGTGGGGGGGGTGCTTTCAACGGTAGCAGACTGGTAGACCATAAATAGTGGGGGGGGTGCTTTCAACGGTAGCAGACTGGTAGACCATAAATAGTGGGGGGGGTGCTTTCAACGGTAGCAGACTGGTAGACCATAAATAGTGGGGGGGGGTGCTTTCAACGGTAGCAGACTGGTAGACCATAAATAGTGGGGGGGGGGTGCTTTCAACGGTAGCAGACTGGCAGACCATAAATAGTGGTGGGGGTGCTTTCAACGGTAGCAGACTGGTAGACCATAAATAGTGGGGGGGGTGCTTTCAACGGTAGCAGACTGGTAGACCATAAATAGTGGGGGGGGTGCTTTCAACGGTAGCAGACTGGTAGACCATAAATAGTGGGGGGGGGTGCTTTCAACGGTAGCAGACTGGTAGACCATAAATAGTGGGGGGGGGGGTGCTTTCAACGGTAGCAGACTGGCAGACCATAAATAGTGTGGGGGGTGCTTTCAACGGTAGCAGACTGGTAGACCATAAATAGTGTGTGGGGGGGGCTAGTTTCACTCAGTTTTCATCCCCTCCCCACTTTCCCCTAATTTCCCCCATTTCCATCAGGCAACCCCATCCGCCCTTGCATCACAATGCCAATGATTCCAGTGAGTGTATTGTGATTGATCTCATGCCCTTTTACTCTTGGCCTGGATTTTTGGGAGCTACTCTGTCTATGTAAAACTACACAGATCAGAAAAATATGTGTATATTTATGGAGAAGACAGTATTGCACAAAAAGATGTCACATCAGCACCACCTCCACCCCTCGACAGACTCAACCCTATATTCTACTGCATTTCTTTTTTGGGGGGGACTGATTTGGGCCATCTGGGTGTTACTCGGGAGCATAGCAACAGGCATTAACCGTCTAAGGAACCTTTCCAGTGACCTCCAAACCTTTTCTGTTAAAATTGCTTTTGACAGCTCAGCAAGCTATGCTGTTACTCCAGCAGCCTGATCAGCCGCCGGACGCTCGCATCCTGAAGGTAGCCATCATAGGCTCCCCCAATGCGGGCAAATCCACGCTCATCAATAGACTCATGGGTCAAAGGGTAAGGAACAGAGTGGAGTTTCCATAAAAATATTTGGCACCTGATGCATGTTTGTGAGAACTTGTAAATCTTTGCTAATGTAACTCCTCCTCATGGGTTAAGTGAGAAGTCTCCACCCTAATCTTTTACTTTACAACCTTTCTGCTGTAAATAATTATCAGTTAATCAGGGGTAGCCTTGCAATTGTCGTGTAAGCTTTGTCCAAAGATAAACATGACCTCAACACTTTTGCAAAACGTGACAAAACTTAAAGTGGTCTTACGTGTCACTTTAAGCCCAGTGTTGGCTATAATTGGAGGATTGAAGTTTGCAAGGACATGCAGGAGTAAGATATTGTGAAAGAAGCAGAAATCAATTGACAGAATGCTTGAATAAAGTTTGATTATTAAATTAAAACTTCTTATAGGTATACAAAGCTGTGTTTTCTTATCTTGAGTTTTATTTTTTTTGTCACCATAGACAAACTCAAGCCTTGAAAATTGATCCTGAGCGTCAGTTGGTCATTTTTAATAGTTTAGTCACCCAGCCACAGAACTTTGTTAACTTTGTGGATAGTTTGCGGTTTATACCTGATTGTGACGTTATTGTGTCATCACGTTTTCCTTCACTTCATTTGTATTTTTTTCTGCTTGCCAGGTCTGTTCTGTCTCCAGCAAAGTCCACACCACGCAGTCGAATGCCCTTGCTGTTCTCACCATGGACAGTACACAGATCGTGAGTGAAAAACTCTCAACATTATCGACTCCCTGCTGCTCTTACCAATAAACATGGAACCATAAAATTCCTCATTAGTTTTTGGTCTATTCAGAATGGGACGGGCATTAAATGGATAGATGTCTGAAAGCCAAATCCACATTCCCAAACTCACATAGGCATTAAGCAAATAGTCTCTTGCCACATATGGCAATTGATACACAGCGAATCTAATGACAAGCAGATCCTCATCGTTATTCTGAATTTTGAAAGGCCTCTTTTCATTCCTGCAAGAGGTGCCAAGGACTTAGGACACTCAGCCTAAAAGTGTCGTTTACTGGTGTGTGGGCAATTTCATCACTTGCACCTGATGCAGTCGCTCCACTCCATTAATTAATGGGATTCCATATGCCCCTCAAGTTCACCTGTGACTACCGTCAACTCATCCAATACACCATGCAGGGAGACTGACTAGATGCTTGCTATAAACCAAGCCTATTTATTCTAATGTGATGTAAACCACATCTGGAGGGTTGTGGAGAAGATGTTAAAGATGGACAAAGAAATTTGAATGGAGTATTGAGCCTGGAAAGCCAAGGAATACTTTGTCAGTCCTCTACCAACTGAGATTCATGCCCTTTTGAACTTAGATAGAAATATCTGCAGGCCCTATCTTTATTTAAAATAGCACTTAAAACCTGACATTTACACCTGCACGTGTTTGGCATTTAACACATTTGGAGCAATCTCAGGGTTGCTATCTTCTCACAGTGTGCGTGTCACCATTTGGTGCAAGATACGGCTGAAGGATCCACTCCCTTTATCTCTCAGTGGTGTCCACAGTGTTTCAGAATCTCGGGAATTCTTTGAAATACTGGGGAGAGGGGTTGGTAAAAATCTGCTTAGAGTGTGTTATGGTGTAAGCCTGTATGGGATATTTTCTCCCCATACTCTTGTACATAGTGTCCTGGTGCGGTTCTAATCGCAAACACTCTAATGGGAAAGACTGTTCCGGGTTCTACTCCATTGGATGGAATAGGTTAATTCCATATTTCTTGAATGAATTTTTACTTCCTAGGTTTTGATATTTTGCTTTTTTTGTGTGGTCATCAGGTCTTGCTGGACACACCGGGCATGGTCAACTACAAACATGGCAGAAAGTGAGCATGAATTTTTCTCTTGCTTGGAAAAAGGGACAGTAATTTCTAGTCATCGGGTGGGCCCCAAGTGAAATAGCTAAAAAGTTTTGCTTTGCAGTATTACTGCTTGAGTCACCTCGAGACTTGGTCTGTCAAAGCCAGCAGTGTGACAGAAATCTTGCACCAGACTCTCCCTTTTCCATATTCCAGGATTTTTGTTTTACATGACGGCCCAATATTTCTTTTTCATCCATCAAAGAATCCTCACCCCTTCCCAAGAAAGATGAAAGTTTTATTTTCTAGAGTGTTGGTGATTTCAATTAGCAAAAGAATAAAGTGGGTAACATCTCTTCAGACCCCCCACCACCCCACCCCGCCTGCCCTCACTGGATACGCCACCATCTCTGTGGCATTGTACTAAATTTTGGGGTTTGTAGCTTTCTTGATGGGAGAAAAAAAAATGGATTGAATTAGGTCAAAATGCACATCAATATTAATACAACTAAGTTTATAAGCAATAGATTATCTTTTTTCTCGACGATATTTATGTGGGACTTTCCTTTTCACCTTTGTAGGCATCACTTGGCCCGCTCCTTGTTGGTTGATCCCAAGAACAGTCTACACGAGGCAGATCTTGGTAAGATGGAGTCATATTTATAGGTCGTTATCAGCACAAAATTCACTGTCTGCTCAGGCAGCCCCCGGTTATGGCTGAATTGTCGCGCAAGCTGCTGTTCAGAATAATGACAGTCTTTATACTTGTGTAATAAAGCTGGTACACTGTGATTTTGCCAGAAGTAAGAAAAGAAGAAAAAATGGAAACGGAACGTGCAAGCTCTTACATACCTCCATAATTAGGGAGACTTCTGTACACAGAGGCATTGCAGAACAGAAATAGTACCTCATTCACCTACATGCCTGTATTTCAAAAGTGACTTGCCCCTTCCCATCGTTGAGGGCCAATAAAGATCTCACTAGACGATCTGCTGACTCTTCAAAATGTAAACTGCCGAGAAAGAATATTTCTCACTCTCACTGCTGAGCTCAGTGAATCCAATGAAACTCACATTTTCCACTATTGGATTATTTGAGGGAGTCCATGCGATATGCCAATTCATATTCAGTTCTGACTCTCCAATTTGTCTTGTCTCTTTCTCTTTATTTTGGGGGGAGGGGGTCACAAGCCCTACATAAAGGTAACAGACTCTTTTAATTAGACAGACTCCTTTATATTGGGGGTGTGGGGTGGGTCACAAGTCCTACATTAAGGTAACAGACTCCTTTAATTAGATAGACTCCTTTATATTGGGGGTGTGGGGTGGGTCACAAGTCCTACATTAAGGTAACAGACTCCTTTAATTAGATAGACTCCTTTATATTGGGGGGTGTGGGGTGGGTCACAAGTCCTACATTAAGGTAACAGACTCCTTTAATTAGATAGACTCCTTTATATTGGGGTGTGGGGTGGGGAGGGGGTCACAAGTCCTACATTAAGGTAACAGACTCCTTTAATTAGACGGACTCCTTTATATTGGGGGGTGTGGGGCGGGTCACAAGTCCTACATTAAGGTAACAGACTCCTTTAATTAGACGGACTCCTTTATATGGGGGTGGGGATGGGGGTGGGTCACAAGTCCTACATTAAGGTAACAGACTCCTTTAATTAGACGGACTCCTTTATATGGGGGTGGGGATGGGGGTGGGTCACAAGTCCTACATTAAGGTAACAGACTCCTTTAATTAGACGGACTCCTTTATATGGGGGTGGGGATGGGGGTGGGTCACAAGTCCTACATTAAGGTAACAGACTCCTTTAATTAGATAGACTCCTTTATATTGGGGGGTGTGGGGTGGGTCACAAGTCCTACATTAAGGTAACAGACTCCTTTAATTAGTGACAAAAATGTTGTCCGACTGACAAATTGCATTTGTTAACCTGATTGGTAATACATATCAAACCATGTACAGATGTAACTGCTTATCAATCAAATGGCTGCAGAGATGGATTGAGTGTTTAAAACGCCCGTGGTGTTCTTGCAGTCCGGCAGTGCCCATCCATCAAGATCTGAGGGGAAATACAAACAAGTCGACGAAATAGTACACTCTACCTTTGTGCCAGTGCTTGGGTGTTTGTACATTTTTCATGAGGAAATCCTTCATACATATGCTCTCTTTTTTTAAAAATAATTTTATCAGGAACACCTCTCCCCAATAAAAAAAAAAATTAAAAGCGATTATTTGTTATTGCTGTTTCAAAGCAACTTTGCTTTTAAAACTTTTTGTACTTTTTGTGTTTAACCATATGCTGCTGGGGAGCCAGGTTTCGGGTACGGGTTCTTTATACACACAGTTGGGGAGCCCAAAATTGGACAAAAGAGCTGGGCCTTGTAACAAAAGACCGTACTCGGAGCGAAAGACCAAGCTGCTGGGAATTGCCAACATTTTTTCAGTTGTCAATAGCGGAGGAAATCCGTCATTGTTTTGGGCTGGGCTCTTTTTACAAGGCCGCTGGCTTGGCTGAAATATTCGGGTGTCAATAGATGTTGCCTGTCAGATTAGAGTAGCCACCAAACAGTCATTCATGTGGGTGTAAACGTCCAGTAAAGGAAGCTATGATTTTTTAAAGAATTTTTGAAAGCAAAAAATCTTTAAAATCCCCTGGTTTTATGTCATGCAACTTCAAATTACACCCAGCCGCAAGTGGTTAACTGATTCTTAAATATCCACATAACGAAGGACAGGTTGATATAAATGGTAGTAATTATGCATTAGCCAACCCAAATGCAAATAAAGATATCAATTCTCATGATAGCACTATATACCATTTTCTGAACAGCTCATCTCTTTAATTCACAGCATTGGTGTTAGTGGATGCATCCAATAAGTGGACAAGGCAGAAGATATCCAACGAGATTCTGATGTCTCTGCACCTACATCCCAAGGCGGTATCCATCCTGGTGCTGAATAAGGTAGAAAATCTTGTCCAAATCCTGAAATAAAGCCCCGCCCCCTCAGAATGACACTTGTTGATAAAGTTTGCTTGTGAGTTGGAAAGAGCCCCCTTTCTCTTTCAATGGTAGTGACGCTCTGAAACTATTGGAGGGCTGTGGTAACCTCCAGCTCCTGTGGACGAGCGCTAGGGTGCAGCAGTCACGGGGTGATAGCCACACTGCTGCTGTCTGCCTCGGCCGGGTTAGCCGAGGCCAACCATAAGCCCTACTTCAGACAGAGGCCATATTTTCAGGTGTGATTCTGCACTGTAGGTTTCACTGACAACAATCTGGCACAATCTTGATGGGTTCAGACATGACTGTATTTTATAAGTAGCCACTTCATGCGACAATGAGAAAGTCAGACCCAGTACTTGAGCACCATTCCACTTGGTGTAATTTTCAAGGGTGGGGGGGGGTAAGAGGGCCATGCTCCTCTCAAAAATGAACTACATTTTTTAAAATAATGCGAGAAAGGTAATTTTTGGTTGATTTCATTTCCTTCCCTCCATAAAAAGCCCTTAATATAGCCTGACCACTCAAAAAAGGCCATGAAAGACTATTGTTATGAAAAAATGTTCTTGTCTTTAGTTTTGGTTCTCTGAAAACAAGTTTGACCCCCCGAAAAACTTTGGTGCAGGATTTATGCTTGGTAAATGTAGATAAAAATTACTAATTACATTGTGATGTATTGGCACAAACAAATTAATTCCTATGGTGTGTTAATAGCTGCCAGGAACATCATTGCTATGTAGCAAGGTGCAATCGCTTGATCACGCCCGAAACCTGTAGGCCTTAGCATGAAATAGATGAATGGAAATGGGGGTGGAGTTGGAATATTAAATTGGTAAAATACCAGCAAAAAATTCAATTTGCAGTATCGCTTTGATTAAATGCGCCTGAAAGAAAGGGCATTTACCAACCTTGAAGCTCTCAGGGAAATTGTGAGAGTTCCATTTTCATTAAAGTGATCCCTTCTTGGTTTTAAAACTAGAGTGAAGACAAAAAGATTGCTGTGTGTTGAAGCTTCCAGACTTTTCAGAACTTGCCAAATCTTTGAACTCAAGTTGGAGTTAATCATTCTTCAGAATTATTAGGCACACCCAGAATCAACCGTCTTGAAACAAGAATAAGTGAATTGCAATTCCGATTCTACCCAGTTCTTATAGTAAAGAGTTTGATCTGAAAGGGTGAAATCAACTTCGTTTAAATCTGGGACAGACTTGCCCAAACTTAGTGGAGAAAGAATAGTAGGCGTAATCTCTTGAAGGATTTGCGTTTCTCCTGGTGAAGAACTTGTTTGTGGCAATTTTCTGCACATGAACCTCCACAGGTGGATCTAATCAACACCAAGAAAGAGCTGTTTGAGCTGACCGCCCAGTTAACGGAGGGCATCATCGAGGGGCGGACATTTGCCCTGGATGACCAAACAGCACAACACCTCGGCAAAGTGGACACTCGCCCCTTGCTTTCCCACAAGTATAAACCCAGGCCATTGGAAGATGGAGAAACTGGGGTTTTGGTGGAAGAAAAAGAGAGAGGAGAGCCAGTGGACAGAGTTACCGTGGATCATGTCGAGAAATCTGATGATGAAACTTCCACAGGTACCCACCAAGATTGGAACAATTTGTCTTGCGAAGAGCTTCATGAAGTTGAAGCATTTGATGCTGAACACAGAGACTGTGATGAAAGTGGTACAGAGGCTTCCCCGGAAAGTCACGTCAATCTTGGATTTAATAATTCAGAACTCCCTCCAACACTGAGAGAATATGTCAGGACCCTGGAGCACTTCTCATCAAAGAGTGACGACTTTGATAAAGGGACTCACCCGCCAGTTGAGACTGTGGAAGCAGACGAGGCCAAGAACACTGAGAGAGCCAAATACAGGAAATTGTTACAGGAAGTAGACAAGCGTAGTGGATGGGATGGATTCGGAGCTGTGTTCATGATTTCGGCCTTGGATGGGGAAGGTCTGGGAGATTTGAAGGTGAGTCCTGTCATTGAATGATTGGTTGTGTCTGGTTCTGTAGGAATGAAAATGCTTCTAGTGACTGTGAGGTGTATATATATATGTCCATCAATTGCCAAGCAATGTCAAAGCTCTATCCCCAGAGTATTGCTTACACGTACCTGTTCAGTCAAAATATGCATCTTTCCTTCACATCAGTTAGTCCAAATGTCAGATGCATCACGTACATGTAACTTGATGTTTTAAAATTCATGTAGCTTAGCCCCCCACACCTGTGCTTGAAGAAGCACAGAAGCCGGACCCTGGACTACAGAAGCCTGGCCTGGGTACGGCAGTAGAGTCTGGCTGCAGCTGTGTTCTTGTCCTTCAAGTCTTTTGCACATGCACTAGTATGTGAGCCCCTTTCGTCAGAATGACCGAGTCCCAAGTGGTTTTGGCTTCAATAATCAGTATTGTGATGCATAGTGTTTGTCTGCGACCTAATAGGAATACTTGCTGAGCAAGGCATCACCCGGCAACTGGGAGTATCATCGGAATGTCGTCACCAACCTGTCACCAGACGAGATCGTCCAGGAAGCTGTCCGGGAGAAGCTCTTGGAGTACCTCCCTCAAGAAGTGCCGTACAACATCTCACAGGTGAGACTCCCCACAGGCCTTGTAAAATTAGGCAGGTTCTGAATTTGCCTTTTTAGTTTTTGTAATGACATGGGCTATCATAATTTTTCAACATCACTCCAGAAATGTGTAATCTGGGTTGCTTTCCCCTGGTAGTAAGTGATCATCGCGTTTAATGGAAGTATCAAGTTAACATTTGTTGCCCATTTTCCAAATTTTGAAAGGTAGGGGATAGGGGTAAGGATTTTCTACGGAATCAGTCTACCAGTGGCACATTCTTTGCGTACAAGGAATTTTATAAATGAAGACATCATGTGTCTTATTTTAAATTGTTGGCTCTGCCCCATTGCACAAATGCCCTCAAAATTGTGCGAAAGGGGATTTTGGCAGATATGAGATAATTAGCCTCAGGCAAAGCAGTGGCCTTGGAAAAGATAGCAATTAGATTGTTTATAAATTCAATTTTTTCTGCTGTTCGTTTCTTTTTTTTAATGGTAGAAAAATGAGCTTTGGGCCACAGAGGAGAGTGGGAGATTACGGATTGTACAGATGATAATCTGCCACAAGAAGTCACACGTGGTGAGTATGGCCAGTCTGGTTACTAGACCTAAAGATTCCAACTAATTGAGAGACTCTATAGGTCTGGAAGCTGTAACGGTCTCATGACGTTAGCCAATTCCAAGTTTTGTTCAAGTTTTTTTTTCAAACCCATTTGCAGTGGTTTGCACAATGGTGATGGTCGATAACTAGTGGACACACACAGCCTGTTTTCCAGACACTACTTCATACAGTTTTGCATTGCATCAATTTCTGGTAAAATCTTTTCAATGTCAACTGAAATGGATTTTAATTTTTTACAGAAACTTTTAAAAAGAAACATTGGCAAGATAGCGCGGGAGGCTGAGCAGGACATGATGAGTGCCTTCCAGTGTGACGTTTACCTATCCCTACGCATCATGCGCAGGTAGCCAACGCTGCTTACAGTGAGGCCACCTTATCACTACTCTGGCTGGCATAGGCATACGTTCAGACCCACGACTAAGATGGCTTTAAGTGCAGTTCTCTTGCTTAGCCAGCAAGGTTTTTATTAAGTTGATGGTATGATTTCTCAAATGCCTGTATTAAAAAAAGAAAGCCAGGGACTTGTCACTATGTAAAGTTAATACATGTAGCCAAGCCCTTCAAACAACCCCTTGGAACATTTTAAACTGATTTTTGTCACAGATTTTGCACATCCTGCATGCAAAAAATTGGACAATATTTCACAAGGTGTATTGACGTGATGCTACTGCAACAGGTCAGTTGAAAGCACAGTTTCCTGGGAGTTGCAAATATCCCTGCAGGCGAGCTTGTCGACCTATCTGGTCATGGAGCCGTGTGCAAAATGCTCTCGGCAAATCGACGACACCGAATTGCAAGATTTGATGCATGTCGAGCACATATGCATGTATTGTACATGTACTAAAATTGAGTAACCAAAACTTCAGTGCATTTGATGCCAAGACCGTCTCGCATGCAAGTTGCTACAGGTGGCCCAAACTAGGAAGCCTTGGGCCAGTTCAGTTGAACCTCTTTAGCAATCCTGAAGAAAAACCTTTTCTGAAGAAAAAAACTGAGCAAAGACAGAAAACCTGAGAGAAAAAGATCCAATCGCACCCCTGTACATTTTCAATGGCCTGCTCATACTGCTTACCACCAAGACCATTTGTGCACATGCGCGCATAATTATGAATTTATTAGTAAAAAGGTCTGTTGAGACACTTTCGTCTATTCTTGCACACCTTTCATGAAAACTCCCTATGAAGAAAAAAATCACCGAAGACACATTCCTGAGTTCTACAAGCACAAAAAGACAATTTATTAACACAGGAACACTGAGACCTTGTATCTAAAAAACCTGTTTTTTAAAAACCAGTTTCCCTCATAGTCTTCAACTGAAATGGAAAAGGCATATGCAGCCAACAAACGGATTAGCCTATTATGAGGTATGGTGGACACAATAGGAGGGCGCTATTTGGTTTGGGTCAAATCCTTTGTGTTCAACTCCAAATTTAACCACTTCAAATAGCGCCCTATCATTGTGTCTGCCATACTTCACAAAAAAATCTCAGTAGTTACAGAGCCTTTTAAAATGTATTTTAGGATGTGTAGCACTACATGGAACAGTTTTTTATGTGAAATAAACATCAATGAAATGACAGTGTCATTAAAGTTTACTGCCAAGTCTTAATGAAAACTAAATAGCAAGTACTAATTGTTTTAACAAATGACATTAATATTAAAATGCCAGTGGGTGTGATGCAGAGTGGAATATTTCTCTAAAAATTACAATTGACAAAAGTAACGACAAAACCAAAAAGGAACGTCAGTCACTTAAAAATAGTTATTTTCATTAAGTTACAAAACCTCCGTCACGAGTGGAGGGTCTTTTCAAACAGCAAGATTAATTCACTGAGCATGAAAAAAATCGCTTCTACATTACCAACTTGTGATGTACATGAATAAGCCATCAAAGTCCGCCTCTTTCAAATTTGTGTAAAAAATGACGTGTCTCTTTCTCACTCCAGCTGCTTCCAGAGTTTCTTCCACCTCATCAAACCTATTCACGTCAACTTGACATCCCCAAATTTACATCCAAATAACAAAACAAAGTTTAAGTCCTCCATCTGGTGCTGGCACTATCACTGGTCTGACACACCTGTCCTTGAACCAGACTAACCGATGTCTTATCTGCTGTGCCTACATTGCCCAACACGCAGTACAGTGCACACTTTCAAAACTTGGCAAGACAAAACAACGGGACTGACATTCTGAATACAGTAAAGTCCATTAAGTTCTGTTCAGATGAACTCGGCGATTTCTTTTTTATAAAGAATTACGTTTGTGAAGCTTGACCCAATTTTGGTGGAGTGCAGTTTTAAACCTCTGCCGCCCTACCTAATATGTACAGATCTTTTTAGAAATACTTAACTACAGCATAAGAAACTGGACTGATACTTCGTACACAGAAAAAAAGAGAACTTCACCAGTTTCTTGCCTCGTCACTTTTAGTACGGACGGAACCTCTCCCCTCCCCGGCGACTGTCTGGGGGACCACCCCTACCGCGGGGGCCAAAGCCACCACGCCCTCCTCTGTCTGCCCCACCTCGCCCACGGGGCGAAAAGCCACCACCGCCGCCACCTCCCCGACCGCCGCGGTCACCAAAGCCGGAGCCACCACCGCGCCCCCGGTCCATCCCACCACGCCCACGGAAACCACCACCGCCGCCACCACGTCCACCACGATCACCGAAGCCCGGACCGCCACTCGGGGCAGGCATGCCACCTGTGGAATGAAAGCAATTGGAAGAAAACCAGTCAACAATGCGGTCTTCCTGTAGATTTCTGGGAGACTGACAGGATCGATGTGCAACTGGAAGCCAAAGGAAAGAGCATACAGGGATGAAGGAAAATCTACAAAACATTAAACATAAAGAGTTGTACATATCGTAATAAAATACTGAGATTCTCCTCCCTTTTTCTAGCTAATACTAGGCACAAGTTTTCTCTGAAAAGTCTAGTATTTTATCAGTCTTGGAAAGTTATTTTTTATACATTCCTAAAAGTATAAACAAAACCCGAAGGACTATAAAACCTTCAGGAATACAGAAACATCCTGAGAAATTTGTCCCCTGATACGGGACCTTCCAATCCGCATAAACTCTTGCTTGGAAATACACAAGGGAAAGGTGAATGCTCCAGGAAGTGCTGACCAAAACATCATTCAGGAAACAATTCTACTTGGTGGTTGATTTTGTAGATTGAGAATCTGGAGACTTGAGAGTTGATAGACTCAACAAAGAGTCTAAAAAATCAACATTGTTTAAGTAGCTTACCATCAGCAGGTCTGGGAGCTCCACACATGTTGCACTTCTCACGACGGGCAAAATTATGATTATTGCAACCACTGAAAATGAAAACAAAGGAATACAGCAAATGAAACATCATCCGTCGTTTCCACCAGCTCAATGTAACAGTAATTACGAGCACTGAATCTGAGTACTAAAATACACGGTGACCTTGTATCTTTTCTCTGTCTACATTGGTATACCTGTTGTAATTTGATCCCCATTTATCGCTTGAAAAATTCAGGGGAGAAAACCGACAAATCCCCACGTTTCTCAGGGTTTCTGGGGCGAGATAGGTGGGGATACAGTGAAATCCACAAGAGAAGGGGGTTGTAAAAAGGAAATATGAAACAGGCCCTGTAACAATGGGTGACAATAAAGTATTGACTTGACAGGGCTTTTGGGAGCTCTTTAGCTAGGCCTAACTTTGCTGTCCAAATGGCTTGGCAAGTTGTGCGTTTTCCTGTACAAGTAGAAAATAACGTTCAAGTCATGTTCAGCCAGAGCGCAGACCGCACGCATAAACCATACACTGAAAGGGGGTGGGGGGGGTGGAAGCCTCACGAGATTTGTCCAGGATTATGGCTCGTTTTACCTCGACACACACACACAAGTGTGTATTTGCCTGCAACTGGGGACCCCCTATTGTTCCTCTTTTGTTTGTACTTTAACTTTTTTACGAGACCACCCATATGTTTTGTACACAGTTGTCAATCGGGGACCCTCTGTCAATCGGGGACCTTATTGTCCTCTATTATTCAGGGTCCCCAACTGAATTCAGAGACAAACTCACAAACACAACAAAATCACCACCAGAATTTGGGGGTCAAAAATCATGAAATCCCCACAAGTTAATAAAATGCCATTTCTGAAGGATACCAGGCACTGGCAGAGAGAGGAATGTATGGGGACTTACTTCTCAGTGCAGATCCAATCTCCCTGACGGGCTCCACCGCCCATGCCACCACCGCCGCCGCCGGGACCCCGGTCACCACCCCGACCTCCACGGAAGCCGCCGCCATCACCATCACGGCCTCCACCACGACCACGGAAACCACCGCCACCTTTTGAAGGGAGGGGGGAAAATTTGCTTGGAGAACTTGGGAAATGATTGGAACCAAATTTTCCTACGCTGAAGCCTAAAGGGGGGTATTAGTTTTGGGCTTCTGGCAAAGTGTTGCATGTCTTTAGCCCTTCAGTTTGAAATTCCAGCATCTGTTTATCCTTCACCTTCTTGGTAATACTTATACATGTACAGTGACACAGAATGATTTCAAAAAAATACCCATATCTATGCTGTGAAATGTTCCCTTCTCAACCTTACACAAGTTCTGTAGGAATCTCCATTTAAACATTCAAAATCCTGCTGGCCGTGAGGCACAAAGAGTATCCATAAATTGACGGCTTCATCCAGTGGATTGGCGGCAAGGCCACTGCATTTCAAGAAGAACGAATAACCCTCTCTCTTACCAAATCCTCCGCCGCCTCGGCCTCTGAAGTTGCCCCCAAAGCTGGGGCGAGATGTGGCAAACTCGACCTTGATGGTATTACCGTAGAAGTCTTTGCCTGGAGGACCGCAAAAGAATTTTTCGGTCAAAGCAGACAAAACAACGGGGGCAGGTGGGATTGCAAAATTTTGTCACGTGCACATGGCAAAACCCTCGACCTATCTCAAACTTCAATACTGGAGTGGGAGCTAAGCTAATTGTTGGCTTGCCAGCTCTTTGGTGACTCGGCCTACTACGCTGCAAGCCAAAGGGTATTTTCTTCAGCGACTTACCGTTGAACCAATCAATTGCTGCCTTGGCAGAGGGAGGGTCATCGTACGTCACCGTAGCCTCCCCAGTCGGCCGTTGGGTCTGCTTGTTCCTGTAGATCCACACCTTGGGTTTGCCCAGCTTCTTGTCAATCTGGGTTTGAGCCAAAAATATCCACGAAAAATCACCTCAAGAAAGCCTTGGACCTTTTGCAGGTTTGTTTTAACTCATGACCGGGCCAACTTATATTAAGACTTTGATCACCATTCTGAGTTTACCCCACTAAGAGACATGTTGCACTATTAAAAAAATGCAGTTGCCTGTACTGACACAAAGCAAAATTCCCTCTGAACCAGGGACCATCAGCCCAGAATTTTCTTGTGAGGTTTTCACAATTTACAATCTCCCTCTCCCTGAAACAAGCCCTTCTTTTTAGTTCAAGGATTCTCTTTAAAAACCCAACATCTTCCAGGGAATTTACATTTTCCCAAGGCAACCAGTTTATCCCCTCAAGCATTTCCACTTCAGAATTCGTCAAATAAAAAAGTCCACAAAGCTAGGCCGTGTTAAGAAAACACCTTGTTTGCTGTCTAGCGTACCTTGATGACACCGATCTTGCCGAAGTAGTCCGCTATCTTGTCTTCTGTGGTCTCGCCAAGTCCACTAATAAAGACCGTATCCGTAGAAAGGTCATTCCTGGGCTCACCTGTTGGACCATATGCAACAGAGCAACAGTGTTTGAGGCTATGCACTTCAAGCGACTTAGCTTTGGCCTATGGTATCCTCAACGTAGCGCACTTTATTCTGCGTGGTCGATGAAGCTGCTTAACGAGTAGCAAAATCCAATGCCCCACAGGAAACTAAAATGTCAAAGATCTGAAGAGAGAATACCAAGCAACTTACCCCCACCATAGGAACTGCCCCCACCAAAGCCGCCACTGCCCCCTCCAGCACCGCCGCCACCACCACCACGGCCAGAATCTGTCACAATAGGAAAACAAAACCCACCTGTAAGTTAACAAGCTTACGACGACCCGACGGGTTTACACTTGGGCACAAATACGCCCTACATAGTCTCAGCTCATTTCATAAACCGTGTTACGATCCTTACGAAAACAGCCAACTCCTGCTCCCTCGTGAATCATACCGACACTAAGGATTGTACAAGTCGCACCAGTGCACACGTGGGTGCGCGCATATTCCATGGAATGCCAATCTCAACAACACAGGTGACAAGTGCAGAACGCTTTCAAGTGAAAATGCCACATTCATATAGTTCCTTAAGCACCTTGGTGACACATTGAATTTGGTATTTACAGCCCATACAATCCACTAAACAAGTACACTTCTAGTGAGTGTACAATAGTAGCATGTTAATAACATCCATGTTTGGTCAAAGCTATGGACATATGATGAAGGAAAATCCCACAGAGCTTTAGTCTGACATACCCTTGCATGTTAGACAACATGCCCATGGCTGCCTAGAAAAGATTTAATCTACCAAGTAGCAACGAGTCCATACAAGATACCATGCAATTCAGTTCTTGTCAATCGTGTATTAAAAACAATGTGACTACAATTTCTCCTTAATTCAGAGTAAACCAGTGAAACTGGCCAACCAAGAATGGTTGACCACATAAGGCTGGGCTAAAAAACAAAACAAAAAAAACCCGAGATGATGCACAGGAGTGTCGGAGGAAATTGAAAAATCCAGGAAATAATCACCAGAGGATTTGAGGGGCCCACAGAAGTGTCAGGTCTATGTATACATATACATCTGCGTTTGCCTATAGGCACCCCTTCAAGTACCAATCTATTGTGTTCTATATCAACTGTTATACATACAAACATAATAACGGTAAACTCAGGTTTTCTAGATTTTAAAAGAGACTGTTTGAAAAACCCCGAGGTCTGGAAAACCCTGATAAAATATCCGGAAATCAGGAAAAAAATCTCAACTCTGGATGCAACATCAAATGGGAAAAGATCCCAAAGCGACAACGGATATAAAGATGCATTTCTGAAGAAATTTCATTGAATCTAGTAAATTTTCCCCATCAAAAATAGGCACTCTCTTGAAAAACCAAACAAAAGAAAAAAAAAGAAAATGAGAGAAAGCAAGTTTGCTGATGGCACACACACACCTGGATCTTAACCCCATCTATAGGAGGGAAAAAAGCTGGTTCCAAAATACCAATGCATATTTACTCTGTTTATCCATGTCACCACATGGAATTAAAGCTTACTACCAACCAAGTCTGCAGGTACAAACGTCAACCTTTTGGAAGCAGCTAACTTCATGTTCTAATGTTTTTTCTTGCACTTCACTCACAGAACTTAGCATGTTTATGCTGTGCCCTTTCCTATCCATGACTGAAAATATATTCAAGAGTATCACCAGCTGGTTGATTGGAACTGACACACACGTGCCAAACGTGTAAGTTGACAAGCGCAGCTCGCATTTGAACATATGATCTGAGTAGACAGTTATCTGATTAATAACAGTCAACCTTGGCACAGTCTTCTGCTGGAATCAATCTCTAAAATTCATTGCGATAGGTATTTCCCCATTGGTGCCTTGAGGCCATTTATGAATACATGTATCCTGGAGTCAACTACCCAAAACATCCCAATCTGTTGCAATGTTTACCCCATTGCTTTTGAAGAAACGTTACGTTTGGATGAGAAAAAAAATCTGCAGCATATCACTTTGTAATAAAAATCATGCATTACACTCTCTGTAGCTTGCGAAGGACTGGTTTCTGGTATCTCCTCAGAACCTACATGTATTAATTTTTAACACTCCTTGAAACTCCACCCTTCAAGCATACAAATCCAATGTACTACACCTGTAATGAGCCACTAGAACACATGCTAAGTGTGCTTATGGAAAGTGAACTCAAATTCAAGTTCACAACCACTTGGTAGAAGCTTTACACCTGTCTTTTATCAATTGAAATGAGCCTCCCTATGAACCTCCACATCTTTCCTCACAGGCTTCAGCATGTATCTTGGTATTTGGAGTTGGAACTACAAGGTACACACAGGGCATGGGCAAGCTGATATACAGCTACCATGAAAACCAGGTACCACAGGATAAGGCCGTGTCCGAAACGGGCTTCCAGAGCTACGGCTAGGTCTAATGTCTATGCGTCTCCATGCATTTCCAATGGAGTGAAGACCTAGACCTAGCTCCAGACAACAGATTCGGATGCAGCCATAGATTTACCGTTCACCAAACATGAATACACAAACCTTGGCCGGGGCCTACTCATTCACCTTTGTTTCTGTTTACCGATGAGTTGGGTGTGAAATGGGACCGAAGCAAAATAAAATAAATTGAAAAATAATAGAAGAAAATGAGCACCTCCTTTACATGGTCTGCCATCACCTTAAGATTATTTTCATTACACTGCAATGTACTGGTAGGCAGGGACCTTGTGTAACAGGTGTAAGGCTAACGCAACAGATGCCACCACTGTTTATCTAATGCCTTACAATTTCCAGTTTTTTTCTGAAATCACAATTTTGTTCTCTTCAAACTAAAAGGTTTTCTTTTTACCACGACGCGTTACTCCTGACAAATGGCTTGCCTGCGCAACAATCCATCCACTCATTGCAATGCAGGCTACCCGGACTCATTTTGCACTTCACATTACGTTGGCATCTTGAAATCGAATGGACGAGCCCTCGGCAGCAGTCTACATGGTCTATATTTTGACACAAACTCTGGGTCCGTGTCCAGATGAAAAATAAACCCCTGCAGTGTTGCTGGGTCACTAGAGATGCTGCTATTACAGCTATATCTACAGGCATTTGGCCAGCGATTGCATCAGGTACAAGACAATGTGTACGCTTGGTGATAAGAAAAATGAAAGTGTTATGAGACCTGTTGCTCCCTTTTACATATGTAACATTAATATTCTACAGAAAATTTCCCAAAAGGCATCATTTTGGCAAACAAGACAGAATTCTGTGCTGTCCTTAGTTTTCTGGGGCATTCTGTCCGCCTTCTGTCTCGAGAAAGTCAGTGGACTTTGTTTATAACTCATGGACAGCACACAAACAGCAACACTGTTTCCTCTTCAACAGTACTTTGGGCAAAGGATACCCTGATCGAACCCATGGCATAGCATTTACAACTTGCAATGCAGAACAGGTCAATTTTTACCTTGTCATAGTTTCACTTTGACCCGATGGCTTCAATGTACTTACACGTGGAGTTTGAAAAATTCCCTAGCTCTTGTAATCAGATCTCTACTTTACAGTTTAGGTTATTTTATGATCTCCATGTACACTGTGTAGGCTGCAATCATTTCCAGTATCAAGTAAGTCATGAGACACATTGAAAAGTGAACGCTACTGATAATACCTTGTTAACACCCCCTCCCCTCCAGAAAATAACAGAATGTGAATTAATTGGGGCTGATATACGATTTCTTGAACAGCAAAGGCTGATATCTGGTATCACCCTCTTCTAAAAGCAAAACTGAAAAGCATCTTAGTTTACTCCTTTCTGGATTTTCCCAGGACAAACTTGTCCTCAAGAGGATGTCCCGCTCCGTAAGAGTTACTCTGTATGACGCAAAACAATTTTACAAAATCGGCACTTTGACTAAGCGAAATCTAGTGAACGGAAGGAGCATTTCAACCTTCGTGTTGATTGGGTCCTTTCACACTGGGTTCAATGAGCCGACAAATTACACCTGTCGGTGTGTGATTTCCAAGGCACACTTTTACTTACAGCATCTCAGTGTACTTCTCAGGCCAAACTTACAGAAGAATGTACCGCTTTGCATGCGTTAACTCTTCACACATGTTGAAAAAATTTTTTTATAGATGGCTATTATGCGTTGCGAAACCTGAAAAACCGAACTGGGCATTAAACCTGTAGTTGCATGCTGTCTATCCATCACATTAGGTTATTAAACCATGTTCCCAGTGAGGAATGTTTGACAAGTTGGATGCAGTGCGCTGCTGGGTCGCTTGAATTACACAACACTCCAACATTAGCCCAAACATCCCAGGTTAAGGTTTTTTATATTTCAATTTGCATCACCAAAGATGAAACAAAACCAAAGTTTAAATAATTTTTTTTTTCAAAAATAGGAACACCTTATTTAGTCATTCTTTACAGCACAGTCTATATTAAAAACTACGACAGCAAATGCAGTGAGCATACGCACACTGCTGCTTAAGTAATTAGCAAACTGCTTTGCTACCCAAAATTTACTCCCGACACTGAACACTTTTTCATTTCTACGTACTTAATTCAAAAAGGAAAAAAAAAATCACAACCCGAACAATTCATTGATACCTGTTTTGATGCCAAAGCTTCATAACAAATTCTCAGAAATAAAAAAAATCCATAAAATAAAAAGACCTTTACTGAATAAGCCAATACCTGGCCTCATGGGAAAAACAAACACACACACACCCGATTAAGACCAAGGATTAAGCATTTCTTGACGGGAAGTGCTTCAGACCCAGTCACATTAACAAATTATCAGACACACGTACATCAGGTGTACATGTACAACACATTCCCAACTGCTTCAGTTTCCACTGAACTCAAGTCAACAATGGGAAAAAAAAAACTAACCGTGTTCTCTAACATGTTCTCTACACTACTCCCATGGAAAAAATTGTAATGATTCGTCTGTTCTCTTGGACTAGGGTTAGCACTCGGGGAGACTGCCACCCATGTTTTTAATCGGGAAACACATACCAGCTAACTGGAGCTGAGCACAAACATACCTACAGTTTTTCTAGAAAATATTAAAATATTATTTTCTCCTCCATATAACCTTAAGCTCGCATTTTAGGAGACAGTACCCAACACAAAAATGTGCCAGTTACTTTGGCTGAAAACAAGCCTGTCATTGCATTTCATTTGCACAGGAAACTCTTATATTCTGTTCTATGCAAATCACACGTCCAGCTTTCTTTGGTGCACAGGAGCATGTGAGCACATATTCATGTGAAGTCACATGCATATTTTTTTCCGTATATACACGTTCACCCCTGCATGTGTTGTATACACTTCTGCTCAATGTTCCAATCTCTTCTCTTGATATCGTTCCAACAGTGGCAAGATATCCTACAGAGTCCATATACATCCATGAGAAAGAGGAGGGTGGTTGTCAAATACATGTCCATGTACATTTATATCAGCTGCATTACAATCCCTTTGTCAAATGTAGTTTCTTGATCTTGACCGATACATAACGATACCAACTCACCCAAACTTACTCTTGGAAATATCTTTTGCTACTAGAATTCCCCTGATCAAGTTCTTCCACCTTCCAAAACTCTTACTCTGGGAATCATAAAGCTACACCTGATGCTTGAAAGCTAATATTCAAGCAGACATGTTTTAGGCCAGAGTCCTATCAATCTAGACCATTTGTATTTTAGTTTCACCAGAAGTGACCCCCCCATCCAAAAGAAAATACCTGTCTCAAAATAGCGATGGGAACAAATCTTACTGACCAAATTCTCAAGTCTATGTTGCAATTATTTAGAGTTTCAGACTTCCGTTAAATCCATCAATCACCTCTTGCTTTCCTTTGATTAAACTGGAAACCAACAATGATAACACTCTTTATGTACCAAGTACAGAAATGTGTCTGATAAGCAAGGGTTCGAGTGGACCACTACCAAAATTAGCTGAAGGTACCTGAAATTGGAAGTGCAAAGCATATACGGCAAGGACAGTCTTTACGTGTAGATGTTCTGTGGTGCATTTTACAGCCTCCTAGTGCACCCACTGAATTGTTTGTTGCAATTTAGGCTACGCATATTTTTATTTAACTTTGTCTTCGTATCCGTCTGAAATTCCTGAAGGTTAAAATGAACCAGTATGAACAGGTATACACGTACCAAAGTTGTGAAGATTGAGGTTTGTAGAGTGAGTTGGCCCTTTTTCACACCTGATCCGACTCAATTTTCAAGATTTCAATTCTTTGTTACACAGAATGCACACCGCAGGCTTTTGGATTTAGCAGGCACAGACTGTGTTTGCCTGTCCATCTACTACAGTGTATTCCATCCACGTCCATTTTCCCAGCTTTGTAGCTTGAAGATCAGTCTTGTCAAAGGTTGTATCCAAGTCAGAGCCTCTTTGGATTATTATACATTTTGTGTTACACTGATATTACAATGAGTTTATGTCCAAAAATAAAGCTCGTACAAAACGATGCACACAGAGCACGCAAGAACCGTGCCATAATGCATGACACAAAACCTTGGCGCTACCTGCGCCAGTTGTTACGAAGCAGTTGTCACAAATTTCCAGCCACAAATTTCCAGTGAAATGTGTGCTACTGCGAGTCCCACTGACACTATATGAATATTGATATTTCAATTGCAGCCAATCACAACACAATGACCAGATGGTCCCAGTATGCTGTTAACACGCAAGACTTGCGCTATACACTGTATGTCCGTAAATGTACATATACAGAAGAGTAAGTCACATGCATTACAGTGTAACAGTACTGCTCTGTGTCGGAAGGAGGACGTGCAAAGTTTGGTCCGACTGTCGCGTCACGTCCGTAGAAAAAGAAAAATGGAAAAATTGGCGCTTGCGCAAAGAAAAAAATATGGCAAAAAAGTGGAAAATGAAATTCGGCACACTCAACAAAAAGCGGAAGTCTAGTAAAAAGCAGAGACTTCACACCCCTGGATAAGGCAGTGAAACACCAATTTCATTTCTAGACCCCTCTTCACTAAACTGATTCCTCTTTTGTTCAATTCGTTACCAAAGGAGCAAACAAATGTCAAGTGTTGGACAAATGGTTACAAGTTCTCCACAAATTAACTTTTTGCATTTTCATGCACTTTGAAAAAGTACCACTCACCGGCTATGCTGAAAACTTGCGGTGCTTGAACAATTCATGAAAACAATCATTCAATGTAAAAATTCTTGAGGATGTCATGAGACCATCTATCTACAATGTTTGCTTGCACATTGTAAAAAAAACATCTTTTTGACACAATGATTGTACTTTTTCCATCTCCAATATTGAGAAAGAAAAAACAAAAATCCCCCCCCCAAAAAAAAACTTGTTTACCATAAATTACATGTATTTCCAGTGCCTCAGTTTTCATGTATTACCAACACTGATGAAAAACCAACCCCCCAAAAAATTAACAAAGAGGCACAAAATCAACACCCAACTTACCACCAAACTTATTGAATCCCCCTCGGCTGGCGCCTCCGCCGCTTCGGTCACCACTGAGAAGGAATTTGCAGGAGATACATGGTAGGGTTTGTTAATGCTTAGGAGGCAGGGGACCAGACCCAGGTTCTACCCCAAGTCTCCGAAGTCCCCTGGATCACTGTAAGCTCCAGGGTTGAATGATCAGGTTCACTTTAAAGGAAGATTGGTTTTGCATTTTCCATACATTTACATTTATCTTACAGAATCTACTCAACTATTGCATCTATCCCATGAATTTCTACAACAATTGCAACAGACCAATCCTCCATCACGGACTACTAGTGACCAATCACGTGATTTCTCTGAGTCACATGACTGTGTCATTTTGAGCAAACGCTACTGACAAATCAATACACACTAAAATAGACTGATCCTGACACAGGCAACCAATCACGTGACTTACCCCAGTCACGTGATCACAAATGCAATTTGAAAAACCAAGGATTTTTGGAGAAAGAAATGGCTCATGCTCTAAAAAAAGACAACTCTGAACTGAGTTCCAACATAGGACGCAATCTTCATTGGGACTAAAAATTTGGTTGCCTCAGATCAATCTACATACATGTATCTCAATAAATACAAAAACATACAATATTTCAGAATTTCTTTAACGACGAGAAATTACTGATTACATTAACTCTGGTTTGCAATAATCAACTGAACATTACAAATGCACACTTCCAAATATTACAAATCACCAAACATGCTGTCATAAATAACTACCATACAACAAGAAAGATATTTTGGAGTTAACACCAAGGGCCAAGTTACTTTAACACACGTTCAGACTACCTTTCATATTACACCTAAAAAAAGCATTTACATGTATGTTGCCATACACCAATGTACTTATTTGAACATTGTTTTCCCCACCTGTAAGAGAATTGTCGACATTCAAGTAAAATGGACTCCACTGATCCAAGGTCCATGAGCCTAGGTCTGTATCATATATTATCAAAATTCTGACAAATCATTTTCACTGTGTTCTTGATGAAGGGCTTGATGCTGCATACTTACCCACTCAACCTTCACTCACATGTATTCTGGAATGAAAATTGGAAGTTGAGAGATACATGCACATGGCAGATACAAGTGCCAATCTTGCTAGGGATGGAACATCCTTCAATATTTCTGTCTGTTCAACACTATCCCAATGGCTTGAGTGCATGCTCCTTGCGCAACTAGGTCCAGCAGCATTAAACGTCTCCCTCTGGTTATCTTTGATCGGTTCTCATGTGAAGCTCTGAAGAAAATCCTTCAAACGGTAAGAAAACCAGACTCAACTCCAGTCAACTGACCAGGGGTAGACACTGTGGGATGAGCAAAACTGTCGAGCACTGGCATTTTCTTTAACATACCAGTTTTTCAAGGCTGTTGATAGCTTACAGGATATGAGTTCAAGACGAGGATTCCATGTGAAAATAGCACTTGAGTTTTGTACAAAGAACAAAGAATCATAGCCCCCAAAAATTATTATTTAGCTTCCAACAATCCTGAAATCTGGGGAAAACCAAAGAAATCACACTCCTCAAATTCAGTGGCACGATTGCAGCTGCGGCTTTGATGGGCTTGCAGGCACCTGTGAAAAATGTTAAGGAGGCATTTTTCTGCAGTTGCACATCCATTCTTCAGTGGCATGACTCCTTACCGGTGATGGAAGTGCTCCAACCTTGAAATTTTCCAGTCCTTGGACACTTGCATTCTGTTTTCAGTCTTGGTTTTGGAATTCCTGATTCTAATGAAGGGAAGTCTATGGTGTGGAGAAAATATCTCGTGTCAGCTTTTTACATGCCGAGCTCTCATTCCGCAGTCTTCATCACGCGTTTGCCACTTGTGACATCGAAGCAAAGAGCAGACTATCTTTTGCATATTTCTACTCACACAGAAGCCAGATATGCCTGAATAATTGCACATTCACAGAATTTTCAGTACATCCACGAACAGCAGTTCTCTTGTCAAGAAACACACTCCATGTCTACCACATTGACGATATCATGAGGCCGGGGCAAGTGTGAATTTCACAGTATGAATTCCAACTAGAACAGTGGCAGAGTTACTGATGTGAAATATTGCTAATTAGTAAAAAATGATGGACTTTAGCTGTACCATTTGACATCACGGACCACAGACAGCCAGCAATCAACACGGATGCATGTACATAAAGCTGCAACACTGATATCTGCTTTGACCAGTAAACGGATGTTGTAGAATCACGGCAGCCAATGAAGTGCACTTAGCTCTACTGGATTCAGTTTGTTTCACTCGACAAACAAGCCACCATATTGGTATACACATATCTTGTGCACAAACAAAGTAATCTCAACATTCCTGGTTTAGGGAAAGGGGTCAAAGTTTTGCAGCCGAGTTAAAAAAAACAACTAAAACTGTCTGTCTCGATAAATGTGGGTGATGCCACACTCTGGAGACAGGGACAAAACTACTCAAGTGGTGACAGTTTCCTTCAGTGTTTAGAAGCATTCATACAAACTTCAAATTGGAGTAAATTGGAGGACGGAGAATGGGCATCAGGTGTGCTGAATGAAAACGCAGTGTGACATTCCCGTACTGGCAGTGGCTGCGATCTTTTTCTGCTGCTGAAATCGTTCAACCTTTCTTCAAACCTCAGGACCTGTTCCTCATTATTTTTCCATGGACATGAGAAAGAAATTAATCTACAGGACACATAATTTGAAAAGAAAATATTCAAGTATAAAGTACAAGTCTCAAGCTTCAAAAAGTTTTTTTGTACGCCAAATCCACTTGCTGCACGAACTGTACATGGAAAGTCTCTCCAAAATGTACACTCGGTAATACTTGAAAAATTGGTATGAAAACTCTGATACCCAATCTGTGTCATCACTGCTCAAGTGTGACAGCGCATTTCTAGCAAATTTGCATTTGTATGTACCTGCTGTGAGCTTGGGATCAACAAACATGCAAGGAGTGGAGGCATACAAGAGATTGAAATGACTAGTTCTAATTTAAATATTAAATATTAACCACAATTTAAATCATAAAAATGGGTAACAAAAATGGGACATGACTGATACGGACGCTAGTTACAAAAATTATATATCCTGTGAATTAGTTTGCCAAATGTGACGAAAAAAATTAACATACAATTTCATTTTCCCACTTAAAACTATTGAACATATTTACCACTTGCTGCATGAAACTGGATTTTCTTACACGATGCCATACATATATTACATGACATTTTGTACACCAGAAGTACAAAATTCAAACACCCGTAAGACATACGTTACACCGTTTCAATACTGTTAACACCACTTAACAAAATGTCTCAATACAATTTCTTCTATGTAATACTTTTTAAAGAAAAAACAATACTACTACCCAAATGTCAGTATATACTGCAATAAGCTGATTTACCGAAACATTTTACACGAAAACACATTACGCTCTTAAAGACGTTATTTGTTCATGTGAACATGTTACAAAATTATCAATACTAACAAAGGAAACTTCTTTATTTGTCATGTAATAGGTTTCATTGAACAAAACCTGTGGAAGTTTCGGATCTGCGGAGAGAGTAACAGCACCTAGATGCTGGTTAACAAAAAACAGACAATCACACGACACATTTCAAGAGCATGTTGAAGAAGTGTCATTGTGAATTGTTTCATTAAAAAAAATTCCCCCAAGTCTAGTATTTTTCTATGCAGCACAGGACGGGGTAAAATGAAAAAGAAAAAACAAAAACAAAAAAAAAAACACCAACAACTATTCCCCAATAAATTGTGGTGCATTTTATGCACAATCTTGACCAGTTTTACATTTCCATAACAAATAACCCACCAACGCATGGAAAAACATCATGAGCAATTTGTATCACAACACCAGTACCACACAGCTGTGAACAATCCACAACTAGCTGAAACGGGTACATGCGCCCAATAAGTTAGGCACTTCTCACTAAGTAACCCACCTATGTCTACAAAAAAACCCCGAAACGCAGCTTTTGTGGATTGCAGGAATGCAGACCGTCTGGCTTAAAAGGCGACACTAAAAAAAACCTCCAGACCCTTATGGCCGAAACTAATGTCTAAACCGTCTATCTGGACTGCAACTTACCCGTATCCTCCACCACCACCACCTCCAGCGCCGCGGCTACCGCGATATCCACCACCTGAGTCCCCTCCGTAGCTGCCACCTCCCCCACTAGGAGGTCCACCTGCTGGGAAGGCAATGGAAGGGGTGTTGAAATAACCACACACAACCGTTCATATAAGGTATCCCTCCCCACGGAACAGGAGCCAATTTCCACTGGGACTTGATCTTTTCTGTTTGACAGCGTAAATGCCAGCACTCTTGCAAACCTGGTATTGTTGATTTGGTTGGCTGCTGGCGAAATGGGTGAGTGATCAAAGCTGCGATACTCCAATAGAGACTATGTGTTCACGCGTCCTCAGAGGGCAAAGAGTGTGAAACACTGGGATATGTTCAACTAAACCTTTTGTGCATTCCTTCGAACTAAAGCAAAATAACAAAACAGCCTCTGAAACACGATGGAGACAACCTCTACATGGTTTCCTTTCTGTTTTCTCATGCAACAATCACTTCTTTCTGACCAGCTCAAAGTTCTAATCACATGCCATGTGCCACAATCAAGAAGTCAATATCATTCCTGGACCATCACAGTCAGTCAAAGCATCCAAGCACAGAACCACTGACGTACCTTGCCCTCCACCGTACCCCCCGGAAGAACCTGTTGACTGTTGGCCATATCCACCACCTGCACCACAGAAACATGAACACTAGTCAGCTGGCCGACCATTAGCAAAGACAGAATGGTTACAGAGGGCCAAAGCGACACTGGCCAGGAGTACTCTGTCACATTGGAGGGTCTGTCACCCCAACATTGTATCACATGAGGAACTTTAACTCAACTAAACTGTTTCTTTTGAACTTCCTTACTTAAACTCCTCCATCTGTACACAGGCCAACTTTGGGTAGTATGACCAAGCACTCAATTTGAAGGTTTCAGATAGAGAGGTATCTGGGTATGTCGTCTACTTTGTTGGCCATTTTGGGGACACAGTTACGAATGAATGCAAAATGCATAAAATTACAACTTGAATACCATGTTCGTCAATGACAGTCAAGCTTGCTTTTTAAAATCCAAAAACTACTGAAAACGTACATGAAAAATACAAAGACTGACAATGAAAACAAATCTTACTTGGCTTGGGCGGTTCTGGGGCACTGTAGGACCCCTGGCCACCCTGGTGGCTGTACCCGCTACTCTGTGACTGAGGCACACTCTGCTGGTAGGACTGGCCCCCACCTCCGCCTCCACTCCCCGTGCTGGTGCCACTTGAGTAGCCAACCGTGCTAGGCTGGCTGTAACCCCCCTGGGGGGTAGACTGGGCGTACCCTCCCTGGGCTGAGGTCTGGCTGTAGCCCGTCACAGCGGGTGTGGTGCCTGCTGTGCTCTGGCTGGGATAGCCCGTCTGGCCTGCTACCATAAGCAAAGTACCAAACACAGTCTGAGGCTGCAACATTCAATATATCTGAGCTAAAACACAACATTTCTATGACCACTGTGTTGGATATTCCAAGACCATCTTCTATTAGGTCTAATAAAATGTCTCGTTGATGCATATTCAGAGAGCGTTTAAGGATGCAATTTTCTTACCGGCAAATTAGTAAGACATTCTTTGAATTTGTGGCCGCATTGTTTTGGGTGAATTTTTTCAGCAAGGGTTCAAAACAATAATACAATTATGTTCCAGGCTACATGTAATTAGACAAGATCTGCATAAATGGCTCATAGTGGCCATTTGGAGGGACTAGGGACTACACTTCACCTACCAGACTGGCCATAAGTGGGTTGTGACTGCCCGTATGTGGATACCGGCGTGGTGTAAGATCCAGTACTCTGCTGGTAGCCGCTTGCCGCCGTTCCGGCTGTGGGCTGAGCATACCCGCCTTGCTGTGACTGTTGGCTGTAGTCATAGCCAGTAGCCGCCGGCTGTGCACCGTAGCCTGTCTGCGTCTTTGATGAATTCAAACAGTATTGCATTGTTATGAAGTATTCAATATGCAACTGTGGAGTAGTTTTGCCCAACTCTTGCACACAACGGCTCAAGTACCCATTCATGCTTTTACTTTTAACATACTGTAAGACAAGAATGCAAGCTCACATTACCGCGCAAGGAAACTTCAACCTTAACCATCAGTCTTTCAAAATCTTTGGGGGATTGAGGCTGCATGGCAAAATTGCACTGCTGATTGCGAAGGATGCATTGTCACAAGGTTGTGGGTTGGACCTTGTGTTATGTTTAGCCATGCATAACTTCCTGCCCGCATGTTCTGTGAAATCCTCCATACTGCTCCAGGATTTTGAAAGATAGAGGTAGTGGGCACCCCTCCCCAAAACATATGCAAGAAATATTGCTAGATTTTGGAGGACTGAGGCTGTATCCAAATTTTTCATGGTGGCAATTGGGAGATTTTGAAGGATTGAGATGTAGCCTAGCCAAAAGTCTTCCTTTACTCATCCAAAGAAGAGGCCTCAGTCATTATTTTCAAACATACTGGCAGGTTTACAAACAGAGACACAGAGATGCCAACTTTTCAAAATGCAAAGTGTAATCCTATCACACGACCTATTATACATGTACTTCTCAAAAGAAACACATTCAAACCCTTCGAGTTGAAGTTTAATGCAATAGTAATGATAGCCAAGGCCCCCGAAAATAGTTCTACTTCCGGTTTCCTAACTAACCCTAATTATACGGCCCTTACAATTTTTTGGGCAAGTTAAAAAAAAAAAGAAAAAATAGGCCTATCAGAAAATATCCCGTTATCTTGTCTTTCTTCACAAGACGCCTCTCAGCAACTTCTTTACACGTCAAAACACATGTATGGAAATGTTTTCCTGCTTACATCCACAACTTTTAAAAAGAAACTTCCATTTTTATGAAGTTCCCTTTGCATTTCGCTATCGCAGTGGTGGAAAAGACTTGTGCAATGCTCAATGCAATGACACTACGAACATCTAACAAAAGAAACACAGTGCACTAACAAGGAGCATCCATTGTCTAAATCGTCTAAATTTAAATTGTCTAAATCTAAATCGTACACGTACAAGTTGGCATCTCTGGTGACTCAGTTTGCCATTTCGGCTGTCCTGTCAAACAAATCACAAAGAGGGCCTCTGAGCGAAGCCAATGAGTGTACTACATGTACATGTAGGTGTTACCTGGCCATACGCTCCCTGCTGGGCCTGGCCATAGCTAGCTGTGGACTGCTGGGCCGGAGGTGCTGTACCTGCTGCTGGTTGTTGATAGCCCTGGCTACTGCCATAGCTATACCTATAGGGGAAACCGAGTAAAAAGCACAACTAGGGAAAGACTTTCAGCACAATTTTAGTTAGCATAATTCTTTGGCATGTGTGGGCGTTAAGTCATTTCAGGATCAAGTGGATGCCAAGCGTGGAATTTAAATTTGAAATCAACAGCAAAGTAACGAGAGCTCACCCTTGGGCCTGCTGAGTGCCATAAGCACCGTATTCTGTGAGGTGGAAAGGAAAACATTCATATTTAGTTGAGAAATTTAGATTTGTCAAATGGAATGTCAATACAAGCCCCATTCATCTAAATGTCAAGGTAGAGCACTTTGAATTATGAACTGGTACTCATGGTAGCTGTGACCACATCTAGTTGTATGCCGGCCAATGTGTCACTCAGGAAATAGTTGTTGGCTTGCACGTGTAGACACTGTATGCTTATTAAGAATGGTCCGCCTCATGGCTGGCGCATCATGATGTCGTCTCAAGGTATGTTCACATACAATTTGAATTGCTAAACGAAGATTGCAACTTAAAGCTCGGCTGATGAGCATTTCCAATTTCAACGAAAAATTTCTCTTTTCATCCCATATACGAGTAAACCTTACCACCAGTCTATCGGAATCTTTGATTCCCACTGAATTCTGAAGTGGGCGCATTAGACAGTCTCAAGACTGGTAGGGAGGGAGGTGAATTCTAAGGATTCTGACTCTGGGTATAAGCTATTTATAGTGAAATGAATTAATGGGAACGGAAAACCTATGAATGTTATTTGGACTCTACTATCGCCGACCAAATCCAAATGATAAAAAAGGCATATCATAGGCCCACTAAGAGTGCAAGTTACTCAAACTATAGGGCGTGCATTAATGAGTGAGGGGGCTGTTTGGATGTGGGACCGTCTGAAATATTACATATAGGCAAAAGTGGTTTCAAAAAGGCTGATGGATTGATTTGTCGTTTATTTCCCCAGATTTTATTGAAAAAATATCCACGAAAGCCATAATTTGTGGCTGTGAGATCTGCAGACGCATTGAACCAAAATCACATGACAGATGATGTAATATGAGTGACAGAATTCTTCTTCAGGGAAGAGATGAAACCAAAGTGAGAGGCTGAGAGCTGACGTTTCCGTTGAATGAAGTAAACAACAAGAAAATTCAAAGTCCAAGCAATGAAACAAACTCTGTTTAGAATATCTAATACAGTGATAAGATACTACATGTACCAATGGGCTTTTCCAAGACTTGGGCAGCAGATTAGATGTCTGGACTTGAAACAGCCGTCAAGACGATGAACGGTCAATTGACATAATGTTCAACGACCTTATTTTAAAGATGGCGACTGTGAGAGCGAGCCCGTGAGATTGAATGGGTGAAGGCAAAAAAACTGGAAAATACCAGAACGCGGGAGTGAATCATTCAATAAATGGCGCTAAGAAAGCGGGGATGCTAAGGATCATCTCTGCGTGCAAAAGAAATTGCGCCCACAATGACAAGTGGGTACGCGGAAATGTTCAATATGCCGACACGAAATTGCGTATATGGATGTGTGGCTAAGGATGGATCGAGAGTGAGAATCCGTGCCACAGTAGTGGGGTTAGGCCAGTTATGGAAATGATATTCTTGAATTTTGTTTATTATTTTCTTGTTTTCCAGAGGGAGGCTGAGGGCTTAGCCACAGTCCCATAAGAAAAAGGTTTTCTCCATAGGCCTAATCAATTTTGACTTAATGCACAGCTAGTACATACGACATTGACAGCGTGCAGCATTACATTACCCTCCTGAAACGGGCCGCGCATTTTGTGCACTAACAAAGCACGATGTGCTAATATCCAGTCTTTATCAATGAGCACGCCACAACCGAGCTGGTCCCACTCATACTCTCTGCTTACACAATACGTACGTGCATAGTACCAGTCACGCGAATCCGTTTCGGGACGCTAACGTGACAATTTTTTACCTTTTCCAAAATCAGTAGATATGATAATTCTTAGAGGGTGTTTTACACCAGAAACTTCCATAAAGATTATACATGACTTTGGGAGACATTGCAGGTCCCCAAACATTGTATGACGATAAATATCGGAACATAAAATACTCACGTGAATCAACGTTGGACGACATCTTCACTGAGTACGCCAAGCTCAACCTCAGTCTGGTTCACGTTCCTGAATGCATTCAAAAGGCACATCATTTCGTTACATACACAAGAGTCCGTTATAAGACCAAGAAGTACTGAATGCGCAGGCGCGAGGCGGGTTTCCCAAATTGATTGCCATGAGTGCAGTGAGCGGTCACGGCGCGGCCGGCCCGCGCGGTACGTGCCTGCGCAGGATCGATGATGGGTAATTCACTGCACTTATTCACTAGCCTCATTGAAAAGAGTTTAAAATCAAAAAGATTCGGACCCCAGTGCGGGCAACCGAATCCCTGAGGCCTTAACAAAAACAAACAAACGAACAAACCTCCCCCCCCAAAAAAAATGTGTTGTCGGGTCCTTCAGTGTCTGAAACAGGCTCCTAGAGCTACGGCTGGGTCACTATGAGGTCTATTTTCTGCTCGTCTCTGTGTGAAAACCTCAGGCCAAACCCAGTTCTAGACAACAAATTAGGATGCAGCCTGTATTCACTTCAACTATAGAGCAATGAAAAGAAAGGGCGAAAATCAGTTGGAAATTGCGAACACTGAGCCCACTCAGGAACTCAGCAAATCAGTCTCAGCTGAACTGAGCGGCTGGGAGTACCACACCGTTTGATGGCAGGTTCGGACCCGGAGACAGGAAAGTGTCCAGCGTTACAATAACGAGATGCTTTAATCCCTTTAAACTGAATGTCACCCTGATGTAACCCCATGTTCCAATCAGGATTTCGGGGGGGGGTGGCTTCTTCTTTTTTGGCTTCTACTGTAAGCCGACTATATCATGGGGAGGAGATAGACGTTGAATTATATCTCTAAGTTTAAACAGGTGTTAATTAATTAATTCTCCCATTTTCGTATTGGCGGCATAAGGCACGTGTAACAAAAACACATTTCCACTGAGGAAGCTGTTTGCGACACTACGAAAACCACGGCAGCCGTCAGAGCAGTGACACAATAGGCCTATACATTTATCTATAAAAAAGTGAGTTTTCTAGAACGGTTCATTTTATAAGATGTGTCCCCAAGCTTGTTTTTTCCCATATAGATTTCGAAAAGTTCATTTTCACAAAATCACATTTTCAAGTTCATGTTTACGAGATTTATTTTCCAAAAACTTGTTTTGTGAGATTTTTAAGATCCCTCCGTCTCGTCGTATAAACGACTCACCTGCTGGCCTTATGTTACCTGGAAATTTGGCACAAGTAAGAATCAGCAAAAAAACCAAGGCACACCGGATTTAAAGACAAGTCGCGAACTATAAGTTTTTATTTCGATTCCCAAGAATGTAAGAAAATGGATTAACAGAGAACGAAAACGCAGACTAAATTCTGGGAACCTCAGATCATTCACCAAACTTGAGACTGCTAATTGAAATTGACGAGCAAAAAAAAAATGAGAAAAGGACATTGATCAATCGGAGAAAAACCAAGAAAGCAACGAAAAAGCATACAAATCAAAAACCAAAAAGGACAAAAAAAAAACAAGAAAAGAAACCCAACACAGCACCAAAAGAGGATCACCTAGAGCGCAATCTGACTAGCATGGTAGCATCCAATATAGTGGGGCAGACAAACTTTTCTGGGCTAGCACATTATACGGAGAGAAAGTTAGTGCAGTCTGCACTGATGGATGCCCGTCTGCAATTTTGTACACAGGCTGTGGGCAAACTGATAAGACTAGCTTTGTTTCAGCCAGCGGCTATGCAATGCCCTTAGGCTCAACTGCCAGAGTACCTGGCAATGTTTATATTTGAGGGAAACTAAAGAGCCTACCACTGTATAAACTAAATGGGGGGGGGAATCTTTGCCTGCCACACTTACACTCACAGTGAAAGCCGTCAATTCAAATTAACTCTTGAAGAAAATGTAGCTGGGAATAATTTAAATAATTTTCTTTTTCAAGATAAAGTTGTCAAAAAACAAATTATCAAATATATTTCATATTTTCAAATGTTTCAATAAAGAGATGTCACAGAATTAAGCTTTGGAAAATATATCTCTTTACAACGAAGTTCGAAAGTACTTCATTTATTGAAGATGTAAAGCTTTCGTGCGGCAACACTCAATCTGATAGAGAAGGCACCATACGTCATTCCTCTAAAATTGCTCAGAGAGATAACTTCGACCATATCCTTCTTCCATTCTTTGACCTATTGATAGACCAACGCCCCGACTCGGAGTGCGCCAATTTCGAGCCTGTTAACCTGCGGAGATCACAGGTGTTCTGTTGAGAACGTTTCCACTGAGAATTTGTCAACTCTGTTCAATTTCAACCAGAAACAGCTTTTCAAGGTTCATATTTAAATGTGTTTGAAACAAGAACGTGCCACATTCAGGACTATACCACTCAGAATGAAGCAAGACTTAACTCACAACCGTTGATTCGTCAGTCTTTAATCATTTATGAAGAGACATTTTTAAATTCCAAAATCTTTAACTAAACGTAACTTGAACCCTTTTCACAAGCAAAACCACTATACGCACCACATTTCACTAATACTACTAAAACTACGAAAATACTATGTTTTATTACTTGAAGTCCCAGGTTGACTGCATGTCACTGAGTTTTAGGCGACATGAGCGATGACAAAGAGAAAAGCTGATTTGAAAAGATTCAACATTTACCAGTGCCAAAACAATTAATCCTGCAGAAGAAAATAGACAGAATCCCTCACCAGGATCAGAAAATAACTTAAACAGAAAACGTAAGTAAAATTGTTACACCATGCACACCACCAAATCAAAACTTTTTTTTCTACAGAATTACCCGTAAATCTATGGGGTTCGTCGTAGGAAGAATTCTATAGTTTAGGCCTAATCACTAATCTACGGGTATACTACGACTAGAATATGAAATCTATACACCTAGGCTAAATGAGGAATGATTCCCCAACTATGTTCTGAGAAAAGGGCGCGTGAAGTCGGAAATATGTTAAAAAATCATGTCCAAATCGATCTTCAGTTTCTTACATTTCCAGGTACATGTAGATTACGTATCACAGACTCCTCCCCCCAGATATGTCATTACAAGTATTAGGGCCTATATTCAACCCCCTTTGGCCTAGGCTCCTACCCTTCAATTCGCCAGTGACGCGAACTGTAATTTAAGTGTGCAAGTAATGCCGAAGTGAATATCCTACGAGCACAGTTATTATGTGTATAAAGCCAACATGCGCTAGTTCCGGCGCAATCTTTTTCACACAGAATGGCGCATGACGTAGGGGCCAATGGTGCGTTGCGAACACCGTGCGTTCACGCGTTTCACTTTCACGGACGACGGGAGCGATTTCAACGGCCAAACACAACGCACACGTGTGTTATGTTAATGGGTCGATTTTTGTGTCTGCGAAAGTGAAACGCATGGACGAATTGTGTAAGCCGCCTTTAACCACACCAGTTACAATTAATCTACGACTATGGTAACCACCTACTACAACCTCCATCCCTTTTGCCACCAGCATGTGCCCCAACATCCATTTAACACCAATATAATGGCCCCAAAGTAGTCATTCATCGTCACGGTAACAAACTCGTCACAAATCAAGGTTTTCATTCAGCAAAATGTTATTATCTTTATAATGGTCGTATAATGCACGTCCATGCTTCTATGTCGCGGTCCGTTGTCGAGTTTCACGGTGTCATCATCATTAGCCATTTGTCTAATATTCACTTTGAACGATTGCTTCTGTCTTTTTATCATAAACAAGTCATCCCCGTGTCTGCCAACCTTATCCCACCACCCCACCCGCTAACTACAAACGAAACGTTCACGAATCACCCTTGCTTATTTCCACCGGTGCTGCAGTGGAGAAAGAAGGGGTGGGAGCAGGATCACATCCCCCCTGTGCTCTATAGGTCCATTTCTCCCAGGGCGCATACCATACACGCGACACTGCACCATTATTTTTTTAATGTGTCAAGGCATACTCCAACCCGGCTACGATCCCCGCGTAGGATTCCTCCGCGGTGGGCAGGATTTGTTCGGGGGGTAATACGAAGCCAAACTTCCCGGTGTCCCTCAGCTCCACCACGTAGGAGTATTTGGCTCCCAGCGTGGCGTAGGCCCAGTCGCAGCTCGCCCCAGCCGCTTCATCTGTAATCGAATGGGTATAGCAAAAAAGAAGCCACAATAGTTGGATCCAAAAAGTGGAAGACGGTGTTCGTGAACTTCACGCAGTATTGCATAGCTGCATAAAGGGCGTCATGTCCAGTGTGCGATTTTGACGTCATGATTTTGTTAACCTGCTGTGAATTCAACATTTTTGTCGTTTACAAGTTACATAATCGCAATTGCATCAAGTCATGATTGCTCGAGTATATTCCAAAGTCATGGATTTGATAATCGAAAAGAGTGCGAGAAAAAGGGCGAATAGAAGCCGATGCGTCTGAGGTGCGTCTCGGAGAAGCTATACAGCACTCCAACAGTCGCAGTCGCTAGCAAGCGTTTTTATATGGGTTCACGTGTTACTGGACAGCCGCAGCCCTAAATGTGGGCCACACAGTACACAACTCCCCGTGCAACGTCAGCAGTCCTTTTATTCCTCTAAAATAGGCCTGCCGCCTTCAGGCTAGGAGTTGAATACCAGGGGAAAACATTGCTGAAAGCTCTCGATTATACTTACAGAGGAGTCTGGCCGATGCTCCATGGACATATTTTGTTCCGTGCTTTTTCTCTATTGCAGCAACGGCGGCAGCGCCCAGATTGTCCTGTGTTGGCAATGAGCGGAAACTGCCCTATTAAATTCATTATCCTGAACTCAATCACGTTGTAAAGGCGTGTTATGCTCACGCCCACTTTGGCAAAATCAGCTTTGCTGGATTTCTTGTGAAGCTTTGTCGATGTAAATTAATACATCTTTCGTAGAATAAAAGTAATCTACTTCAGAGCTTACCTGCACACCAATGGTTCATCTGAAACTGTTGTACATTTAAATGATGTGAAGAATGATATGTACTATGTTTTTTTTTAAATAACATGCCAGCCCCGTGGAAGAAATTAACCTTTCCAGAGTAAGTATGAATATATTTTCGTAAACCTGCCTTGCTTAGAGACACAGGCATTTGACCTTTGCTGACTTGGAAAGAAACTTTACCTGGTCATCGGCATCTGGCGGTAGAGGTTCCGCAGAAGAAAACGACCAGGGAGCCATCCATAGTTGCGAGTAGCTGTGCCAGTCAATGAACATTTTGATTTCACGTCCCGAGTCTCTCAGCGCCGTGAGGTAATCCACAACCGCTCTGATCTCGACCTCAGACAGAGGCTCACGGCCCCGGAAAATGTTTGTACAGGGCCATGGGCTCGAACCGCTGCCTAGAAATACGAGAACAAAGTCAGCACTACCGTAAAACGTATCGAATTACCCACTGTGAACCAAAATGGGGCTCAGATCAGACGTCTGCTTAACTGAAACAATAACAATACCGGAGATTTAAAAGAAATCACACCCCATTTGTAGAAGAATTAACATTGATTTCATAAACAATGTCACTGATGTTGCATGTAAATCAATTCGTCAAGACAGAGGAAGGTAGAAATTGTAAAATAAGTAGGCCTACGTGTAGCTTTGATAAGAAGTAACTCACCTCCCCATTCGTAGGGCCAGTTCCTGTTTGGATCTGCTCCGATGCACCCAAACTCTGGCAGTAGATCACTGCGGGTCTTTCTCCACAAACGGTCCTGCCATAAAGGACATTTATTAATTGCGTCTGAACATTATTGCTCTCTCTCTCTGTGGTCATTTTCGTCACTTGCGGTGGTCAACACCACTGAGGTAGACACAGAGATTTGTCACGGGATGGGATGGGGTTTTATCTGCACACGTCTGCGGCCACGTGGAGCGAGTAAGGATTCTGCAGGAGTTTGCATGGTAGACGTGGATACTTGAAATCAATGTATGTACCACCACGGCTGGATTTGAAACCAGGCAGAGTATATGCACTTTGCTCATCGGAGCCTTCGAAAAAATCGGTAGCCAAGGGAGAATTCTGTGGGCCAACGAATATCCCATGGTGCGCTTCGTTCTTCCGAATCTTCGACAAGTTTAAAACTCGCTATAGCTTATGAGTACAGCTTGACATCGATGTGATATGCAAGGCTCGTTGTACCATGACTAAGAAGTTAAAACCGCTGCGTATTAGAGGACAGGTATATTGTGATGCCCAAAGAGGCTACGAACCACTTACTCCAGTCCTGGTCCTGGTTACTACTGAGCTTAAGAGATCTCAACTACACGTCACTAAAAATAATGCTGACAGTTGCCAGTCTGTGGGCAAGCCGGTTGATAACTCACAGTTTGAACCACTGCAAAGTGGGCGTGGTTGTTTTCCAAACTGAGTGCTGCTAACTGTTGCCCATGTACTTACATTCGTGTGTGTGTACACAAAACCATCGACGTTCAGGGAAGGAATGATGTGGAAATCAAACCCGTCCAAAATGTTGACCACGTTGGTGACCCCGTTATTGTAGTCTTCCACCAGCTAGAGGTAGAGATAAAGATTTGCAGTTTTGAGCAAAGAAACCTTTGTCTTCGACTCACAACTTTGGAGCCTTTTCACACAGGAGAGCGTTGTCGGAAAGCAGTGGTTTTGCACAATTTACACACAACCTTCCACAACGGCAATATCGGCCCATAGGAAGATCAGACAAGAGTCTTCTGCCAGGTCAATCCCTGGTATCACACAAGATCGCTGATTGGCTTAGTACTAATGCGCAGTCTCAACCTGGTTCCTTTAAAAGGCTTTGGAAATGCAGCGGTTTATCGCCCTGTGACGCTATATTTATCGGATGTTAGTGTCACCACTGTGATCGATATTGTTTATCACAGGGAATTCCGCTACCCGTTCGTGGAAAGTGGGATTGCACTATCGAATAGACGTAGAAAATTGTTGAAACTATCGAAGCGAAACTTTTTGCCCAATTAAAAAAGTACTCAGTAATTTTTTTTAAATGGCAAAAGCCATTGAAAACAATTAAGTGCGATCTTGCTAACGTTTCATAAATTAGTGACCAGCCTACATCTTGTACAAGCGGAATATAATTATCGCAAATAATTTTGCAAAGACGTTTGCCAGTTGTGTTGTCAAGCTTTTACATCTTTTCGTAAACAAACCTTGCAATGAATTATTATAGCCAACGATTCCCTCTAGAGAAATAAAATCGGAGTTCCAACACTGAGTGAATACCTGGCATCTGTTTAAAGTTGGAGTCGATACTTTCCCTATTTGTATACAAACCAAATGCCTAAAAATATTGAAATATAATAGCTGATGTTATACAACGCTCTTCGTTGACAACATCCGTGTCTTACCGATTTGGAAATGAACATGACCGTAGCTGGTGATATCCATTCGCGTGCGTGGATGCCACCCTCAAACCACACGATGGGTTTATTTGGATCGCCAACACCCGTCGAAATCTAAAAAAAGTAGTTGGAGACGAGAGAACTTCATCACGTGAATGCCATCACCACCAAATAATCTTCATAATTGTAATAAAACGTTTTGCATTGTTTACGGATGAGACATAGACAAAGAGCAAAAATTAGGATTTTTTTGGGGGGGTAAACATTCATACAAAGTTTTTATAAAACTGGATGGGAATGTTCTATGTATTAAAAATATCTTCTTCTTTACTCGGTTGCATTTATAATACTGAATTTTAAATTTCTGTTTTAAAAAACAAAAGAAATGATATCTCCTCGAACGAAATTGTAGAATGTGGATTGCTCGATCCCTCCTAACTGGAGAAATGTTGATGTAAGATGCCTGAGTTTAGCTTTTCAAGAACAAAACGGTATCAGTGACACTTACGTCAACTCCATCATGAAGCAATGGTAACCTCTTAAAAAATCGTTTCGTATAAAAATTATACCTTGATACCGTTGATATCGCGACCTTCGTAAGACTTCGCCAAGTTGAACTTTGACACGATGCTGTTGTGCTCGGTAGCCATGTCACTAACCCACTGCTGAATCTAAAGATAATTATTTAGTTGTAAAAACGCTTTATTACTCACAGGGTTGACAGAAAGAGGGCAGTTAAAATGCTATGGTCCCAGGTGGAAGGAGGGTTTTCGAATAGACACAGATTGACGGGCAAGCAAGCACGAAAGCTTTATGCAAGACGCCGCAACCTCAGTTTCAAAAATAAATAATAATAAGGAAGGCTTGTTAATCGTAAATGCCAGGGAGAAAAATGAATGAGGTTGAAGTAGAAAGGGACCAATGACAATGACGGGTGGTCGTTTGAAATGGAACAGGGAAATGGGCATTTTGAAATGCACCGCCAACCTTGCCTATTATAATTATTCAATTATTCAAATTGTTTGTGCCATTCATACATAATTATATATTATGAGCAGTGCATGCAGTGTGTCGATCTCATTTGAAAAGGCTTCCTCTTTGCGGTCTATCTTGTTTTTGTTTTTGTTTTCTGCGCGTGGCTGTCTTATTGAAAGGCGGTGCGGTTACAACAAACCTGGTCATATGTGTGGTATATGTCATACTGGAAGTCCGCCAAGGCGGCAGTTGATGCGCCCGGGGGTGTATCAGAGGCCACGGCCTGGCTATCAAGCTGAGCCTGGACATCGGCGATCATGACGGTATAGTCCAGGCCTCTGTCTGCTAACAACCCGGTGACTTGCACCTCGTTGGCCGGTGTCACCATGACGTCCACGGGATGGTTGGACCTGTGCAGGGAGTTCCATATCTCGACCTAGCGAGTGTAGAAACGACCAACAGAACTACAGCGTTACTTCCATAAAGGGACGCTCATGTAGGTTTCGGATCTAACTGGGTGTGAAAAACGTGTGAATATATTTTGTAAGAAACTGACATCGCCTTTAAAAGGGGGAAATACTCTTTGAACTATATAGTATCAATAGTGGGCTACTGACTTTTTGTTAGCCGAAACGAAAACAATAGGCCTAACAAAAAAGTGATCACAGGCGTTGTTTTATGTGTTATACAACTTGTAAGGATTGCCATTCCAAAATGGGGAGGCTTATTTGATGAAGTATGCGTAAGTTCATTGAGTTTTATCCTATACTTAGCTTTTAAAATGAAACGACGGACAGAAAAAGGGAAAGAAAACAAAGGAAACAAAACGAATGCATGTATTTCTTGAAAATCTGCTCAATTCACCCTTTGTGTTTTCAAGCCTTACCAAGGAATGAAGCTCCAGATTTTGTATCCATGCCACATCGGATTCGTCCTTCGGTATGACCCGCAGAACCTTGAACCTAATGCAAGAGAGATCAACAACGAATATCTATAGAGTCTTTGCTTGTTAGGCCTCTAAGATCATAAATATCACTATGTTTAATTATGTCTGGTAATGACACCAAGGATTTCTCAAAAGTGACCTATGTATTGCATTGTAGCTCGCAAGCCTGAAGAAGCTTGTAGAGAGAGAGGAGACAGTGAGAAGTTCCAGTTTAAGAGGTGGGAGGAAAACCCCAGAGGGATATTCTCGGTAAAACCCTCGAAATCAGGTATGAGACTGAAAACCACATCCACATGCGCACCGAGCTGGGAATCGATCCCCGACCGCAGAGGTGGAGACGAGGAAAGAACCAATACGCCAACCTGACTACCCATCAAGGTATTTAGACTGTTTTTGACAAGACTAAACGGACTTCTGTAGCTCTGTCAACGTCTCTTTATATGCCCATGCCCGTTTTGCAATATATAACAAATTCTACATTCAACGATGGACACCAGATTCAGATATTTTCGTTAACCTTGTTTTTTTGTTTCAAAATATTTAAGTCACCCTTTCGCCGCTTCCTTTTATCTCACAACAGTACTCAGTTTGTTTTGCATAGCGCTGGGGACCTTGATTGCACTACACTCACACGTGCACTATCACATGAACTGTGTTCGAGGCGAAGTACTGGTTCAGTTCTCACCATGGTAAATTCTGAAGGAGGGAGCAAAAGAACCCAAGACTAGTGGCGACGCAGTGAATGGCATGCAAGACGCCTCAGCATTGAATTACGTCTATGAGCGGTAAGAAATTCAGGGCTTTGCCCGCCTTGGAACCTAAAACAGGCGTTTTCTAAGCAGCTAATTTGCGCTTCATAATAGTTAATTTAATGAACCAAATCTTTTTGAGGTATATAGGATTCTTCAATCACCATTCTGAGCACAAAGATACCAAATGTATTTCCCGTAAATGTATAAAACTCTAGTATTATTTCATAATATTCATAAATGTGACAGGCCAAGGCAGAATGAGCCTATCTAAAAATCTGCTGCGTTCTTGTAGTGGCTACGGTGCCTCTGAGGGGACATGCACACCTCATAAAGTGACTTTTTCGTCATGGTATTTTCACACAATGTATTTGAAGAAAGGGTTGAGCTACCCAGTCAAAAATGAATAAAAAATCATGTCCTTGCAGAACCATCAAAGGAAGGTACGGCCAAACTTTCCGTGTCACCTTATCACTTTTGTGGGGCAAACAAAGCTCTACAAACGGTATCAACGACGATAACGCACAGCTTCGTAGAATCTATATCTTTCATGTCAGCTTATCAAAATTACCGTCAGCCCTGGGAAAATTGTAGAGTCAAGGCAGGTGCACTTTCTGCCAAATTGAGGAGTGAAAATTTTGAGGTGTTTACTTAAAAAAAACACTTGAGTTTTTTCAAACCACTCTAGCATTGTGTGTGCACAGGGTGTAAAGTGGCGTCTGTAGGCCCTGTATGGAATTCTCTCCCTAGCGCTTATTTAGCCGAGACTTGTTTACCAAATTTGTTAATCAGCGTGCCGGTAAGGACGTGGCATTTATGTTGGTCGTGTTGTTTAATTAAAAAGGCTGGTTCAAAGATGGCGCAGGCTTACCACTTTCTCTTTGGCCAAGGCCCGCTTGGCTCACCGTTTCCAGCGCCCCGCCCGGGTCAGGCGGACGCTCTCTGCCACACCCTTCGCTTGTCTCACGGATGCCCGAGCCCTAGCCGCGCCCGAGTCGCACCACAGCTCTCGTCCCCCGTGGGTGGGCAGTGGGGCCCTGCTACCCCAGGTTGGGGGAATTTTGCCAACGCTATATTTTTTCCGTAATGCGTCCGAGGATCCTTCAGAGACATACCCCCCCCATATATAAGCAAACCAGGAAGTGGGGGTTAATGTCGAAATGTTCTCATTAGAAAGCGTTATAAATGGGCCCGGTACGTCTCGACCCGCTTCACATTCAAGGGCCCTGGGTGGCCCGGAGGAGCGATCCAACCGGTATATTGACCATCGCCTTCGCACGACGCAGTCCAGCACTGCCTGTTGATTTGGCCTTCTCGGACCAGGGTTTCCCCGGTTTAGATTCCAGCGGGCGCTGCCGCCCCAACGCCAGTATCCTTTTCGCATAGGACGAACGCGTTGTTGTATCACAGATTCATATTTGCACCGCGAACCCGTCGAAATGGAACACAAGTTTCAAACCAAGCGAGTTCGCTGGAAAGGTTTCGCGGTAAAATTCGCTTCCCTTTGTATGTCCAAAAGACGCCTTTGCATATTCTTTTGTGAGCCAAGTTTTAACGTGATTGTTTGTGCTTGACAGTATACCGGTATGCAAAAAACATAATCTCACCCATCGTATCTCTTCATCGCGGTCACAGCGGCGACAACAGCCAGAAGAAGAAGAACCCTCATCGTGACTTGTTGCGAACTTCCAATTCAATTGGTCCGAAGAATGGTGAACCGACCCCACTAGAGCATCCCCTCACCACGGACTGTGAGCTCTGAAGCGTCGGGTAAGCGCATTATAGAAGTTCAAGATGAAGGAATTACCTTTTTTTTCGAGCACTCGTCGATTTTCCCTGGTAACGTGTGTACAAAATATGGATCCTGACTACCAGGCAAAAAATCAACCAGCGGTTGATAAATGATCATCGCTTGCCCTTGCCACCAGTTGCTGTTGGTATTTTTCACAACTGACCAGTCAAAGAAAGTAATTTCACAACGTCATAATCACGGCTGATCCTGATTGGGCGGACCGTGTTCTTTACAATTAATATTTATTATGAATTACAATGACTAATTGAACTATCACGTCTTGACTGGGTGGTCATATTGCAAATTGTTACTTATCGAAAGGGATACTAATTATGATTGTAAGTTCACTTTACAGTGATGTGTACAGCTGTCTGTTACAAAAGGGGACAAAACATAAAACAAAACCTGAAATTGATCCACCATAATTATTTGGGGAAAGAGGGCTCTTTGAAAAATGTGGGGTCCAATAACAATATCCTTACTAAGTTGCATACTGTATTCATGAACATAAGAGGTATCTTTAACAAAATTCCATTGGTTATGGCTTCTCAGAAAAAATCCCCCCAGCTGTAAATTTAATTCTAGATCCGCTCTCGAATGTGTGATAATCTACGATTTCGATTACTAGGCCAACGAACATGTACTTTCTTAAACACCGTATATCCACGCAATTTCTGCTATAACCCAGCAGTAAATAACTGTGGAAAATAATATCTTGTGTCTATAATTATACAATCCTACTCTTTAAAATGTAGCTGCAACGAATTTCGCTTAGACACAATTGTTCTGCAAAATTACAAATTTTAGGTTAAATGCATTGAAAAAATTATGCACTTTTTAGCATTTACAATTATCCATACTTTCTAATGCCGCTGTAGCTGCAATGTCATCTGGGTAGGAACAGGATTTTCTGTTTAAATTGTGAACCTATAATTAATCCACATATATGAAGAAGGAGTGATTGCTTGCTTACACAACAAATCCCTGAAGAAGAGTTAATTTAGACCAGCAACATCTTTAAAACCTGCGGAAGATTTTTGTGCACAAACTAATATAACATTAAAGTTTCCTGGCATGACCTCACAGTTTTGCTCGTGACTATGGAAATTACTAATTAGAATGAAAACCCCAAAGGCAGCAACAAGCTCTTGGAAATAGAAAAACAAAGATTAAAAGTCATGTTAACTGATACACAAAGGTGCATTTTGGAGGATTGTATTAAAAAAAATTCCATTGCAATTATAACTTTAAACACACGGCATTCACTTCACCCCGACAACTCCATGCGGTCAACTTAAGCAAGAGCGAACATTTCATGGAACAATAGCACATAATATTATTGCACCTTGGGATTAAGCTCGTACATTTAAACCAGAGGACGCTACACAAGAGACACGCATGACAGCCTGAACCATTTGACCACATTTACTGGAAATTGTGATGTAAGAACTTCATCATTTCTCCCTTTATACCACTAGCAAGGGGTTGTCATCTTTTTCACCACAAAGCCAAAGACGATAAACTGATATCAGGCCAGTAAAACTTGCGGGAATGCGACAGCTGCATGGCACACAAACCGAAGATAACACTGAAACTAATCTGTGATGGAAAGCTTAGGAATACGTTATTTTCAATGCAGCGCCCTTAATGGACGCTTGAATACAGGCTTTGTTCGAGGATGTTTTGCTGTTTTCATGAAGCAGCCATTTCACCAGTTCATTTCTCGCACCCAACGCCCCCTACACACCAAAGGTGTGCATACCACGGGCGTCAACTATATGCCCTATCGAAGTGTCACCAAAGTATCTCGTTGTTTTCCAGATCAGGCACTGACCCATGGTGACCTTCCAAAGTTTGCCTAAGAATAGTTGAAATGCTATTGTTTTCTCAAAGAAGTCTACAGGCATGATCTCAGGAAAGTAATCCTCGTAAAATTTGGATTGAATGCATTTCTATTGCATCCCCCATTATTTTCGAAAGATATTGCAAGTATGCAGCTTTCTTTGACCAGGAGGTATACCTAAGCCGTTTGGCGTAAGTTTGTGCCAGAAATTGGGGGATACGGGATGTGGAAAGGTGGGGGGGGATGACCACCCGGCCATGGAAGTTTGAAAAGCGGGAGACACCATTATACCTGATATTTGGGCGATACATACACCCATGCCGAATCTTACATCAGAATGGATATCTACGACTATTCATGGCTTTTAGTCGTTTTTGAGTAATATTGAAAGTATTTAAGTCGTTGGGAAGTGTCAAACATTCTTCACAATTCGCTTTCTTTTTTTTACGTCCATGACTCTCACATTAGATCTACATTCTCCTGCACTATTTGCTAGGTTTGACGTTACAAAGATAGTTCATGGAAAAGCAGTGGATGTTTAAAAATGCATGTTATTGAGATATATAACCTAATTATATTTGGAGGAGGCTTCTGATGCATTTGAAGAAATCTGCTTTCGGGTCTAAGGAGAGAAATAGATCGAAAGATAGTGAGAACTATACTTTAAAGAACATCAAAAACAGAAAACAAAATTTGTGCATTAGGAAAATCTACATAAACGTTCACATGATCTTAAACTGTTTACAAGACTATTTTTCAGTGTGTGTTCTATTGTTATTTCTGATTTTGAATAGATAAGAATGAAATTAATGGAGCACAAGTGTACTGCTATAATGAATCCGTCCGAGAATCATTACAAAGATGTTAAATGTATACTAGTGTCTATGCACCGCTTGACAGGGCAAATCCATGGGTCCAACGGGAACTATGGTCCCCGCTGCTCAAAAGGGGCCAATTTGTTTTAAATAACGAGAGAAAGGCGTTTCTTTGTCAAATCCATTTCTCTTTCTTTCAAAAGCAAGTAAATTTTTTTCCGTCCCCAAAGAAAGGCCACCAAATGTCACATTAAAAAAACTTTTACACCCTCCATCCCTTTTGCCAACACCATGTGTCAGCAACATCCATTTTACACCTAAATCTAATGTAATCCAATTTCCAATGTAATCATCGTCATGGTAACAAACTCGTCACAAACCAAGATGTTTGAAATCTGAAAAGTGCCATTATCGTCATAAGGCTTGCATATATCCATGGACCCTCATCGTATTTCCTCAGCCTTGTCAAGTTCGGTATCATCTTCATCAGTTATCTGCTCTCCATTAATTGTTTATCATCTCGAACAAATCTTCATGATTGTCAACCTTATCCCTCCTTTACCCGTAACTATCAAGTTCACTTTTATTTATGTTCATTGTCGTTGCAGTGGCGTTAGAATTGGAGCAGGGCCATGCCCTTTCTTTAGTACACACATTTTTGGTGACTTGCATGTCACCATGGTCTTCGCTGGTTATTTGGAGTGGCCCCCATTAATGGCGATAAGCATTGTGAAATGTAATGTACAGGAGCCATTGCTTACCGCCATTCAAAATGCCACCAGGAATGTCCACTAAAATGTCAGTGGATTCGTCTACAGGGCTACAGTTGTTCAGCACCATCAAAATCCGGGAATTTAAAAAAAGAAAACTGTTGAGTTTGATCCCCACTGTTGTGCCACTGCGCCATAATATTTTGTTAATGTGTCAAGGCATACTCCAATCCGGCTACGATCCCCGCGTAGGATTCCTCCCCGGTGGGCAGGATTTGTTCGGGGGGTAATACGAAGCCAAACTTCCCGGTGTCCCTCAGCTCCACCACGTAGGAGTATTTGGCTCCCAGCGTGGCGTAGGCCCAGTCGCAGCTCGCCCCAGCCGCTTCATCTGTAATCGAATGGGTATAGCAAAAAAAAAAAGAAAAAAAAAGAGGACCAAATTGGTTGGATCCAAAAAGCGGAAGACATAATCCATGCAGACTTCAGCAGATAAAGGGTGTCCCGTGTAATTTTTCAATGAGACGAAGGTGGTCAGTTCTTTACGAAATGTAAGCGCAAAGCGGGCAAGGAAGCAGATGATGGGGGTCAACCCCCCCCCGCACTGACGCACGCATACGAAGAATAGATAATGCAACAAAGATTGCTGCAGCAGTGGTAAAAGCAAAGACAACACATCCAACAACATTTATTACTAATTGTACACCGATGACAATATAATGGATTAACACCCCCCCCCGAAAAAATACCAGATCCGCCCTTATCAAAACCAGTTCTTGCGTCACGATTAATGCGGTGGCCAAATATTTGAACCGAGTTCAAATGCGTTATGATTTCGTTAACCTGCCATGAGTGAACGTTTGCTGTTTACGTTTTTCACAATCGTCTGGCAACCGCTGGCATCCAGACTTGCCCTCTCGGACAAATGCGCAATGGGGTACTTTGAGACGACTGGTATAGCGGCTAACATACCTGTCCTTTTTACCAGTTCTGAGCATGCGCACGTTGTTATGAGCGTGCGCGCACGGTTCTGAGCGTGTGCAATACTATGAAAAGGATCGGTGTGCCTGCTGCCTTACAGCAGCGTCTCATAATCTCCCACTGAAGAAAATAATTTGTTACATGAAGTCGAAACGAGCATCACCATGAGTGCGAGAAAAAGGAGAATTGGTTGCAGTTGCTGATATTTTCTTCCACCCCTTGGCCCAATACCAACAATTGCTATCAAGAATCGCCGAAAGAAAGCTTCCACCACTTACACAGAAGTCGAGCCGATCCTCCTTTGTCATATTTTGTTCCGTGCTTGCTCTCTAGAGCGGTAATGGCTGCACCAGCAAGTAAGTCCTGTAACAGTAACAAGTTGGAAAAGCGTTAGCGTCATTGTCCTCAACCTAATCGCGATGTAGACTCGTGTTTCATACAGATACGTTGGCAAAATCAGCTGTTGGACCTCTTGTGAAACTTAGCCGATGCATGTGAGAAAGGCATTGTTTTCATGGGACCAGAGTGTTCTATTTTACCCCTAATCGGCATACTATAAAATTTCGTCAATTGCGTCTCATGATGTGTACCGTGAAATCTTTTTTTGTTCTCAAGTAATCGTCACATTGTGTAACTTGACGGTTCCATGGAAAACAGTTCATCTTTCCAGGCCAAACATAATCATAGTTTCGTAAGTTGTCTTGCTTAGGGGCACTGGAATTCAAACCTGCAGTAAGATTTGAAGCCTAGCACGGCGGTGGCTCAACTGTAGGAGGCTTAAGGGTGGAAAGTGTATGCGAAATCATCTCATTTTAAAAGAGGTGTGGCTCTTAAAAGAACAGTTCCTGACGGTGGCAATGACTTTGGCAGAATCCCAACTGATGAGGTTGTCCGTGGTGTGGGGTATGTTTGACAATGCCAGACTTATCGTAATTTCCTCATCGGCCATAAGAACTGGCTTCCCGGCAAGAAGGATCTAGGAAGCCATCTAGATCTACTGACATGAAACTGCTCCCCAAGACACCGGGTTCCAGCTCAGTGACATTGGGCGCCATTCCTGTAAAGCTTACATCAAGCAAAACCCGGAAGTCCTGTTCTCCATGCACTCTTCTGCAACCGGTATATGGTATCCACTCTTTCACACTAGTGGGCCTAGTCTTATGCATGCATCCCGGCTTCCACGCTCCAGCGACCCGCCTTCCGCATCCTAGATGCCACACATCGACCATCTCCAAACAGTTTATAAGACAGCCATCTGTGCCCGTCCAGCACCACTCTCTTGAAGACGACCAAGCATCCTGGTCGAAACGTCGAGTTCTGACTCTGCAGGGCCTTTTAAACACTATGCATCTTTCTGTTAAAAAAGGTAAAGCTCTCTGCGTGGCGCATCCGCGAGCTCCTACATTGCATTTGAATCAGTGGCGTAAATGTGTATAGGAAATTGGCTGGATACGGGAAGTTGGGGGAAAGTGACTTGCCTTGACGTGAAAATTTGAAAAGGGGGGGGACACTATATGACTCTATTTAGAGGTTGATGTTCATGATATTTATGTACATTTGTAATATGTATCCAGAAACAAATATTTAAAGCTTTTTAAATTCTTTTTTTCTTTTTTAGTGATATTGAATACATTTTAATTTTGGGAATTCTGAAAAATTCTTTACAGTCCGCTTTAAATTTTGCTCACCCGAAAAAAGTTTGGGGATGATTTAATAGCCCATCCCACCTCAGAAATTGGGGGGGGGATATTATGCCCCATTCCTTCGGGATTTACGTCCATGATTTGAACTTTGCTGACTTAGAAAGAAACCGTACCTGATCATCGGCGTCTGGAGGTAGAGGAGCTTCGGCAGAATACGACCAGGGAGCCATCCATAGTTGCGAGTAGCTGTGCCAGTCGATGAACATTTTGATTTCACGTCCCGAGTCTCTCAGCGCCGTGAGGTAATCCACAACCGCTCTGATCTCGACCTCAGACAGAGGCTCACGGCCCCGGAAAGTAAGTGAACAGGGCCAAGGGGTCGCACCTCTGCCTGTACACGTATATACAAAGCAAAGAAACTCTGGCGTGAAAGCCACGTCGAATTTCCCTTTTGTTGGTCAAACGGATACCGTATATCAGATCCACTCAATGCTAAACTGCAAAACCATTACGAAAATTGTATCCTAAATTTATCAACTGTGGAACAAGAAAAAGTGATAGGTAAAATTTACTGGCAAATTATTTGGCGAGCAATTTCGCCGATAACATGCAGATGACAATGCTTTAAATTAAGAAATCAATAAGACAGAGAAAGATATACGTGTGGTTATTGCAAAATACTAAGTCGGTTTGATAAGAGTAACTCACCTCCCCATTCGTAGGGCCAGTTCCTGTTTGGATCTGCTCCGATGCACCCAAACTCTGGCAGTAGATCACTGCGGGTCTTTCTCCACAAACGATCCTGCAAAAGGACACCATTAATTGCGTCTGCGTGCGCGTCTGTCGACTTGGTCAAATTTCGTCACTTGCAGCGATAGAGACCCTGTGAGAGACATGGATCTTCTCAAATGTACAGGATGACTTTTTCTGCTTACTTTTTTGTATGGCAGTGTACACAAGTTACAAGGGATTGACAGGAGTTTGCTTGTTAGCTATGGACACTTAGATTTTACCATTAAGGCCAGTTTTTCCAACGGGCGCAAAAAGCATCGTACGTATACGAAAATTTTGGGACCTACACAAAAAATCTGAGGGCCTACGAAATACCACGTCACTCTGTGGAAAAATTTAAAACTAGCAAGTACGTAGCTTATACAGGATTTTTAGTCACGTGATTTTTGACGGTCAGCGTTCAAATTACACAGATGTGCACGGAAACGTGGGTGCCTTCGAAGTCTTTCAACATTTTGGCGTGCATGAAACTGCCAATAGAAATACACTGCAGTATTGAAAATGCACGAATTTGGTACGCTTCATGCCCGTCATGTTGCGTCACGTGAAAAACTTCCAATAGTACAGCTTAGCATCAGCATGAAATGCGAGGCTCCAATGCTATACAATGACATTGTTAGGAAGTTGGCGCTGGTGCTCATAGGATGGCACTCTGGTACCAGGCTACAGGGTCTGACGTCCCATGGAACACTTTACCCAACCCATAGGTTTGGCATGCACTAGTCTAGGTGCTAGACGTTTGATGCGCGATAATCCCTACACACGATCCGCAAACCACGCCCGCGTACGCATGCACGTCGGACTTGACTTCGATAACAACGTCTAAGGGTCCAGTCCACTAATTCAAGCCCCATTGAAAACAGTGTAAAATCAGCACCGTTCAGGGCCCAATAGCATGCACGCCGACATCCCTGAGATTTCTGAAACACAAATGAAATTCTTTTCTGGTCACTTATCTTTCAATTTCTTTTCAATTTTTTGTGGGTTAACCAATTACATTTTTAATTATTCCCACAAAACAAAATCACCCCCCAAAAAGTGATTTTTCCGAAGTCTGATCGCAGCCATTTTTCAAGTGGCAACCCTCAACTTTCTCGGACACTTAGGACCATTTTTCAACCGTAGTTTTCAGCCCTTCTGCCCTCATATGAAAGCTCAAAGACCCAGGAAGTTGATCCTGGCAACGATTTACACAATCTCACCATTTTGGGGGCCAAACAATCTCCTTTTTCAAAAGATACTGTGGAAGGGGGCACTTTTAATGCTAATGAGCTGGTCAGAAATTCTCACTTGAATTAGTGGTCTGCACCCCTAAGAGATCTCCGAATATTTCCCTTATGCGCACGCACCTACTCTGCCTAATATAATGCTGAATGCGCGTATATCTTGCATAATTATTCAAACTTTGCATATTCATATGTCTGATCCCCGGACTTACCGCGCTGCATGACATGCACGTACAGTACACAGATGTTGAATCACAGCACTGCATGGTACAGTATTGTGTACATGTACATTTACATTGTACATTACAGTCATGGAAATGGCCGAACAGTCATCTTTCTATGAGGCTGTCAAATTCGCAGCAAAAAACGTTGGGTTTAGCAAAACTGAGAGATCACCAAATAGCCGCTCTTCGTCAGATAGTTGGAGGCCACGACGTTTTCGTCAACCTGTCAACTAGGTTTGGGAAGAGCATTATCTTCCAAGCAACACCTATAATCGTAGATTTCCTGAATGCCAAAAAAGAATGGTGACACTCGTGGCAGTAACGATGAAGTCAGTCGTCATGCTAGTGGTTTGCCGACGAAGTCGAGCCTCACCGTATAAACATGTACAGTACATGTACTGCACCGCCCGCCGTGCCTACTATAGCTGCTCCACCAGCATTATTTTGCGCAAAATTGCAACAGTGCTAGAGTGTATAAACTAGTCTGAAACTTCCAGCCAGTAGCGTGACTAGGCAGCTACCAGGCTATTGTACAATTTCGTGGCGTGTGTGCGCGTGCGTGAAAAACATTTTGTCGCGCACGTGCACTAATTCCCCCCCCCCTTCGGAGATAACCTAGACGTTGTTATCGACGAAGTCAAGTCGTGCGTGTGTGCGTGGGTACCTGCGTGCGTGCGTGCGTGGCTAGGCGGTTAGCGGATCGTGTGCAGGGATTATCGCGCATCCAAACGATAACGTCTAGCACCTAGACTAGGCATGCACTTCCTCGTGGGGCTTAGTTGACTGGTTATCTGAAGCTCTATGGTCGAGACCATCACAAGACCAGACACAAAACCAGTGAAAAATAACAGACTACAATGATTTACAGAAGTCAAATGGTAAAGGATGCTTTTATTGCAGTTCATTGGAATAGCTCGCTGCCCAGATTCAGACCAGAATTCTTGTTGCTGGACTTGGTACGGTATACTTTTAATTTAAGCGATCTGGGTTCTGCACCACTTAATGGGCCGGTTGATAACTCGACTTTTTGACCACTGCACATGGGTGAAGGCATTTTCACACAGAGCCCTGTTATACCGTCCGGCGTATACTTACATCCGTGTGCGAGTACACATAGCCATCGACGTTCAGGGAAGGAACGATGTGGATATCAAACCCGTCCAAAATGTTGACCACGTTGGTGACCCCGTTATAGTAGTCTTCCACCAGCTGACGCAAAGATTGTGTGGTTTGAAACAAAACCATAAATCATAAACATAAACATGAAAGGTCCTCGGAAACTGTATGTCGCTTGGTATTTTACATTTGGACACAAGGCGGAAACCTGTCATTTTTGGACAGGTTTTTGTGGAATGTGTGACCCTCCGCAAATGACAGATCAAAGGAAAAATCGAAACAACACAACGAATTATGCCCACTATCACTGTCACTCAAACAGTTTCGTGGCAATGCCCATGACGTCATTAAAAATGAAAACGCCGATTGGCGTGTGTATGCGCAATCCCTTAAGAAGGGTTTCTAAACGCAGTGATTTATCGTCTTGCAACGCGGTTTGCCCGCTATCATGGGAACGATCCAGCAGGAAATTATCACGCGTGATATTTGTATCGCGCGGAATTCCACCACTGAGTGCCAGTTCGTATGGAGAAATACTGCACTCTTGAATAGACGCCAATGTTAAGACTGTCGCAATTAGCATTGATCACCATGCCCTAAAGGTACGAACTTTTATTTGACTGCACCCACAGGGATAGTAATGCTATTGATCCAAAGAATTTTTGCTGCGAAAGTATATGAATCAAAGTGAGTTATTTGGAGTCTCGATATTAAGCTTCCCCGAACTGACTGACTGATAAACACTTCAAACACATGCAACAGAAATATTCCAGCGAAAACCAGGCTCAATTGGCTTATTAACTAAGAGTTGATTTTTATATTCTTAAAATTAAGGAAACACTTCTGTAAGATCAGTGACCAGTTGACACCTTCCGTATACATGCAAGACAATTTCTGCCAATATTTTCACCAAGACGTTTGCTATTTGTCTTTATTGCGCTCTACATCTTTCCTAAAGAAACGTTTCGATAGAGAAAGCCACGACGGAGTTCCCTTTTCTAAGCAGATCCAGAGTTTAAAAAATAGGGAAAGTTGTAAGTTGATACCTTTCCTATTATGACAATTCATACAATTTTCAGATATTAATCATAGGCCTATCCCATACTTTAAGAGGCTTACCGATTTGGAAATGAACATGACCGTAGCTGGTGATATCCATTCACGTGCGTGGATGCCACCCTCAAACCAAACGATGGGTTTATTTGGATCGCCAACACCCGTCGAAATCTAAAAAAGTAGTTAGGGACGACGGAACTTTACAGCGCTATTTGACTGAATGGGTAATGTTTTATGTCAAGAAAATGTTTCCTTGCTCAATATATCTTCTTATATCCTCACACATTTGCATTCACAATACTGATTTTTAAGTTGCTGTTGTAATCACGGTTATGTGAAATCTCACTGAATGAAATTGAACAAAGTGGATGGTTCTGCCACTCTAAGCGGGAGAAGCGCTTCTGCAGCATTGAGAGTTTCACTGTCAGTAACATAACAGTGTCAGTAACACTTAATTAAAAGAAATAACATTATGTGACAGTAAACAAGAAACTGGTCTCGTAATTACCTTGATACCGTTGATATCGCGACCTTCGTAAGACTGCGTCAAGGTGAACTTTGACACGATGCTGTGCTCGGTAGCCATGTCACTAACCCACTGCTGAATCTAAAATAGATTTAATTCAAAGAAGCGGTTTTGAGTGTACAAATAACGCTTTATTCAATCACAGGGGGTGGAGAGAAGAAGGCAATTCAATATTTTCCCTCAGATTTTGGTAGATTTTTTTTCTTCGAAAAATATCTAAAATCATCATAACTTTCATAATAAAGCCCATTTTGGGTACAAAATAAAGATTTCAATAATTCCGTTTGTCACGAGCGCACGAGATCGACAGAGACTGGATTGAGTCTTTCCTTACAAGTCGTAGGCAGCGAGTCGTATACAAAGGCGTTACATCTGACTGGTTGCCAGTTTCGTCAGGAGTTCCACAAGGCTCGGTGCTTGGGCCTTGGTTGTATGTTCTTCACGCCAACGATTTACAACTTCACATCTCGTCTAATATTGTTCAATATGCGGATGACACATTTGTATTTAGAAATGTTCATAGTGACCATCGCGATCAAATTCTTCAAAATGATCTGAATATTATATCGGAGTGGGCTGATGTCAACTGCCTGCGTGTGAATGCTGAAAAATGTGAAGTGATGCGTTTGACTTGGCGCCAGCTCCCCAAACCAACTTACTTCCTTGGAGTTTCTGAACTGGAGTGTGTGAGTTCCCTGAAGCTTCTTGGTTGCCTGATCAAAAGCAATATTATCTCCAAGTGTAACAGATTAATTGGCCCGATTCGTCTGGTATCGGGCAACTGTCACTACAGTAAGTCTCTACATCTTTACAAGACCATCGTCTTGCCGATATTAGACTATTGTTCACCTGTGTGGTGGATTCGTGGTAAAAAGCACATCGACTCAGTTGAATCTGTCCATCGCAGAGCAAGTCGAATGATATAGCAACAGAACTATCCGAAGCAGAGTTACAACGACAGATTGCACACCCTCGGTTTCATCACCCCTTTTAACAGAAGAATTTTCTTAAAAACCAGTTTTCTTGCCAAGCTTCTTATGTCTCAGAGGGTAAATTTTATGGTTGACTTTCTCAACTTGTTACTGGTTAATGTAAGGCACAATGACAAACTCACTTTTCTTCACTTAAAGCCAAGGACTGATGCTTACAAATATAGTGCAATTGTTCGTTTTTCCAAGATTTTTCTGAACCTGATATGGATACCAGGAACAGTTTGATTTTAGAGGGCGTGGGGAGGTTTCGTTCACATTCAAGGGAGGATCTACTCAATGTCAGTTGAATTTTCACCTCATTCTCACCTCATGATTCTATCCTAAATGTTTCTTGGTTTGTTTTTTAAATTAACACAGAATATTTTTGTACTGTGATTTTTATCCCCGTTTTTTTATCAACTTCATGTATAATTTCAGCATTATATTTTTGGAATTTTATCTAGACTTGTTAAAGGCCCTTTTCAATTTTTATTCTGGCTGTTGTTCTTTCCGCATGTTTACCTTTTTTGTGGTCTGCCCTATCTCATCAGGTAATTCTTTTTCCGAAAATCTGCTTGGTTAATTTTTCTTTTATACAGTTTCTTTATGTATTGTGTTTCATACTTGTATATTTTTCGTTTTAATTCAGTATCCTTGTTCTGGAACTCTGGTGTTTAATTTTCTCTATTCCCGGGATTTCCCTCCTTTTTTCGTGTTTTGGAACCGGGGTTTGGTCTAACACATCTTCTGATGACAGTTTTTATACTTTTGTTTGACCTTGACAGCCCCGGTTTCCATTTTTAATTCGCTCTGTAATTTATGTTTAAAGGTGTAAAATAAATAAATAAATAAAATATTAGCAGGACTCCCTTCTATGTATGCAAATGGATTTTTGTCCATATTGTACGAATGAAGCGTATCTATCTGGTTATTAGTTTGTTTGAAAAACGGCTTCTGATCTCTCTTTTTTTCGTTCTTGTCTTCACCAGTGAGTTAATGTGTAAGTGAAAGTGAAACTTTTTGTAGAAGTGCGGAGAGGTTACAACAAACCTGGTCATGCGTGTGGTATATGTCATACTGGAAGTCCGCCAGGGCGGCAGTTGAGGCGCCCGGGGGTGTATCGGGGGCCACGGCCTGGCGATCAAGCTGAGCCTGGACATCGGCGATCATGAGGGTATAGTCCAGGCCTCTGTCTGCTAACAACCCGGTGACTTGCACCTGGTTGGCCGGTGTCACCATGACGTCCACGGGATGGTTGGACCTGCGCAGGGAGTTCCATATCTCGACCTGGCGGGTGTAAAGATCACCAACGGAACAGAAGTTACTTTCAAAAAGGACACCTATGCCGGTTTCGGGTCTAACTGGGTTGCAGATAAGATAAAAAAAAAAAGTGACGCTCCTTAAAGAGGGGAAAGCGTTGTCGATTGTGAGGTGTGACATTTTTCCAAATGAAACGAAAATAATCACAAACAATAGCGCCAGCTGCAGCAAAAGTAACAACTGGAAGCCATCGGAGCGTTGACGGAGTGGGACAGTACTCCCTTTGTTCACCCCGAAGCATTGTTTTGTAATGCTTGTTTTTAAGGGTTGCCATTGTGTGGCTTTGTTCGACGATTAAATCAGTCCAGTTATTCCACTCAGTTTCAAAATGAAGTGACGAAGAGAGGAAAAAGAGGGAATCAAAAACAAATGTTTATTTCCTGAAAATCCCTTTTGCATCCTTTGTGTTTTTACCCTTACCAAGGACTGAAGCTCAAGCTTTCGTATCCATGCCACATCGGATTCGTCTTTCGGTGTGACTCGCAGAACCTTGAACCTAACGGAAGAAGACACGATAGTCCACTCTCTGTTACAAGTCTAGTTCCAATATTAAAATATTCTGACTATTCCAAAACGGCCTCTTGGGCTACGGCTACGTCTGTCGTCAGAATGTGTTCGGAATGTGCACAGATGGGTTATTTTCTATTTTAAGGCTAAGGCCACCGTACTTTCAATCAGGTATTTTACTGGCAGAACAGTGGCACCGTAAGTTTTAAACAAGGCGTTCGTGGGTGTTGATCATTTCTAAAAGGGAAAAAGAGGCAAAAGCTCGTAATATAATAGGCGTGTGGGTTTCCTGGCAGAGATTGGTTTAGCTCAAAGCTGGGGATCGCTCATAAATTTGAAACATGAATTTTAATTCTGAAACTTTGACTTTTCGCAGACTGTTTACTTTTTGTCAAATTCCTATCAAAAAGCATGCATAATCTTCTTTTGAATGGAGCTGCCTGGGTGTTTAATATCTACAAGCCTGTTTACCAAATTAACCAAGCAGGGTGCAGGGGAATGATCATTGTGTTGGCCATGTTGTTTAATTTAAAGGCTGGTTCAGACTTAGTGCAAAAGCGACGCCGAAGACATTCTTGTATTGCAGGTTCAAATATTCGCGCTGTGAGTTCTCCAAAGTTGAACTCTTTTCAACTCAAGCAAGTTTGGCTATGCAGGGCAGATTCCATGCCGTCAGATTCACTTTGCTGTTCGCCCGCATCCCCAAAACTCATCTAAGTCATAATATTCCTGTTTCTTAGACAAAGATTTTCATACTTTTTGTTTCCGCTTTTTTATATAAATTAAAACCAAATAAATACGACCATACCCATCGTATCTTTTCACCCCGGTCACAACAACGACGACCGCTAGAATAAAGAGAACCCTCATCGTGACTCCCAGTTGAATTGCTACGCGGTGTGGTGGCACGACTGGGCTTTTCTGTCAACATGCGCGTACTGTGAGTCGCGGCCCACGGCGGGCTCATTATATAGGTGGAAGATCCAGTGACAACCGTGATTTTGTCTACCGCTTGTAGATTTTTGCTGGAAACTGCGCACGAAACATTTATTCGAGTAACAGGTAAAATTGGCCAGGGGTTGACAAATGGGCGTCGCCCGACCTCATCCGTTGACCTTTGCTGCCCAATTGAGTCTTAGTGAGGATATGTGCTCTCCACAACTGACCAATCACAGAAAGCCATTACAGAAGTCGTAGTTAGGATAGTCTTGGCCCAAGACGTCAGTGATCGAATGTTGTTTTATTTCTGTTAAAGAGCTCCCTCGCACAACTAGTTTTTACTTACTCCCACGAGCTGGCGCACGTCTAATTTAGAGTCGTTGGGGCGCACTATGCACAGTGTCCGCTATCAAGCACTAACGTCTTGAAACCAAGACTATAGTTAGGGCTGATGCTAATTGATCTTAGCGGAATAAGGTTCTGTTCTACAGAAATTGACTGATGTATCACCTCTGGACTGCGCTTCATAGAAATTGATTAATTTGTATTATGCTTTGTTTTTTTTCCAAACAACTTTGCAAAACGAAGCTTATCGAAAGAGATTACCATTATGACTGTGTATTTATAGTGTTGCGTAAATTATCTGTTATTTGGTAATGGAAAAACCTGAAATGATGCAGATGGGGAAAACAGTCTACGAAAACAAAGTGAGTTTGATATATATTTCCTTACCGTCACACTGGATACGCGGGGCGTATACCCACCCAAAAGAAAACTTTTTGATCCGTTTTTAAACGAAAGAAAAGCCGGAACCTTTCTTTCATTTCCCTTTCAAAAGAGTAAAAGCTCCAAAACTATCATCTCAACCGTCAGTCCTTAAAAGTCCCTGAAAAGTTAGCCAAAGAAAGTCCCATTTTGGCTTCTGTGGAAAAGAGGCCTCCCCTAGAAATATGGTTCTGGATCTGCCCTCGAAAGTATACTTAATCCACCATCCAGCAAACAGGTACCTATGAAACACCAGGGTATTCACGTAATCGGCATGCGTCTGAGGAAATTTCGTGGTCCTGCTCCCTGACTACAATGGCAAGAATTTTCTTCAGTTTAATCGGTCGAGAGTGAAAATGACAGCTGTCACTGACAGAGCACGAATGTAGTCTTTCCGGAATAATATCATGTATCATCCAGAGTTGGACAAGTTGAACACGAGACACACATAACAGCCTGAACCATTTGATCATATTTACGGGAAATTGTGATGTAAGAACTTCATCATTTCTCCCTTTCTACCACTAGCAAGGGGTTGTCATCTTTTTCACCACAAAGCCAAAGACGATAAACTGATATCAGGTCAGTAAAAACTCGCGGGAATGCGACAGCTGCATGGCACACAAACCGAAGATAACACTGAAACTAATCTCTGATAAAAAGCTTTACAAAAAAAAATTAGCTTAAATATTTAATGGGACTAGAGGCTTAAAAATGTGGTAGGTTTCGTTTATGAATGTTTAATCGTTCTGACCTGGTAATTATTTCATCACCTTTAGCTCATCTCTGACCCAGCAACCCGCCTTCACAAACGAGGTACGAAGACCGTGAGATGGGTGCGTCAACCTTGTTTAATTGATCGTGTCACCGGAGGGCGCACTTCTATTCGTAACAGCCACATGGCAGGAATGAGGCGAGTTCTAGTTGGACGCGGTGTGTAAGTTTGGAACGGAGAAAAAAAAGTCTGATTTTTTAGAATTTCAAATAGGTATCTGGCCACTGTATCTGGAAAACGGCGAGGAGTTAGGCCTACCTGGGAAGTTAGTAATCTTTTTGAAAGTTTAAAACATGTAAAAAACAAGGTTTACGTCAACCTAACCATCATCATTAGCCATTTTAGTAGGCTACCATTACCCCGGGCCCAGCATGGCAATACTAACGTTTCTCAGCATGCTCAGTTGCGTCAAGCAGTTTGTCACCGGTCATGACCAACTGCCAACGACAGTCTGACCACCTCCATGGTCATGGTCTGACAGTCATGACTGACCTGCATGACCTGACACTAGCCTAGCCCCACTAGTGTGGCACGGACTCTCACTCCCGATCCATCCTTATGGATCGGAAGTGAGAGTCCGTGCCACACTAGTGGGGCTAACACTAGCCCCACATGTTGGTAGACGGTAAAGGAGGACATGATAAAAGTGATATTATTAGTTACGTCATGTGACTATTAATCATGCGCAGGATGCATAAATTACGTACTGTACTCTTTCTGAGCAGGAGGCCTATGCATGTGATGCATGTCGTTGTATGTGTTCTCCTTTCCTCCGTTTCCATCTGCCCCACATGTACGTAGGGCTGTAAATGACTCACTTTGGAATTTTGTCTTTATACTTTTGCCATCCTAGCCCTAGTGCCCTACTTCAGTGCAGGACGTTAACGCAGATTTGTCCCAAATTTGACTCCAAATATCTTCAGGAAGATGAACGACAGCACACTTTTACTCACACCGATACATTCTCTAGAGTTTGGCATGTTTGGATTTTCATACTATCACCTGTAAGCTCACCCAAACCCTACATTTTCTCATGTTATTGCATCTTGAAAACCCGACCTGTGATGTACACATAGGTATGCTGGCCGTGGACGTTGCTGTTTTAAAAGTAATGCCCTGATGTCTCCCAACAATGGTGGCTCATTGTACTTGGGAAGTCAAGGCACTCGGTGCTGTGTAATGCATAATTCAGAAGCGAAGGGCTTGTCCGGTGCATTGACTTCCCTTGACCATGTTATTTACATGTACCTTGCACCCAGCCCCCCCCCCAAAATGCCCCAAATGATAAAGCATCGACAAAAAGCTTGTAAATCTCCTGATGTTGGCTATGACTTCACTACATGCCAAAGACAAACTACTAAACGGGCAGTTCAGTTGCACTCAGTGATGTAGTCAAGACCTTAAAGCTCGAGACCAAGACCTGTAGACTGAAACTACAGGGTGCAAAGTTGAGACCAAGACCATGGGTGAGACCAAGACTGAAACAGAGGTCTTAGTTAAACTAAGTAGTATATAAAAATGAGAAATACATATACCTGTACATTTAACCCCCCCTCCCAGCATAATGTAAACGGTTTTTATAAATTTATACTGAATTAATTTAAATGCTGTCACTGTATTGCCCACTTTGAATTTTAAATTAAACCGTTTATCAGACTGTTTGAAAGGAAATTAGAAGACACCCAAAAATGTTTTCTTTAGATCTCAGATGTTATTGTATCAAAGCACAAAGCCAAAGTTTGCAGAAGTATCACCTTTTTGGTTGGCTTTCGATTTTACCTCTAATTCATTCAAAATTGACATTTGTCCCATTGCCAGCCCTCTCTGTGAGTTTGCTCATTTGCAAAATCGGCATATCTGCACAGGTCTCGATGCACGCAGCGCATGTGGTGACGTGTATTGTACCCAAGTACCATAGAGGGGTTTTCGTTAAATGCAATGACATGTGGGTATCAGAATATTTGATTTTATTGAATCAATAATATCAGAATTGATAATATCTTTACTGAGACTATCAAAAGTTTAAATCATGAAAATTTATTTGGTTCTTCTTTTCCAATAGAATAGTAAGGTCTCATACACTCGAGATGCCAAAAGATCTGGAGACTTGTTTTGAGACTGAGCTCTCTGAGTCAAGACCTTGAAATTGTCGAGACCTTCAAAAATTGGTCTCGAGACCAGTCTCAAGATCTACATGAACATGACTGGTTGCATTCGCAATCCTTTCTTGATCCATAACTTGATTCATGTTGCCTGCTGTGCTAAACAAAATCTTTTTGGCTGTACACAAACACGGCAGTCACAATCACAAGACCCTTAGTAAAGTACGACCAAGTCCGATCAGTGACCATTTGTCAATCAGTAGTTTGCCTCTGCAAAAGATATTCTGGGTTTTGACTTTTTGAATGAATATTTTTTGTCTTTGGTCTTTTTAGTGTACAGAAGAGGCTAGATGGATTCAAAATCCGGCAAGGATGGATTCCAGGCTGTGGACGAGGATGATGATAGAATCCCACAGGACTGTTTAGAAAAACTTGGTAAGCCTGTTAATTTGGGGGGGGTGTCAGGGGAAGGCAGGACACTAAACCTAGGAATGGTGGCATAACTTCAGGATGTGAAAAAGTGCCTTTAAACACCACAGGGCCAATTAAAAAAAAATCAGTGTTTTCTTGGGGTTTTTTCTTTAATGGAGGAGTGCCCCTTGTTCTTTTAAAGCCACAGCAGATTTATCCAAGATGACGGACAGATGTTCAGATTATCGTCTGTTTGAAGATATTTTTGTTTCTAATGTAAAGAGCTTCAACTAAGAGGTTTAACCCTGCCTTTATAATTAGATGTATGTCAGTAAGAAATCAAAATACACGGCAAATTTATCAACCAATGAAAATAGAAAAGAAAGTGTCAGCCTGGAAAGAGGGAATGGAAAGGAAACTACATTCTGCCCAATGATGTCGGTTCAGTATCAAATCAGCTGTGAATTAGGGAGTGATGTGAGCTTGAGTGACCCATGTACATGTACGTTTACATTTGTTGTTAGTGCACACACAAATACAATGGACAAACCCATAGTTATGCCATATGCAATATGCATATGCCATAACTGTTGGGCATAGCAGGTGTTCCGTGACAGTCGTAAGGAACTATACCCAGTGCAGTATTTTCCACCATTGGATGGGGGCCATGCTGAATGTTCTGTGGCTATATCACTGGATTCTTCTACATGTACACGTATATTAATCCTTCCCAAGTATGACCAAGAGAGGGCGCAATTTTCCAAGTGGTAGCGGCTGTTTTGATGGGGGCGGCACTTCACTGGTTCATGAACGGTTATAAAAATGGGCTATTTTATGGCACTAGATTAAACACCCGTCACCAACATGGCTCTTTTGAGGGATGCTTGTGCTCAAGGCAGATTGTGGAATAAGAACTGTGCTCTCCCATCCCTGACTACATGCCATCCCCCCCAAGTTCATCTTTTAACTTGGGGGGGATGATACAGGCACATTGGTCCACTTTGAAAGGGCAACCTGCCACCCCCTGAAAACAGGGACTCGTGACCCCCCCTCACTTTTTATAGGGTTGTGTGTTGCACCATACAGCTGAATCAAGCAATCTGAAAGCGCTGCTCCGCAACAGACATCTCCGGCAGTTGCTGTTGGAGGTGGACCGGACGGACAACAAGGCTGCTGTGGTGGACAAGTACATGCGGGAACCACTGTTTGTTGAGTTTGCCGATGCATGCCTGACCATGGTGACTCCAGAGGAGAAGGGCACATAATAGATGCTTGGCACGGGCTTAAGTAAGTAATAGTATGATCCTTGCGGGTGCGTCTTGGAGCCATTGAGCAACACTTCCTTTGCATTTTACATTTAGTTCTCATGAAGTATGAACTGGCCTCTTAAAAAGACACTGAACGTGGGCCAAACTGTGAGACCAAAAACGAATTGCTTCAAATCGAGATCACAGAATATTAGCCGGAACTTTTGGACCTTAAAGGGCAACAGCGCTAGCTACATTAGCATAATGCATACTTGGGGAGGAGCAGTTTGGCATTCTCCATAAATAATCAGCAAATCTAATCCAATATGTCAAATCAGTTTTATAATGTACCGGGTGTCATTCATTTGATGTCGCCAAGATAAAAACATTTGTTGTGTCTTATTTGAACAAAAAAAGAGAAGAACTTTTCTTGATTTTCCTTTTTCAATTTTAATCAACACAATGATTGTCATCGTTCTGCTTGCCAGAGATTACCAAGATAAAAAACGTTGCTTGACTCACAGCTCGCGACGTGTTTGGCTACCTTTTCCGATGCAAGCAGCTGAGGTGCATCTCATACAACTAGCACATTCCAAGATACATAATGAAAGACAATCTCTGGAGGTAGGCCGTTGGGAAGGTTTCAAATTTGTGTTTTTCTATTCCAAATTTGGGTTGTTAAGCCCTCCCACTTATAAAAACGTCTGTATGGTTTGAGAATTGTTAAGCCTTAAAGCTTTGGCTGCAGTGGCACAGCTATGGGGGGAAGGCATGCCCCCACCCCCCCCAGCGGAGATCCTTGCAGCCCTCTCTAGCCTGTGACCACGGCTCCCTAAAATCTGGTCTGGTAACCCTTCCAATGTAAACCAAGCCCACTTCGTATAGACTGGTTCCCAACCAACTGTGGTCACTGCAGTGATATGTCACCCCCTTATAATCCATCTTTGGAAGATGCTAAAAAAAAATGCAGAAGCCAACGGCAGGCGTAAAGCGTGCATGACACAAAATGAATGGTTGTAATTGGAATCCACTGCAGGCAGGTCAAAGTGCTGTAAGCGAGGGAGCAAGTCCTGGGACTGTGTGGTACCACTTGTAAAAATTTGTTTATTTATGTTTGATAAGTTATGTTACTGATACTTTTGTTGGGTCAGGTTTACTCGAGCCGATTTTACAAAGGGCTTGTTTGTTGGCCCAATTATTTCTTCGGTTGCTTTTATAGGGTCGTTCAAAGTGTATTGCTGAAAACTCTCTGGTGAACTTGAGGTGGAAACAGGTCCTTGTTGTACAAAGTAAGGGAGTGCTAGAAATTTCAGAAGTCTGGGATTTTTTCAGTGGGAATGTTAACTCCTCTAATTGGGAACACGTGGGGCCCCACTCCGGAATTTGAAGACAACTGCAGGTCCATTTGTTTTACAATTGCGTCTACCAAGGTGTTGCGTTGGAAAATGCTGGTCCCAAATCTGGCAGGACGTGGACTTGTGATCAAGTCATTACATTGAAGTGGGTGTAAAATAAGCATGGTGCAGTGAACTGCCCTGCACATGAATATTAGGTTAAAAGACAAGGATTTTGATGCGGTAACAAGAATCATTATTAATTGATTAGTACCTGTTAGTCAGCGCTACATTTCAGTTGCCATAGAAACAGCCAATGACACGACTGGGATATTGCTAATACTGCTTCATAGTTTGGGGATGATCGAATAGAAATTACCTGACATACTTACCAGTTCCTTGCTCCCGATAATGCAAAAGTTTTCCCTAGAATAAGATCAAAAGTCCCATTTTTTAGAAAATTGGCTGTGGTTAAATATTGTAGAAGATATTGTCGTGAAAAAGTAACAACACTCTGGATTCTCTTCCTAGCAACCCGCAGCAAGCTCAGCCTGAGGGACTGCTTGTCCCAAGTTTCACACGAACAAAAAACTTCCCATATAGCTAAACTTCCAGCCATTGGTATTCACATCAGTAATCTTGGCCAACCACATCGCTCCTTTCAGCATTTGAAAAAGAGGGAGTGGGTTATTTACAGAAAGTCATGACATCTTGTTAGTTACAGAAATTCATGACCAATTTTTATTTACAGCAAGTCATTACAACTGTTCATTTGGAAGCCCTGATATCGGGAACAGTTTTTATGCACTGGGCTGCCTCAGTAGCCTCTATACATGTAATAGACCGTATTCGCGGCGTCCCCAACTTCAGTCATATTCCCCAGCGTAGTGTATTTATTGGAAAACGCTGAACTCAAAGAACCTGACTATATTCTACGATTTCTATACCCAGCAAGAAATGAGACCGAGGGGTACCCCCCAACATGTCCAATCCCTATACACATTCCAGACTATTGTTACTTAACACATCCCCCAAGATGTCTGAAAAGAATTCCCCAGATTCCTGCCAGACAATGACCAACACAAAGCAGGGGGGGGTTCTCTCCGTCTCATACCTTGCTGCATATGACGATTTCATTCCAACCCCCCAAATCACCTGGTACCATCCCATTACGTGTTTAAAACTTTTATTGTACGTTCAGGAATACGACTGAAATTGGGACGCCGCGAATGCAGTCTGTTGCAAGTTTCATGATACACATAGATGCTGAGCATTATTTGTTAATTTGTATATAATCTTCATCATTACACCACGCACTTCCTGTGAAACGTTTTTTTTTTCTGGGAGCTTTTTCTTTTAAACTAGAAGTGCCGTTTACAAAAGTTTTTCAATGCAAAGACAATGAAACCTCTTCTCGACACTTACAAGTTTGGTAATCAGTGTTATCAATATTTGTTTAGAGTGCCTTGTTATCCACAGTAATTCAAGATGTCTGCACTGCAATCGTATTCTTATCAATCAAGTATTTTAAAGAATTGATCACATGCTCTCAGCTATTTGAAAATAAAGTATTTGTTAAACGGTTTTGAGTACTCATCTTTGAACTATAATCTATCATATACATCACTCTGGAACTAAGTTACTGTCCAAATTGTACACGATTTTGAGCTTCCATTTACTCTTCCGCGAGCCCTGTGGCTTGGCAGCTGACCGCCCACAGTCGCGTAGCTAGTTCATCATCCTGGGCCATCGTGGACGGTTCACTGACCACGCAGTTGCTGAAATACTGGCCCGAAAGGTTAACGATGGACTCGTCCAGGGTGCAGTGGAGAATGGTCTGGGCACCTGCCTCTTCGTCAATCAAGACCAGCCTGTGACGAAATTTAGGGGAGTCGATGAAAAAAAAAGAGTGTATTGGAGTCAAGGAACCATACAAGATGGACTGAGCTACCAAAAAGATGTTTCATCAGGAATGGCATGGTATGGTCCATTTGATAAAATATGTCTGGACGTACAACGGCCACAGTATCTCTTATCTGGGCAAGCTTGCCCATCCTGCTTTTTTCTGAATCACGATTTTGGAGGATTTTGCTGGTGGGTAGAGCTTACTTTTCTCGGGGCTTCATCCCCCGTTATGATGATTGTCTACCGGATTTTATGCATGCAAACTCAACGTACCACATCAGCGGGCCTAGGATGTAGTACAGCGGGGTCAGGATCCAGATTCGACTCCACACGTTCCTCCAGATCGGCGTGAAAATGACACCCGGGTGAAGGGAGACGGAAACGACCCCGGTTAAAGCCAGGCGGCGGGCCAGCTCGCGGCTGAAGAGGATGTTAGCCAGCTTGCTGTGATTGTAAGCGTTCAGGCGCGGGTACAGCGCCCCACCGTCCCCGTTCCCACCGGGGATGCCGCCGTCGTTCACAGCCGGGGTCAGGTCTAGCGGACTCCAAACGCTTCGGTGGTAGTTTGACGACACAGTGACCACCCTGCTGGGGGCGCTCTTCCTGAGCAGGTCCAGGAGGAGGTTGGTGAGGAGGAAGTGGCCGAAGTGGTTGACACCGAACAACGCGGGGAAACCGTCTTCCGTTAGAGGCTCACCAGACACAACGGCTATACCTGTTTTCCACATAAAAGTGATTAAATCCATTATAGCTGACCTATTGTGGCAAGTTAGTTCATACATGTGTAAATTGTATCAGATAAAAATTACAAGGCGCAGAGTGACAAAAACAGCAGCACAGCAGACCTGGGCTTTACCTACCCGCATTGTTGATTAGAATATCCAGTCTGTCTTCGCCTTCGATGATCTCTTTTGCGAATTCCCGGACGGACTGCAGGCTGGCTAGATCCAGGTGGCCCACCACTACCTCCGAGTTGCCCGTGCGCGCCTTGATCTCCTCAGCGGCATCCTGGGCCTTCCGGAGATTGCGACAGGCCAGGATGACCCGGGCGCCTCGCCGAGCCAAGTCCTGGGCGGTCACTTTGCCGATGCCGGAGTTGGCCCCTGAGGTAAACGCGAAATTTGTCAGAGATGAAAGGATGGATTGAGTGCCTGTAGCAAGTTTTCGAAATGAGTTAGCGATGAATAAGCAGACGACGGACCCGAGGTTAGGTGACAGCACACACCGTTGGATGTATAGGCCTACTGTATGTATCATGTACCATTGACAACTTACGATAGGGAGTTGTTCACGCCGTCTGGATCCTGTCATTCGTTATTATGAACTGAGCCTAACACCGACTGGGAACATCATTCTCTGACAGAGTGACGGATGACGCTCCCGCAGGTAGTATGAGTTTAATGAAAACAGCCACCCCGTCTGGAACTGTTCCTTATTCTTGTTGGGCTACTGAGTCACTTGTGGCTTAACACCCGTATGTTATTAAATATTTGTACGCTAAATAACACAATGCAATGACGCAACTGGGGTGAATACATGTATATCAGGGGGCGGGGCAACTGGGGCACAAGCATCGGATGGGAGGCACACCCGCCATTAAAGGCAGACTTGTTTGTTCGCGATTGGTTAACATGCTAGTCACCTGCTAAAGTCCTTGAAGCACAAGCCTTGTTTTGTATACCACCCAAACTATTTTCAGAGTGCCTTGTTTTTGACCTTGATTGGCAGGACTGTTTGGCTGAGCAGGTAAAGACCCGTGTAGAGGCTCATGCGATTAGACGATTAGAAATGATGTCCTCAGTGTGTATGGATATGATATCATTTTCAACAGCGAAGACCTGGGAAAAGTACTGTATTGTTCTTCCTTATGTGGCCTTACTTTTTTCCAGGTTTTGAGTAAGGGGGGGAGGTTAAAAGGATTTTTTTTTTCAAAAAACGACGATCCAGATTTTTCTTCCCTAAAAGAATCCTAACGACCACCCCCTTCCAAGACAGGTGGTAGTACCGTTTCGTAAAAAAAAAAAAAATCCGCGGTCAGCCTCCCCTATACTGCTGAATATACACCGTACCACCGTGACGGCTCTCCCCAACTATGAACTGCGGTGTTAGCCTGACGGGAAGTCGTTGCTAGGTACCGGAGAACCCTCTGTTGTTCATACCCGAACCCCACTGCAGGAGAGAGCAAAGCTTTGGACTGATTGAAACAATAACCAAACGCCTGCAAGTCCCCCTCTTAAAAATTCCACCCCCTCCCCACAAGTTGGACCCTTGATACGCCCCTGCCTGGAGCCACCCGACGCGTTACCCGGCAAACCAGCCATGCAGCCAGCCTGTCGGAGCTTCTTGCCAATCAATTTAGCTGTATAGTCTGTCATAGGACACCCAGTACAAACTTTGAAGTGATACAGCAGGTAACCGCGAAGAGGAGAAACTGTCCTACCTGTCACAATGACCGTTTTCCCCGTCAGATTGACCTCGCTCTTGCATGACCTCCGGCAGGCGATGTTTTTCCAATAGTGCAGGACATACAGAGCCGCCAGGATGGCGAAACATAGGAGAACTAAATAAGACATCGAAAGCTCCATGCTGAACTTTCCCGCTCGAGCACCGGGCCAAACTAAACTGGTTAGGTTTTAATGCGAGGGATGAAAAAGACCCACATTTTGTGCGTTTACGGGATGGAACCGTCACGCACTCGTGTGCCCAACCGATGCCGCATGCATCCAAGTGCGTTGTCCGCCGGCACTTCAAGGGGAGGTGGCCGTGCGTGTTGCTTTCAAATCACTGATCTAAAATCCAGGAATTTGACACCACAGGGACCATCAAGGGGTGAACTGACGGGAAATCCAAGACGAACTGACCCTCGGGTGGAGAAGAAAATCAAGATATAAATACGAGAGCCATCCAGAGGGATTTGGGGGGTGGGAAATCATTTTCCGCATTCCCTTCTGTCCTGTTACGACTGATATCACAACCTGCATTATCAATCATGTATTTTAGTTGTCGTTTTGGCGACCCGTCAAAAAGGGCAGCAGCTGCGGCTTCCTTTTCGGGGGAAACTGCCAGGATTTCCTGCTAGACTTCCGGGGAATTCACAGTCGGATCATGTGAATCTGCAATCGGAGCACAGACCGGCTTGAGATATTGAAGTTCTGTTAGTATCATTATGTGCTTGCTCTCTTATCCAGGAGGTGGGTGGGTCACCATGTAAAACAATGAGCCATTTTTGAAGGGGGTGTCTGGGACCCATTAGGCTTAATAGTTATAATGAAAGGTGCAATGTTGGGGACGGGATGTTATTTCTCCCCATCCCAAGAGCGTGCAAAAAGCCCCGAAACTTAGCCTCACCTCGGATAAAGCCAATAAAGAAATCCTTCAGTTTGGCCCCTCCAAAAGATTTACCCCATTCACGTGATTTACGCTACTCCCTTGAAGTTGGAGGTGACTCGACCGATCCTAAACGGGGGATGGAGGCAATAATTTCCAATGTACTTATAGTATGGTGACTTGGCGTCTTTAGTGTGAGAAGGGCCTTTTCATAGGGCTGATAGGATATCTCCATCTGGATGTTAGCCAAGATTTTCCCCAACATTTATTGGAAAACAGGTGACAAATGAATCATCTCATCAAGGCCACGTTCGGTTAAAGACATCGACAAGATTCCACGAACGGTCCGTTCAGACGGGCAGGGGTGTCTACTTCGTGAGCGGTCAACGAAATTGTGTCGACTTTCTGGCAGTAAAGCTGACACGCTCCCCTTCGTTCTCTTGAATTTTTTCATCACGAACTAACTTGACGTGGCATGATAATACAATGAAAATAGACCCTGAATTCTGTAAAGTCACTTTATAAACTTAATGAACTGAATACGAATTGCTGTGCACTGTACGAAGGAACTGAAGAACATTCATGGCAAGCAGAGATTTGGAAGGAAACTAAATTCGGGTTTTTGTTTTTATTACAACACACCAAACTCATTGTGTACCATATGCAAGATTTTTTCATCTGACAAAAAATGTGAGCGTCTGTTTATGACTATCCATTATCTTTTGCCATTTCATATTTCTGAGAAGGCACGCACTGCTACTTGCGACATGACCTCCCGTCTTCATAATCCGGCGGCAGAATATGCACCAATAAACAGTGCAATATCTAAAGAACAAATCTCTGGAATGATGCTTTACATGACTAAAACTGAACGGGAAATCTCAGGTAGGTAAAACTGGGTTCTTATTTTGCAAATATCCAATGGGAACCCCCAAACACTACCAATAAACTGTGTTGAGAAATATTCCAACCTTACTCGAGTCACGGGGGACCTCTATCTCAGTTATTCAGTCGTCTCCTGTAGCTTAATCTTGAACTGCATTTTCAACTGGCGGAGACCGCGACGTGTGGGGTTGTAGAGAGGTAAATTGAACCTCGTGCTCGACGACGATGATGCACTCACTCAACAAAAATCAGGAAGATACAAATATCCAAGGTGTCTACGACCAAAATTGAGTTACGGTCTATTTCCTGGTTTTCATTTTCTGTTCATTTTCAGAGATAATTCGATGGCTTCTTGGGCAAGTTACCCCAAAAATGGTCAACCCTTAATCGTGCAGACAATCGTCATTTTGAAAAGCAATGCATGTCCTGATTGTACATAATTGCACTTTTTACGGTCTGATTTTATAAGTTTTGTACCGATACAAGCTGGTAGTCCTTCTGATGGCTTTCACATTTCCTTGTTAAAAAGTCATGGTTCATGGACCACAAAACGTTCGAACAACAGGGAATTTGAGAGCTTACAAATTATGATTCGGGAAACCAGCAGAGGTATTTTTTTAGCCTGTTTTACACTTGTCTGCGATCCTAGCTCTGGATATTTCAGATTCGGCCGTAACCTTTAATCAGTTTGACCTTTCTTCGATCCCTGTGGCCTGACAGCTTATGTCCCAGAGTCGCTGCGCTTGCTCGTCGTCCCGGGCCAGCTCACTCGTCTGGGCGACGGCGCAGTTGGCGAAAAATCGGCCGGGCAGCTTAGCCACCGTCTCGTCCAGGGCGCAGTGGAGAGTGGTCTGGGCACCCGCCTCCTCGTCTATCATGAGAAACCTGGGAGTCCAACAAACAAAAAACAGTCTGTGTAACTAAGTGAAAAACTACCCCCGAGAATCAATAAGCTGGCCAATGGCATCGAAAACAATACGACTACGACTTTCACAGTTGCGGTTACAAGTTTTCAAACACTTTGACTGTAACAACCACTCCTTTTCCATATCATGATCAATCTGAACATTTGCGCTGTTTTCATAATTGTTACGATTATGTACATGTAGATGTGCTTGCTGACCCCTAACCGACAAGGAATAGTTTCAAAGCATTGGTGGGGTCTTAGCAATTCCAATCAAACATGTTCAGTCCAAGTGAAGTACAAATGTTTGGAACATGCTGGTTATCCTGCCACTTTCAATCAGTTGATTTTTACAGTAAGTTGGTATACTTTAAGTTAATCGAGGATATTCCATGTGCGTTGATTTACATGTACATGTATGTCAATGTAACTAGTGTGCATCATTTAAAACTCGCCTTCGTCTAATAGATACTTTAGACAAGCAAATATACTGATAAAATAGTCGCATAAATGTGTTGCAATGAAAGTTCCCCCAACCCTCGCTCCGCCCCTGACCCTTAATACACGAAGCAAAACAATTTGTGGCGGGAATATTTTTTTTTAATTTACCGAATCTACCCACCACATAATCGGCCACATCGTGTAATACAGCACTGCCATGGACAGGTTGCATTTGAAGTATTGCCAGATTGGGGTGTTGACAAACCCTGGGTGTACAGTGACCGAGGTGACGCCAGTGGATTCTAGACGCCTGGCCAGCTCCCGACTGAAGAGGATACCGGCCAGCTTGCTCTGCCCGTAGGTGCGCAGGTGCGGATACAGGACACGGGCTCTGTCTTGGCTTGCCCCGGGCCGTCGCCCAACGTCCACGGTCGTGTCTCCCGCTTTGTAGGACAGGTCCTCACGGGTCAAGTCCAGGGGAACAGTCTCCCAGCTGTGCGCGATAGAGGCCACAGTGATCACCCTGCTGGGGGCGCTCTTCTTCAGCAGGTCCAGGAGGAGGTTGGTGAGGAGAAAGTGGCCAAAGTAGTTGATGCCGAAGACGAGGTGGAAATTGTCCTTGGTAAAAAGGTTCTCGTTACCGACATCAGGAACTCCTGCATGCCAAATGGGGGGGGGGGAATCCAATGAAAAAAGGTGTATCATATGCTTCCTGGATAAAGTGGAAATAAGTTTATCCAATGGTCAAAAAAATCGAAAGTAACACGTTTGATGATCTTCTCCCTCAGTTATGCCCTGTTATCACTGAATTAAGGGGCCGCCCCAATTATGCACGCACGGAGGGGGTTGGGGCTTGTTGTTAACTGTACATCACAGGTATCGCAAGTCGAAGCCGACACGTACTCTGTGGAGCCAAAATTTAAATTGCTTTGAATGAAATATCAGGAATCCCATGGCCATGTACTCTCATGTTTCGACATCGACACATCACTGGTTCGCCATACTAGAATAGGGTAGTGTTAAAAGTGAAAAAGAAGCCCTGTGTTGAATTTGTACGCGTCTAAGTCATGGAGCAGTCATCCTAGAGCAGCGTCAAACATAGCGGAAAAGGTCTAAAATGTCAGTATAAACGCGCACGTATGGTGTACTATTCACGACAAACATTTCTCTCTCTTTAGCCTCCTTCCAGGCGACGCAACCAGACGACGCGACGGCACGACGGCTCCCTTGAGTCGTGCCGTCAGGTCGAACCGTCGCCTTCTTGCCATTTCGTTTGTACACACACGATGCGTCGCGTTGTGCGTCGTGTCGTGCCGTCGCCCGTCGCATCCTGCTGTCTTAGGTCCTTTCCTTGTTGCATTTTTCTCTGCCTAAATTAACGTCGCCCCTCCCGTCGGCCCGTCGCGTCGTGCGTCGCGTCGTACGTCGTGTCGTGCATCGCGTCGCCTGAAGCACGACGCGACGCAAGACACAACGCACGACGCGACGCGTCGTGTGCTGTAGCCCTTTACTTCATGATGTTTATAGAGGGCGCCTTTACTGTTTTCTTTCGTTTCCTTCCCCCGGCCCGTGCTTGCACAGTATATGCCATAGGTACCAGGCCTTGATTCTGTTGTCCTTTTTCGTGGATTCTTTCTTTGTGTTTTCATTAAGATTGGGTTGTTGAAGAAAACTCTTTTCCTTTTTTTAAAAATCAAATGTAATCAGAAATAGCTTCGCGACTAATCAGCATTGTCTTCAGGAAATATATAGCATTAACGTCAGCCACAACAATGTTTTAGCTTTTCCTGATCTAATTGTGATTTTTCTAAGAATTATTGTGAATCCATTCTAAGATACAATACATCAATCATTATTACGTGCTTGCAAAAAATGTAACATGCGGATCTGATGAGAAATTAAGCGCGAGGCCAAACAGAGAGGAAGAAAAGACACCGTCACAACGGTAGTAGGAATGAGTGCTTTATTAAGAAACACGTCGGCGGATTAATATCATTGAAAGTGTGATGCTGATGAAGTTAACGAGGAAAAGTAAACTGAAGGAAGACTGAATATTCTGAGGGTAATAATATAGAGCAGGCTGGACGGTAACTACCTAAACCCGTGCTCAAACTTGCGGTGGTATAATTGTAGACAAGTTGTCTGGAGGAGGGGGAGAACTACTTGGAAACTTAGGGCACGGACCACAGAGAAATATTTATAAGGTGACAAATCTACCACAAATGGGAACTTCATCAACGGTCTTAAAAAAATTGGACGGACATTCGAACAAGGATCAGCCTGGTACATTAAAAAGTGACGGATATTCTGGCCTTACACTTATTATATGAGGGCACCTACATACGCAGATTTTCTTTTTGCACTTTTTTTTTCGATAAAATATGACAAAAACTGATTCTATTTTAGGAATGGATAAAACAACCCCCCCAAAAAAAAATCAACGCCTGCGGCTCAGGGCATATATTTTGCAAGCGCGATGGACGGAAATGAGAGAAAACAAAAGAAATCATCGGCTTGGAAATTAAGGAG